>NC_134578.1:119030617-119359171 GCF_050947875.1 Dermacentor variabilis | reverse complement strand
ATTTAACTGGAGGACATTTCATAGGGAGGCTGAGCCTCGAACCATTGCTCCGTATGACACAGACACTGATTTGTATTACAGCTCAAGCGAATAATCTTCATTGTTAATTTTATTGTGTAGCGCGCGCGAATGAACTTTGTTTCTTGTCTTGTGCATTTTGTTTCCATTTTGTCAAAACTTGTTTGTTTTGTTTTACGTGATGCTAAATCTTCCTTACGGATACTTCAGTTCTTTATATGAATCCCTAATGTGCGCGTTTAACTTCTTGAGCCATGTTTTATTTTGTAGTAATGATTTGTAACGAGTGGGACACTTTTTCGTAGGGGGGAGGTGTCGCGAAGACAATGTAACGCGGCCTTCTTTGCTGTCTTTCGGGGAATTTTGTGGGGTCCTTGACGCGGGGCAAACCTTTGTACACAAATGACCTCGACGGCGCCGCGGACAGTGCTGCCGCGCGGCCGCCGCCCCCGCCGCACCTGACGTCACACCTGCACATGTCGCGTCGTCTTCTCACGCTCGGCTGTCAAAGGCCAATTAGTTATGGTCAGAGTGCTTTTGTGTACGGAGTGTTGACGCGACCATTTCTTGACCCCTTTAACTCTGCCGCTTATTGGATGATGTCGGCTTGCCTGATTGGTCGGAGTAACGAAGTAGCCCATTGGTGGAGAAAAGTGTCTCTTGGATGCTGGGGAAACTTATTTAAGGAATAGTATGGGGTAGTTTAGGGTGAGCAAGTAGACAGCAGCAGACGGCGCATCTTCACCAGGGGAGACCAGGCCGGTCAGGCAGGCCGACGACGACGGGTATGACATCGTTGTCTTTGTAAATATTTTTGTACAGTTTAAACTTACGGCTGATGCCAAGTGAATAAACCTAGTTATTTAAATGTTACTCTCGTCGTCGTACCTGCGGATTTGGACTTTCCCCTGCCAGAGCTCATCCCCATTCTTCTTCCGTCTCCCTGGTGAGTTGCTGCGTCTGATATCTCACGGCTGCGTCACTTCGCTACAATACGAAAGTGTCAAGAGCGCTGTCGCGTCGAGTTCAATGCATATGGCTCACTTGAGGCGAACAGAAATAAAGTTTACTGAGGTGGTACACCCTCCACATAACTCGACAGCGCCAGGGCAAGCTCAGCGCAACAAGGCGGAAACTTCAGTCCTGGATATTTTGCTTGTTTGAAGGGGCTGAGGTAAACGCGAGGACGGGTTTCAAAAAGTATTTTTGTATGGCGTTTTATTAGAGTGCATGACCGTACGAAAGTGTCAAGAGCGCTGCGCCGTCCATTTTGCCGTATATGGCTAACGGGAGACCAACAGAAATAAAGTTTACTGGGGGTTTTTGGTACTAATTAAAAACCCCTATTCATTTATTTTCAATCGGCTTTAAACCTGGTATGCATTACTGCAGGTACAAGTTTTTCCCCACCATTTATTTTTGCTTTGCTTTTGGGAATGACGGGGAAGTAGTCGGCCGGGCGCTCGCGTATCTCTGTGTGTTCAGGCAGGTCCGTGCAAACGTCATCTTTGGCTATTAGGGTATTTAAAAGCAGTGCGGCCGACTGCAGAACGCTTTCCGTCCGACCGCCGTCTGGTGTTTTCAACGGCGGCAAATGCAGTCGCCCTTTGCCCCTGCCGAAGGCCGCCCGGAACGGTGCCGAAAACAGCGACTTGCGGCTGCAGCCGTCACACCTCTCGCGCGCGTGTTCAATCCTGCGACGGCATTTTGTGAGCGCCTCGCTATAACGTTGGCGGTGGATCGGCCGCAACGCGTCGTCCCGACATCTTTGAAAACGGCGTCGTAGGGCTCGCGCTCGGCTCTTTTCAAGCTGCAGGTCCGGCGTCCACCAGCTCTTTCCCGGCTTGTGCGGGAGGACCGGCCTGAGATGTTTGCGGCGCGTTTTTTCGATGACCTCATACATTTTGCAGAGCATCGTGTCGAGCGCCTGTGGCGAGCTGATGTTCGCTCCGCTAGCCCGAGCGAACCACCGGAGGTCTCGCAATTCGGCAACGAAGTTTAGCCGGCCGCACTTTGTTAGGCGTCTCTCTCGCACGCTGTCGCTGTGCAGCACAATATCTATTGCTCGGTGCTCAGAGAACGTGACGTCCGACGACACGCTCCACTTGTAGCCTCGACGGACGAGCGCGGAGGTCGCCAGCGTCACATCGATCCTAAAGCCCCTCAATTTTTCAAAAGTAGCGCCATTCTTAGATCTTTCCGCCACCCCGCTCACCCTGGCGCGTCCTCCTCCACGCCTCCTGTCGCCCCAGCCTCCTCTGCTCCCCCATTGGCCAATCTGTGTCACGTGGAAGCAGGCGCCGCGCTTTAGTATATTTTTTCTTGCTACCGCGGAGCAGGCGCCGCGCTTTTGTATATTTTTTTCTTTCCAGCGCGCGCCGACCTCCATTGTTGGGCCTGCGCGACGAAAGTACGGCAGGCGCACTGACGGAATGCGTTAGCGTAATAGAATGTGTAGGGCCTTCGGTTGCCGCAACAGACACAGCGAGGGCAAAAAGCTTTTTGCTTTGCCGTCCGGCGGGCGCAACGCAAAAAAGAAGTGTGGATTCGCAGGATCGGGCGGGCTGACATCGAGGAAGTGACAAAGAACGCACGGCTTGGTGAAGTAAGGGCCACGGCTACTCACAACCTCTTATTTTGAGCCTAGTTCACGCCTTCCGCTTCGAAAAAGTGTGTGTTCATGCTCTGCGTGGTTTTTAGCGCGGTGAATGACTTTTTTTTCTCGAATGTGCTCTCTTTGTTTCATGTAGTTTCGTCTTTCGGTGAAATGCACGCATCTGCAGCTGGCCTGTGACATTAGAGCGACTTTATTCAGGGTGCCTTTTGAGCTCCAGCACAATCTCTAGCACATTCTCGACGCTTTTGCAAGGCTCAATATGACTTAGGATGCAGTCTTTTAGCTTCGAATGTACGCCCGCCTATATTGATTTGGTTTGTGGTGATTAACGTTTTTAACGTTCCGAAGCGACTAACGCTAGGGTGCAGGTCGTAGTGCATGGCTCCGGATAACTTTATCTAGCTCGCCTGGGGATGTTTAACGTGCACTTTGATCGTAGAGTCGTACGTGGGCCGGTAAATTCCTCGTTGGCGTTTCATAAGACTCGCGCGGGCGCGCTAGCGCTGCTTTAGAAGTTGGCACCTCGGCGCGATTGTATTTCTTCAATAAATTTTATGTACTAGTTGTAACACCTTGTCATTATTTCGTATTATTGACGGCGCCTCCTGGGCACCAAAGCGGGAACGGGAACACCAAAGCTAGAACCAGGGCTGGATGGGGCTCGCCGAAGCCTGTGCATGCCAAGGGGGTATAAGATCGCGGACAGCCAATTTTGTATGCGAACACTCGCTGCGACGCCTGCATTATTGTAATGTCACGTGCTCTTCAGAGGCCTCCGTTAGCCATTACATGCGCCCTCCTGGAGCAGAACTTGTAGAAAAAAAAAGAAATCGTCACGATTACCAAAGCACCCCACAATGAAAAAAAACGGCCCTGTTGCCAGGCATTGCTGACCGCACACAGCCGGAATGGCTGTGTGCAGTCAGCAATCTCTCACGCGCCGGCCGAACAAAAGTATCCTGCAGGTACGTAAATGAACCTACGAAACCACGTACACATACTCTCACGCTGTCAACACCTGAAACTTTGGTAATTACGCGCGTGTTTGAGTACACCGCGTGCTTGCGTCGTGTTTCAGCAACACGAACTCTCAATGACGCGCGCTTTACGCCTTGAATAATGGTCCTTTTCGCTATTTCTTCCGCATTTCCGACACGAAATTTTAAAGGCCAATTACCAACTGACGAAGAAAGATCTCGATTGAAAAAACTGCTCCGCAGGGCTCGAACGAACTTTTCTGCGGATTCCCTCCCGTAGAGTGTTAGCCGTCGTCTGCTACGGCAGGCCCACCACCGGCGGCGCCACCGTCGAGGCCGCGCCGAGCGGAGGAGGAGGGAAGTGAATGGCGCTACTTTGGGAGATTGAGGGGCTTTAATCGATCCAGCTGGCCGTGTAGATGTTGCAGTAGGTGGGGGGGGGACGCCGCGTCATTCAAAACGACCAACTCTCGCGCCGCCGCGAACTCGATCACGCGAGAACCACTGTTGCCGTTGGCTCGCGGGCCCCACATGGCGTGTTTTGCATTGAAGTCGCCCATGACCAGGATCTCTTGCGTGTTGTGTTTGTCCAAGCATGCCGAAATTTCGTCGAGGCTGGGCTCGATGGAGCAGTGCGGCGGCGCGTACGCCGCGACGAGCAACCACTCGCGATGTGCTGTAGTGCAGCGCACCGCGACCACCCGCCGGGAGACGTACACGGGGAAGACGTCGAAGCGCGAGCGGCGGACGAAGACAGCGCTTAGCGGCTCCTCTTCGACTCCAAAGTAAGTGAAATCCGGCGGCAGTTGCGGCCTCACTTTCCGGGTACAAGGCGGGTCGTTAATTGCCGCGATTGAGATGTCAAGTTCTTGCATCCGACGCGTCGCGGCCGCCAGCGCGCGCTTCGCGTGGTCCAAGTTGCATCAAAACCGTCGTTTCCGGTGGCAACTTGTCGACGCTCGAGCAGGAGCGCCCGCGACGCTCGCCAGTCCGCCGCAGCGTCGCTCCGCTCGCACCTCCCCACCCCTCGGCGCTCTCTCTGCTGGGAGTTCGCCGTACTGGGTGCGCGCTCGGAGGCGGGCCACCCTCTCTACAAGGACCGGGCAATCAGGAAAACCGGTGGGGTGGCTCTGGTCACTGCGGCCCGCCCTGCCGCACTCCGAACAACATACCGCGACGTCACCCATCTTCACCTGGCATGTGACCGCCAGATGATTGCCACCGCACTTCATGCATTGTGCTTTGGCCGGGTCCGCCTTGTGCGGACACGTCGTACGCCCGTGACCGTAGGTCGCGCAGTAAGTGCACGTGGGGACGTGCAGGTCCTCTCGCGCGCGCACCGACGTCCAGCCGACGGACAGACGCGGCCGCGACATGATCTTGCGGAAGCCCGCCGGGTCCACCTCTGCCACGTAGCCGCGCGTGCCCGCCCTTTCGCGAAACGCCACGCGGACCTTGCACTGCTCGAGATCTAACTCAAGCCCCTTGTTGCGTTCATTTAATAGCTTGAGAAACTCATCGGGGCCGACGTCGGGATCGACCCCGAGAATTTAACATCAGGTTTGCGCCTTTCTGCGACACGCATGATAATGGCCGCGCGCGTGACCGCATTGCCGCCTATGGCCTTTTCTAAATTCTTAATCGACTGCCCATTGTCGGTGAACACGGTCAGCCCGTACCTTGTGTGACGCAAGGTGACGTCCCTGATGTCTTGGGCAGTCGGGTCCACGTTGATTTTTAGAAGCCGGAGCACGTCTCGAGCCGGTGTCTGGGACGTCGCCACCGGCGTCAAGAAGGCTACGTGCTTGTGCTGAGTGCCGGGCCCAGCCGCCCCGGCGCCCGCCGCCGCAGCACCACCGGGTCCGGCACGGACCGCGCCGGCAGATGGCGCAAGGCCCGCCCTCAGCGCGGCCGCGTAATCCGTGCTGCCCGCGGGCGCGCCCACCGGGCCGCCGGCGCCCGGGGGCACGGCGACCGCGCCCGCAGGCGCGGCAGGACCGCGACCGGCGAGCCCCGGGCCAGTTGTCACGACCGCAGGACCGCCCAGGCCGGCCTCGATGACTGCCAGGCGTCTCTGCAACTAGGCGGCCTCGCGACGCGCCTCGATAAGCTGGCCCTGCAACGCGACGGCCGCGCCGCGCTACGTGGCCGCCTCCGCTCTCAATTCGGAGCATAGGCCGGCCATCTCGAAAAGCCGCGTCATAAAGAAGGTGCGCGCCTCCACGGAGACGCGGTTGGCCGGCAGTTTGCAGTACGCGAGGGCCTCACTCACGATCTCCTGCAGCCGCCCCTGCGTCTTGGTCCCGAGGTCGCCGGGAAGCGCCGCCGCCACGGCCGTGCCCTCTGAAACGGAGGAGAGGGCTTCCTCCACTTCGCCACCGCCAGCCGGTGGCCGGCTCTCTTCCCCTGCAACCGGGAGCTGGTCGACGAGATCGCAAAAGCGCGCAATAACCGCGTCGCCGTCCTCCGAAAAGTCGGATCCCCGCGGGCGGGGCGACTCCCCGGCGCGCGGGGGCCGCGGGGGGGGGGGGGGGGGAGCGGGACGGCGACGCGTTCTTTCCCTTGCGCGTATTCGGCATGGCCAGGGCTCAGAGGGTATGAGCCCACGCCATCTTGGGCCCAATAGCCGGCGGCAGAGAAATCGTGTGAAATTGCAAAAGAAACCCCTTTTAGCCCCGGTTTTTCCGTCGAATGTGATCCCTACGCGTTTAAAAGCAACCCCAGCTAAAACTTATGAAAGCCAAATCAGAAATACCTGGTTTTTAAGGAAAAACGCAGGAGCCCGATGCAGCCGGCCAGCCAAACACTTGCAAGTGCTTTATTTTTTCAATTGCCTTTTTATACAAAACATGCGCTTTGGGTACTAATTAAAAACCCCTATTCATTTATTTTCAATTGGCTTTAAACCTGGTATGCATTACTGCAGGTACAGGTTTTTCCCCACCATTTATTTTTGCTTTGCTTTTGGGAATGACGGGGACGTAGTCGGCCGGGGCGGTACACCCGCCACATAACTCGATAGCGCCAGGGCAAGCTCAGCGCAACAAACAAGGCGGAAACTTCAGTCCTGGGTATTTTTTTTTTTTGTTTGAAGGGGCTGAAGTAAACGCGAGGACGGGTTCTAAAAAGGATTGTTGTATCGGGTTTTATTAGAGTGCGTGACCGTACGATAAGTGTCAAGAGCGCTGCCGCGTCCAGTTCACTGTATATGGCTCATTGGAGACCAGCAGAAATAAAGTTTACTGGTCGCAAAAAGCCGCCATGCACGTTCCGCCCTCCTCGGCACAAGAACCACCGCCCGTTGTCCCGGCCGTGCCGGCAGGGGCGAATGCCCCGCCCTACTCGGCCAGGGGCCGGCTCGTCCAAAGGACAACATAGCGACCGGCCCCCCGACAGACGGCCATGCACACGCGCGCGAGCGACCCGAAGGCGGCTAAAACAGACAAGAAAATGATGCAGGTCGTGACGGTTTCACAGGCGGCCGCAAGCCACCGCGCTCGAGACAAGACGCCCCGCCCTATTAGTCACGCACTCTTATTAGAGTGCGTGACCGCACAAAAGTGTCGAGAGTGCTGTCGCGTCCAGTTCACTGGACATGACTCACTTGAGGCCAACAGGCCGAGCGCACGTCGTGTACGTCGTCGGGAACCACCGGTAATGTTCAGTGTCTGTGTGTTCCGTCGACCATCGAGCGTTCCACTGCGCCGTCGTCTCCGCGTGGAACGAGGCGCGGACGGCGCGGAACGAGATCGTGCGCCTGGTGACACCTCGAGTCGCCGCCGCGTTCGCTGCCATGTCTGCTAGCTCGTTTCCGTAGACGCCCTTGTGAGCCGGGACGTGGTAGAGTATCAACGGGGCGCGCTTCTCCAATTGGTGTAGGAGCTTTTTAATTTCGTCTATCCTGGTGTCTGTGGTGGTTGGCCGTTCGATGGTCGTCAGCAGCGAGAGGCTATCGGAATACATATAGTAGGGCGGCGTGCAATCGTGCAAGGAGACGTAGTTCAACGCCTCCTAAAGGCGAGCACCTCGGCACAGTACGCACTCGATGCCACGCTGAGGCGGTACCGCAGCACGGCGACTATTTTTTCTCGCGGCGTGAAAACCACGACCGCGGCTCCGGCCGATCGAGAGGTGAATGACCCGTCGGTATAGACGTGCGTCCCGGGCGTCTGGAAGCACTGGTCGCCTCGTTCGCTTGTAGGCGTTCGAAGCGGAAGGCCCGCGCCTCCGACGGGTGATTTCTTCAGCAGTCACGCGGGTACAGCACGTCTTGTGGTGCGTAACTGTGCCTCCCGAAATTGACCGGTCGTCGCCTTTGAAAGAGGTCGAGTTCTAGTTCGAGTGGCGGCTGGTCAAGGAGCACTTGTAGCGCCTCCGCGCGCGTGGTGCGGTATGCGCCAGTGAGCGTCAATAATAGCGTTCGCTGCACCGTGTTGACGCGCGCTCGGAGCCTGCAGTCAGGTTTCTCGCTCCACCGCACGAGCGAAGCGTACGCCACGGCCGGCAGCAACACCTGGCGGTACAGCTGCTTTCTGACCTTGGAGTCGAGGGTCGCGTGCAGTCTAATAAACGTAATTGATTTCGTTGCAAGCGTCTCCGCCTTTCGCTGTAGATACTCGGCGTGGTCGAAGAAAGAGAGGCGTATCACGACGCCGAGTATTTTGATGGGGTTCTTAAACCACAGGCTCCTCTTGCTATCGTCGATTTTGATGGTAGGTTTGCTTTTCTCCATTCCCCCTTGCCGAACGAGAAGAGAACGCACTCGGTTTTATCGTGGTTCAGCCTGACCTTGTTGACTCTCGTCCACTCCTTTATTTTGTTGAGAGCGGCCGTGGCTCTCGGCATGGTGTCTTGGCGATTTCTCCCAGGGATTAAAACCACGGTGTCGTCCGCGTCCGCCTGGATGCGGACGCTCTCCGGCATTATTAGACGCAGCAGACCGTCAACAACCAGGTTCCAAAGCAGGGGGGATAGAGGCGACCCCTGAGGACTGCCTAAGGTCGCATCCGTCGTCACGACGCCCGAGTGACACTCAAACTGACCGCACCACACAGAAACGTTCGCAGGAGCCCGAACAGGTTGCTAGGGCACCCGTGCTCTCGAAAGTAATTCAAGGCGAGGGGGTGCCACACGCTGTCAAATGCCCCCTGGAAATCCAGGGAGATCATCGTGGCTGGCGCGCCCCTCGCTCTGTAGTCGCCGATGTATTGGCAAAGAGATTTTAGCGCCATGACTGCACTTCGACCGTGCGTAAAACCGAACTGGTTCGGGTGCACGTAATTTCCCGTGAGGAGAAAGTAGTACAGTCGCCCGTACATCAAGCGCTCCAGTACTTTCCCAAGAACAGATGACATGCAGATGGGGCGGTACGCTTGCGGCGTGTCGGGTGGCTTGCCGGGTTTTGCTATATATATGCCCCTGCCTTTCCGCCACGTCTTGGGGAAATAGCCCAGGGTAAGCGCCGCGTTAAAAATGTTTAACATGAATCGCCGGTGGGACGTGCAGAGCGCGGCCACCGCGTCCGCTGTCAGGCCGTCCGGACCCGGCGCCGATCCGATGACCAGTTTGTCCAGCGTCGCCTCGACCTCGCCAGCGGTGAAGCTGCTGTCTTGTTCTTGCGACGCGTAGTGCCGCGCGTTCTCCTCGCGGATTTCCCTGTGCACGGGCAGGTCCGTGTCGCCGTCGTCCTTAGCGATCAGCGTTGTCAGCAGTAGTTCAGCGGACTGCAGGACGCTTTCCGTTCGGCTGCCGTCCGGTCTTTTCAGCCGCGGCAAAACCGTTCGCCCGTTGGCTCTGCCGAACGTCGCCCGGAACGGTTCGGAAAATAGCGATTTCCGACTGCACTCGGCGCATCGCTCGCCCGCGTCTTTCTTTCGCGCTTTCGATACGGCGGCGGAATTTCGCGAGCGCCTCGCTATATCGTTGGCGGTGGATCGGCCGGAGCGCGTCGTGCCGGCATCTCTGGAATCTGTGCCGCAGGGCACGCGTTCTACTCTTCTCGAGCTGCAGCTCCGGGTTCCACCAACTCTTTCCCGGCTTGTGCGGGAGGACCGGCCGAAGGTGTTTGTTGCGTGTTGTGTCAATTATCTCATACATTTTATCCAGCAGCGTATCGAGCGCCCGCGTCGACCGGATGTCTGCGCCGGCCGCCCGCTCGAACCACTGGAGCTCTCTCAACTCCGCGACGAAGTTCAGTCTGCCGCACTTCGTAAGACGTCTTCCGCGTACGTTGTCACTGTGCAGCACCAGGTCGATAGCCCTGTGCTCAGAAAACGTCTCGTCCGGCGACACGCGCCACTTGTACCCTCGTCGGACGAGCTCGGGGGTCGCCAGCGTCACATCTATCCAGCTGTCCGTGTATACGTTAGAGTAGGTGGGGGGGGGGGGGGGGGGGGACGCCGCGTCGTTCAGCACCGCCAACCCGAGCGCCGCCGCAAACTCGATCAGGCGAGAGCCGCGGTTGTCGTTGGCCCTCGGCCCCCACATGGCGTGCTTTGCGTTCAAGTCGCCCATGACCAAGACTTCAGGTGTCCTTTCTCCGTCCACACACGCCGAGATCTCGGCCAAAGTGGGTTCAATCGAGACGTGCGGCGGCGCGTACGCAGCGACCAGCAACTACTCGCGGTCCCGTTTGGTGCACCGCACCGCAACCACTCGTCGGGACACGTAAACGGGTAACACGTCGAAATCCGGTCGGCGGACCAAGACGGCGCTCAGGGGCTCCTCTTCTCCGAAATACGTGTAGTCCGGCGACAGTTGCGGCCTCGCCCTCTTCGTGCACGGCGGGTCGTTGATTGCCGCGATGGATATGCCGATCTCCTCCATCCGACGCGTCGCGGCCGCCAGCGCGCGCTTTGCGTGGTCTCAGTTGGGTAGCATTATGTTGGTCTCCACCGGTCGCTGCGTTTCATCGACCGAGCGGGCGTTCCCGCGACGCTCGGCGGTTCTCGGACGCGCCTCCATCCTCTCACCCCCCCGCCCCGCGGCGCTCCTTCTAGTTCGGTTAGCCGTAGTGGGTGCGCGCCCTGAGGCGAGCCACTTTGTCCACGAGCACCGGGCATTCGGGGATTCCCCGAATGCCCGCTGTCGCACTGCCCAGTGTCGCTGTCTCCCATCCTGTCGCACTCCGAGCAGCGCACTTCGGCGTCGCCCATCTTCACTTTGCAAGTCACAGCCAGGTGATTGCCGCCGCATTTCATGCATCGCGCCTTTGCCAGGTCCGCCCTGTGAGGGCACGTCATGCGCCCGTGCCCGTACGTCGCGCAGGAAGTGCACTTGGGCACGTGCAGATCTTCTTTAGCGCGCTCTGACGTCCACCCTACCGACAGCCGCGGTCGCGACATGATTTTCTTGAGGCCTTCCGGGTCGACTTCGGCCACGTACGAGCGCGTGCCCGCCCTCTCTCCGAACGTTACCCGGACCTTGCATTTGTCGAGGTCAAGGTCGAGACCCTGATTTCGCTCGTTCAACGTGCGGAGGAATTTGTCGGGGCCTATGTCGGGATCTATTCCCGAGAACTTTGTGCAGGGATTACGTTTTTGCGCGACACGCATGATAGACGCGCGCGTGACCGAGTTCGCGGCCATCGCTTGTTCGAGGTTGTCTATCGATTTGCGGTTGTCCGTATATACGGTCAGCCCGTACCTCGGATGGCGGAGCGTCACGTCTCTTATGTCCTTGGCGTGTGGGTCCACGTTGGTTTTCACGAGGCGGAGCACGTCTCTCGCAGGCGTCGCGGTCGTCGCCACCGGCGTCAGGAAAGCGACGTGCTTGTGCGGCGCGCCGGGGCCCACCGCCTCGGCGCTCCACACCGCAGCACCACCGGGTCCGCCGCGGGCCGCGCCGGCAGCGGGCTCGAGGCCCGCCTTCAACGCGGCCACGTAATCCATGCGGCCGGCGGGCCTGCCCACCGAGCCGCCAGCGCCCGACGGCACGGCGATCCCGCCCGCAGGCGCAGCACGACCGCGACGCGACCGCGACCGCAAACCCTGGGTTTGCCACCCAGGGCTAGTCGCCGCAACCGCGGGACCTTCCAACCGGCTCTCCGCGGCCACGAGGCATCGTTGCAGCTCGGCGGCCTCTCTGCGCGCCTCGACAAGTTGGCCCTGCAACGCGAGGGCCGCGCCGCGTTCCGTGGGCGCCTCCGCCCTCAGGTCCGAACAGAGGGCGACCATGTCGAACACCTTGGTCATGAAGAATTTCCGCGCCTCCACGGAGACCCGGTTCGCCGGCAGGGTGCAGGAGGCGAGGACCTCCACCTCGAGCTCCCGCACCCGCCTCTGCTTCCGGCCCCCGAGGTCCGGAAGCGCCACCGCCACGTCATGACAGCGAAGGAGGCGTTGCGCAGAACGTGAGCGGCTGAGTCGAGCGAATGAGCGGTTGTCATCACCCGCGACGCGGCCCGACATCAGCCGCGCCGCGGCGGAGCCAATCGGCCGCACCACGACAGTTAAGGAGGCGTTCCCCAGTGCATGAGCGGTTCCGACAGGCTAATGTGCGACTGTCAACGCCTGTGGCGCGCCCCGACAGCGGCCGCACAGTGGCGGAATCAATCGGTGGCACTATAACAGTGATAAGGCGTTCCGCAGTAAATGAGCGGCAGCGTCTAGCGAATGAGCGGTTGTCACCGGCCACGGCGCGTCCCGACACCAGCCGCGCAGCCAGATGAACGAGGAGCGAGGAGCGCCGCGCGCCAGCTCATGAGCGTCGCGATGAGACTGACAGTCCACTTTCAGCGTCGTGCAACGTCTGGCAAACTGGCACTGATGAGGTCAACTATCTGCGTTAATAATGCTCGCGCTCTTGCGCTCCCGAGCAGCGAGGGGTACATTTGTGACGTGATGTGATGCGACGCATGTTCCTTCAATTCAGCGGCCACTTCCCGAGTTGTGTCGCAATCATTGAGGAAGTGGGCGGTGTTTTCGCACATCTTCCCGCAGGGACACGTCTTGTCGTGTTGCAGACCAAATGTTGCGAAGTAGAACGGAAATCGTCCGTGCCCCGTCAACAGCGTGGCCAACTGGCGCGATGGCGGAAAGAACCGCGGGATCTTGTGCGTCGTCGGAACCCAGCGGTACAGTTCAGTGTCAGTGTGGGACGTTGACCATCGGGTGTTCCATTGCGCCATCATGTCTGCGTGGAATGAGGCACGGACGGCGCGGAAAGAAATCTGCGTGTGCCTCGTGATACGCGAGTCGCCGCCGCGCTCGCCGCCATATCTGCCAGCTCGTTTCCGAATACGCCCTTGTGGGCAGGGACGTAATGCAGGAAGAACGGGGCGCGCTGCTCCAGGTGGCAAAGAAGCTTCTTAATGGCATCGATTCTGACGTCCTTGGTTGTAGGTCGTGCGATGGTCGTGAGCAACGATAGACTGTCAGAATAAATGTAATAGGGCGGCGTGTGAGCGTGCGAGTAGACGAAGGACAGCGCCTCCTTAAAAGCAAGCACCTCGGCGCAATATGCACTTGATGCCACGCTCAGTCGGTACCGCAGCACGGCAAGGATGTCATCACGTGGCGTCAATACCACGACCGCGGCCCCGGCGGAACTAGAGGTGAAGGATCCGTCCGTGAAAACGTGCGTGCCCGGGCGAGTGGAAGCCCTGGGCGCCTCGCTCTCGTGTAGACGCACGTAGCCGAAGCCCCGCGCCTCTGACGGGTGTTCGCGCCAGCACTCGCGCGGATATAGCACGTCTGCTGGTGTGTAAGTATGGCCTCCGTAAGTGACCGTGCGACGTCTTTGAAATAGGTCAAATTCCGCGTTGAGGCGGTCAAGTTCTAAATCAAGGGGCGGCTGATCAAGAAGCACCTGCAGCGCCTCCGTGCGCGTGGTGCGGTAGGCGCCCGTAAGCGTCAGTAGTAACGTCCGCTGCACCGTCTTTATCCGCGCTCGGAGCCTGCAGTCTGGTGACGCGCTCCACCACACAGGTGAAGCATATGCCACGGCCGGCAGTAAAACCTGACGGTACAACTGCCGTCGGACCCTGGAATCGAGGGTCGCGTGCAGTCGGATGAACGTGACTGACTTCATCGCAAGTGTTTCGGCCTTTCGTTGCAAATACTCGGCGTGGTCGAAGAACGATAATCTTCTGTCTATCACGACGCCGAGTATCTTGATGGAATTCTTGAACGAAAGGCCTTTCTTGTTGCTATCGATTTTGATTGTGGGCTTACTTTTTTACATCCCGCCTTTACCGAATGAAAATAAAACACAGTCAGTCTTGTCGTGGTTAAGGCGGACTCTAGTCAGACACGTCCACTTCTTTATAGAGGTCAGAGCGGCTGCGGCTCTCGCCATGGTGTCGAGGCGGTTGCGCCCGGGGATTAACACAATTGTGTCATCTGCATACGCCTGGACTCGGACGCCCTCCGGCATGTCCAGCCGCAGCAAGCCGTCAATAAAAACATTCCATAACAAGGGGGAGAGGGGCGATCCCTGTGGGCTTCCCAAGGTAGCCGCCGTACTCACGACACCCGAAAAACATTCGAAGTACACCGAGCGGTCGCAGAGAAATGTTTTCAGGAGCCCGAGGAGGTTGCTGGGGCAGCGGCGCTCCCTGAAATAGCTCAATACGAAGGGGTGCCACACGCTATCAAAGGCTCCCTGAAAGTCGAGGGAGACCAGCGTAACCGGCGTTCCGCTCGCCCTGTGTTCGCTGATGAATTCACACAGGGACTGGAGCGCCATAACCGCACTTCTGCCATGCGTAAATCCATACTGATGCGGGTGGATGTGACGCCCCGTGAGCAAAAAGTGATAGAGGCGTCCATACATCAGCCGTTCCAACACCTTCCCAAGGATTGATGTCATGCAGATTGGCCGGTAAGCTTGCGGCGTATCGGGTGGCTTGCCAGGTTTAGCGATGAATATCCCTCTGCCCCTCCGCCACGTCCTGGGGAAGTAGCCGAGAGCGAGCGCCGCATTAAAGATGTTGAGCACAAAACGGCGATGGGATGTACAGAGCGTGATCACTGTGTCCGCCGTCAGGTCGTCCGGGCCCGGCGCCGTTCCGAGGACCAATTTTTCTAATGTTGCGTCGACGTCTCGCGCAGTAAAGCTGCAGTCCTGCACGTGCGACACGTAGGGCCGCGCGTTCTGGGCGCGAATCTCCTTGTGCACGGGCAGGTCCGTGGCGTCATCGTCCCGCGCTATCAACGTGCTCAACAGAAGTTCCGCAGAATGCAGAGCACTGTCCGTGCAGCCGCCCTCTGGTCGTTTAAGCGGCGGCAAAAGCGCCCGCCCGTGAGCTCTGCCAAACGCCGCCCGGAAAGGTGCAGAAAACAGCGACTTGCGGCTACAGTCGCCGCATCGCTCGCTCGCGGCTTGTTCTTTAGCGCGTTCTATGCGGCGGCGGAATTTCATCAGCGCCTCGCTGTACATCTGACGATGGAGTGGTCGAAGGGCGTCATCCCGGCAGCGCTGAAATCGGCGCCGGAGGGCCCGCGTTCGACGCTTCTCTAGCTGCAGCTCTGGGGTCCACCAGCTTCTGCCCGGTTTATGCGGGACGACCGGCCGAAGATGTTTGGTGCGAGTTTGATCAATGATGGTATACATTTGCTCGAACAGCGCGTCGAGCGCCCGCGGCGAACGGATGTCCGCGCCGGCCGCCCGCCGGAACCAAGGAACCTCTCGTAACTCCGCCACGCAGGCGGCCGCACTTCGTGAGGCGTTTGCCGCGCACGGTGTCACTATGCAGTATCAGGTCGATGGCCTTATGTTCCGAAAACGTTTCGTCCGACGACACACTCCACCTGTAGCCTCGTCGGACGAGCACAGGAGACGCGAGGGTTACATCGATCCAACTGTCGGTGTAGAGGGTTGAGTAGGTAGGTGGGGACGCCGCGTCGTTCAGAACTACCAAACCGTGCGCCGCCGCAAATTCAATCAGGCGAGAGCCGCGGTTATCGTTGGCCCTCGGCCCCCCCATGGCGTGTTTCGCATTGAGATCACCCATTACCAAGACCTCAGGTGTCTTCCCTTCTTCAAGACAGTCCGATAGCTCGTCTAACGTGGGCTCTATGGAGACGTGCGGCGGCGCATACGCGGCGACCAGCAGCCATTCGCGGTCCTTTGTGGAGCACCTCACCGCGACCACTCGCCGAGACACATACACGGGGAACACGTCGAAATGTGGCCGACGGACGAAGATGGCGCTCAGGGGTTCCTCCTCTTCCCCGAAATATGAGAAGTCTGGCGGTAGCTGTGGCCTCGCCCTCTTTGTGCATGGCGGATCGTTAATCGCCGCAATAGATATGTCGGCCTCGTCCATCCGCTGCGTCACGGCCGCCAGCGCGCGCCTGGCGTGGTCGACATTTAGGTGCATGATGCAGGTTTCCGCCGGCGGCCGCGCACCAACGATCGAGCGGGTGCTTCCGCGACGCGCGCCAGATGTCTGATGCGTCCCCATCCCCGCGCCCCCCGGCCCCACGGCACTCCCTTTACCTCGGGTCGCCGTAGCGGGTGCGCGCCCTGAGCCGCGCCACCTTTCCTAGAAGTATCGGACA
This sequence comes from Dermacentor variabilis, assembly GCF_050947875.1. NCBI lineage: Eukaryota > Metazoa > Arthropoda > Arachnida > Ixodida > Ixodidae > Dermacentor > Dermacentor variabilis. Next base: position 119,343,056 of record NC_134578.1, on the reverse strand, counting down.
CTCGGGGAAACCGGTGGGGTGATTCTTTTCGCTGTAGCCCGCCTTATCACATTCGGAGCCACACACCTCAGCGTCACCTATCTTGACCTTACAAGTGACGGCTAAATGACGACCGCCGCACTTCATACAGCGCGCCTTAGACGGGTCCGCTTTGTGGGGGCATGTCATTCGTCCGTGTCCATAAGACGCGCAAAAAGGTCCTCTCGTGCGCGAACCGATGTCCATCCCACCGCGAGTTTTGGACGCGATAGGATGTTCCGGAACCCTTCCGGGTCTACTTCCGCTACGTATGAACGCGATCCCGCCCTCTCTCCGAACGTAACACGGACCTTACACTTGTCAAGGTCGAGGTCAAGACCGCGGTTACGCTCGTTGAGCGTGCGCAAGAACTCATCAGGGCCGATATCGGGATCCACCCCCGTGAATTTAATACAGGGGTTGCGCAGTTGGGCGACGCGCATTATGATGGCCGCGCGCGTGACGGAGTTCGCAGCTATCGCCTGCTCTAAGTTGTGTAGCGATGTGGGATTATTTGTAAACACGGTCAGCCCATACCTCGTGTGGTGTATCGTCACGTCCGTGATGTCTTTGGCGAGCGGGTCAACGTTGGATTTCAGCAGCCGGAGGACGTCTCGCGCCGGCGTCGCGGTCGTCCCCACCGGCGTGAGGAAGGCGACGTGTTTGTGTGAGGCACCGGGTCTCCCCGCCCCGGCGCCCACCGTCGCAGCAGCACCGGGCCCACCGTCAGCCGCGCCGGTAGCAGACGCGAGGCCCGCCTTCAACGCGGCCGAGTAATTCATGCGGCCCGCGGGCGCGCCCACCGGGCCGCTTGCGCCCGAGGGCGCAGCGGCCTCGCACGCAAGGGCGGCAGGGCCACGAGCAGCGGGTCCCGGGCCAGCCGCCACGACCGCCGGAACGCCCAGGCCAGCCTCGATGACGGCGAGGCGCCTCTGCAGCTCAGCGGTCTCGCGACGCGCCTCGACGAGCTGGCCCCGCAACGCAAGGGCCGCGCCGCGCTCCGTGGCCGCCTCCGAGCGCAACTCGGTACATAAGCCGGCCATTTCGACGAGGCACTTCATGAAGACTGTGCGCGCCTCCACGGAGACGCGGTTGGCCGGCAGATTGCAGTAGGCGAAGGCCTCACAGACGATCTCCTGCATGCGACCCTGCGTCTTGGAACCGAGGTCGCCAGGAAGCGCCACCGCCACCGCCGTGCCCTCCGAGACGGAGGAGAGGGCCTCCTCCTCGCCACCGCCAGCCGGTGGCCGGCTCTCCTCCCCTGAAAGCGGGAGCTGATCAACCAGCTCACAAAAGCGCTCAATAACCGCGTAGCCGTCCTCTTAAAAATCTGAACCCCGCGAGCGGGGCGATCCCCGGCGGCCGGGGGCCCTGGGGGGGGAGCAGGACGGCAACGCGTTTTTCCCTTTGCGTGTACTCGGCATGGCCGGGCCTCAAAGGGTATGAGCCCACGCCATCTTGGGCCCGATACCCGGCTGCAGGGAAAGCAGGAATAAATGCAAAATTAAACATTTTCCCGCGCAGTTCTCGAAACGAATGTTGTCCCTACGTGTTTAAAAACAAGCCCAGCTAAAATTTAGAAGAGCCAAATGCGAAATACCTTATTTTTAAGAAGAAAAGCAGGAGCCCGATTCCACCGGCCAGCCAAGCACTTGCCATCGTGCGCTCTGTGCCGGCACATCCTGCCACAATACCTTTTCCGGATGCCACATGACTTCCCTTCCTCCCTCTACTCGCTCTGGCACGCCTTCATGTTACTTTTGCATGTCTGTTCGTGCCCTTAGCACTGTACATGCCTACCGTGGTGGGGTCTTTACCCCGTTGCTAATGGTACTAACTGCATGCTTCATCTCCATTACCTCCCTTCATTTCTTTCCTATCCTTCTCCTGCCGAGTACTATTTTAGCTTCTAAAAATACCAGCACGCCTTATGTATCTTTGCCTCCTCCTAGCCCAACCCGGGCATGTCTGATGTAGCTCCTCCAGGTCACCACCAGTTCTTGCTGCTCTGAGCCTACTCCGGACCCAGCCTTCTGTCACGGCGAGCGGCGATGTACCGGGCACCGCTTTCTGTCCCTTGGCACAACTGCCGGGAGACTCACTACCACCGGAGCCGCCTGACCTCTTTTCGCATTGACATACAATAAAGCTGCAGCCTCGCAATGATCGCGCATCCCTGCCGGAGCCTTAGGCTCATTACACCCTAAAGGAGCATGGCCCTGGTAGATATGTGCTGCTCATCCTGGTGACCTACTTCGTCTTCCACTACTTCCTCAATGATATCATTGGCTTCAGCTCCGAATTTGTTTTTTTTTCCAATATTGGCTTTTGTCTCCAAATTTCCTATGGATCATCTCTCGTGATGATCCCTCATTTCTTATATTTTAATTGGCGTTAAGCCCGTTATACCGCAAGGTGGTGCGGGCCTCCCCCTTTTCTTTTTTCTGTTGTTTTAGCTCTGGGGGAAACACTTAAGCCACGGCCGTGCCCTCGGAGACGGAGGAGAGTGCTTCGTCCTCTTCACCACCGCCAGCAGCCGGGGGCTGGTTCTCCTCCGCGGCCGGCATCCGGTCGAGTAATTCACAGAAACGCGCGACCACCGCGTCCACGTCCTCCGAGAAATCGGATCCCCGGGAGCGGGGCGCAATTTGGGCCCAACGGCCGGCGGCAAAGAAAGCGATCGATATTCGCAAATAAAACCACCTTTTCTCCCGGTTTTCGCGCCGAATAGTTGGCCTACTGCTTTAAAAACAACCCCAAGTTAAAATTTATAATGATCGAATGGAAATGCCCGATTTTTCGATGAAAATGTGGGAGATCGAAGCGTAGGCCCAGCTCGTGTAACTGCTTGGCCGGCCGGCTGCATCGGGCTCCGTCCTTTCGGAAATACCCCGAGTATTTTTTTGTTTTACGACCTACAGGCTTATTGAGGGTTAATTTAGAACATCCAGGGAACCTATTCGACGCGGGGGAAGGGAATAAAAAGTGCTCATTTGTCTTTATTTTGCAACAGCCTTTCCCGGCCATAGGCGGGGAAGCCAACATGGCCGTACCCAGGAGGGTATGAGCCCATGTCGCGGCTGAGGCAGGCGCGCGGGGGATCCCCCAAGAAAACCGGCCGCCGAGCGTCGGAAGCTCGCCAGGATCAGGCAGTAGTATATTCTCACAAGATGGCTGTGAATTGATCAATATGGTTGGACAAGATGTGACAATGCAGAAGGACGAGACAACAGGTATTGATTTAAGGGAGGATCGCACTACCGTGGTTGCAATTGCCGGCCCTTCAACTACCAACGAGGTTAACTTGGAAGCAGAATCTAAGTTAACGGAAAAGTGGGAAGAGATCGCCAAGCGACAGAGGTGCGTCGAAGTCCTTTTTGACGACAGAACAAAAATAACAAAGTTGGTTCGAGCGCAAATCATCACCGAATTAAATGGCATCGTGAAGAATTGCGCAGATTTTCAAGCGGCGGCGGAAAGGCGAGAGGGCGAAATGCAGGAACTTCGACGGCAGCTCGCCCAAGCTAGAAAGGAGGCCACGGACCTCCGGATACAAGCGGCAGTTGTGGGTGTATCGGGGCCCGGACGTTCCTACGCTGCGGCGGCGGCTGGTCGAGCCGACTGCCCGCCGACGTCGGCGGGGGCGCCGGGGCCCCGGCAGGCTTCGGGGATTCCGGACGCCACAGGGGTGACGGCCGGAACGGAGACGACACGGCAATGGATGCAGGGACACGTTGCCTTCTTGACACCGGTGAGTCCTACTAATTCTCCTGCCAAAGACGTACTGACACTTCTCAAGGCGAATGTGGACCCTGGTAGTGCAGGCTCAGGTGAATTATCTCTTCGTGAGACACGTTTAGTTGTCACTGTAATTGCGAAAGATAAAGTAACCTTAGACCACTTACAGAAAGCGGTGAATGCGAGCCTGGTCACGCTCACTGCGATGACGATGAGAGTTCCAGAAAAAAAGGAAACCTCACGTTAAGCTTACGGGCGTAGACCCTGAGGTTTCCGCAACAAACCTAATCGAAGCGCTTAATGGACGCAATCCGGGATTAGATTTGGCAACTTCCAACAGTAAAGTGCTTGTATCATTCCAGGAGCGAGGAGGCAACATGACTCATGTCATTGAACTGCAACCTACATATTTTCAAAAAAATTATGAGAAAGGATAGACTGTGTCGGGTGGACCGCAGCGCGTGCAGTGGAAGACCTATACGTCTCCTTATGTACGTTTTGCGCGTCATATGGGCACACGTGCCGATTTTGCCCTGTTAAAGACTTTGCGTCTAGGGCAACCTGTAGAAAGTGTGCCGGAAACCACCTGGCACAAAATTGTAGCGTGCGAATGGGCGACGCGGAGGTGGCCTGCGCGGCGTGTAGAGGGGTTGGGCGAGAGAATCTGCGGGACCCCCGACGGGAGATATTCGCTGTCCGACGCGCGCGGAGCGCGTAGCCCGGTTAAACGCGCGCACTGATTACGGACACTAATTGGGGCGGGGCCCGCGGCGTTCCCCCCTCGGGGTCGGGGCGCTGCGGGCCCTCCGCACAGGAGTTGAGTCCAAGAGCGGGGCGCGGTTACGTGCAGAGGGACGCGGATTAAAGAGTGGCGAGGTGCGCGGGAGAGAGCGATTGACGGGGTTTATTAAATTAAATAACCTTATTCGCAAAATTTGATTGGTGAAAGGGGTTGCTTTTAATTGATCACAAACAACTTAAAATTCATTCAGGCCAATGTGGACCATGCGAAGGCGGCCACGTTGGTGCTGCTGCATGTTATGCAGACGAAGGGAATTGCATTCGCTGTTGCTTGCGATCCCTATCTCAGGGCAAATGTGATCCCCGGTATTCCGGAGCACTATCACAGATTCGCCTCACCCGGCCGTCCCCGCGTAGTCATATTCGGGGACGGGTCGGGCTTTGATTGTTTTCCAGTCACTGTCAGCACCAATGTCGTCGCTGTGAGACTGTCCACGCCCTCCCTAGCATTTTTACTGATAGGAGTGTATGCGCCCCCGCGCGTGGACATCGCTCCATTCTTGGATATGGTGTCCGATTGTCTTGCACGAACTCGGGACGACAACGTAATCATTGCGGGCGATTTTAATGCAAAACATGTTAACTGGGGTCGTGGCGGCTGCGATAACAGGGGTGCAGCAGTGATGCAGATGGTATGTGAATACAGTTTGCATATACTCAATGACCCTGAGTGAGAGGCTTCATATGAAAATCATTACACGGGAAGCTGGATTGACATCACATTGGCCAATGCTAACATGGCCAACAGGGGTTGCTTGTGGCAAGTGTCAAATGAGGAGACACTCTCAGAACATCGGCACATAGAATTCTCATTCGAGGGAACACCCATGCTGCCCAGAGAAAAGCTAACATTCGCGTGCCGTGAACGATTAACACGCTGGCTCATAAACGAACCTTGGTTTGAAATGGTGCAACGGGTGGCGATGCACACTGGCCAGGCTCTCGACCACATTATAAGGAAGTTTTATCTATTGTATGACAAACATAACAATAAAAACCTACAAGTGCCGAAAAGAGGGCTGCATAAGGCGAATGCGTGGTGGTCGCCCCAATTAACCATTGAACGCAACCGCGTAATGCATTCGTAATGCATTACGCGTGGTATTTGTGAGAGCACGAGTGACCTACAGGAAACTAATATCAGAAGCCAAGATGCAAGCAATTAAGGATTTCTGTACGGAAAGCTGACGAAAAAACATGTTCGGAGTCGCGTTTAAATCGGCCTTTTAAAACTTAAGACATCCCATCGTGTTGCCGCCCTTACGAACGCCGGAGGGTTCTATGACAGAAGACGGGCTTGAATCCGCAGCCTTACTGCTCCGCACGCAAGTGGCTAGCGACGATTCTTCTCAGGACACAGCCCTGCATAGGGAACCACGGGCGGTTGCCGGCGCCCCTGCCGTTGCGAGACGAGATGATACACCATTTTCCCTGGCTGAGATAGAATATGCCCTCAACCTCGGTAAGACCGGTTCGGCTCCGGGCCTTGACAGCATTACCCTTCTAATATTGAAAATACTTTTCCAATACCACTCGGGGTTCTTTTTGTTCATTTTTAATGCGGCATTGAAATTGGGGCACTTTCCTGACAAGTGGAAGAAGGGAAGGGTGGTTTTTATTCCAAAACCCGGACGACCACCCGATAATCCGGGCTAATATAGACTCATAGTAATGAATTCGCTCTTCGGCGAAATTCTTCACAGACTATTAAACTCCCGCTTATATTACTTTTTACATTCCCATAACCTCATTCACGAAAATAAATTCGGCTTCACACACGGAAGGAGTGCCGTCATGGCCCCGTACAAATTGAGCAGCCGGCTCCAAGTTTTAAAGCAATCAAAAACGCCGGCAGTAATGATCGCCATTGACTTTCAATGCGCATTTCACTCGGTGTGGCACCCTCAGTTGCTATAGTACATGCAACGATATGGCTGCCCACGCGATCTATTTACCTTATTAAGATATTAAGATCATTTTTAACAGGTCGAATGATTGTTTACCGTTCCAAATCGGGTAAGTGTCTGCGACGCCAACGTGGGGCAGTCCACAAGGATCCCCCATCATTCCGCTCTTGTGGAATGTGGTGGTCCGGGGGCTCCTGGAGCTGGATTTACCGGGGGGCGCGTTTGTACAAGCGTACGCTGACGACACAGTCATTGTCGTACCGGGCGAAAACCGCGCCGATATAGAACGAAAGGCGGTGCAGATTTAGGACAGAGTTCGAGAATGGCCTCAAGAAGTACGCGCAGCAATAAACGTAAATAAGTCCTTTTTCGTGGCGTTCCCTCACGGCACTGCGTCGGTTGCCGGGCAGGCGCTCAAAGTATGCATGGGGGAGGGCAGGCTCCGAAAAAAGGACAGTTCAAAAATTTTAGAAGTAGTGTTTGATTCAAGATTATGCTTCCAATATCACGCTGATTACGTTAGGCAAAAATTGGAACAAACAACTCACAAAATTCTAGCTTATTTTAGATTACATTATTACATTAAACCTGGTATCATACAGAAGCTTCATCCCCAGGTCATTCTTCCTGTCAGAAATTATGCTGCACCGGTGTGGTAGTCCGATTGCCCGGATAGTTAACTAAAGGATAAGGTGGAATCGCTACACCGGGTGCCGCTATTGACACTAACCGGAGCGTATCGCACCACGCGAACGGCAGCGTTACAAATCCTCGCACAGGTGGCGCCCATAACACTCGAGCTGGATCGCCTAATGGCAGAATTCCGTCTATTTACGTTACGCCAGCCTATGTGTTTCGGGCCAAAATATCACCCAGATAACATCGAATACAGATATGATCCCTGGAACGACCATCCGTGTTATAGGTTTAGCTATCCTTTAGGAGGCTAAGACCTCGCGCGTCAATCTCTAAATCAACTGAGCCAGCTCTGCACATTTTCACTGATGGTTCATACACTCAATTCAATGCAGGCGCGGCGTATATAGTGATGGCACCCAATCAACATGTTATCAAGATCGGGAAATTTCGCGTACGAGAGGCGAGCAGTGCATACTGTGCGGAAGCGATTGCGCTACATGAAGCGTTAGCATACGTACTGTTCATACCAACATCTTATGCTGTGGTAAACGTGTACTGAGATTGCGTTTCGCTTTTGTCGGCCATCTCCGCTTTAACATCAACTGAAGCGCGGGTGGTGCAGATCAAGAAAGCCCTCCGGCGTCTATCGGAGCGATTTCACATTGATCTGTACCATGTGCGCGGGCATAGCAATATTCTGTATAATGAGCTGGCGGATGACGCAGCAGCTAGCGCTGTACGATACGGGCTTCCGCGAGCGGTAAGAGCCTCCATCAGAACCATTAAGAAAGAATTATGTTCCCAGATGGAACGCGAGTGGGGCCTCAAGTGGCGGACGGAAAACGTAAACACGGATTTGTATCACTCGGTGCCCAGCGTCGCCCGGATTCCTGTGTTCTTCCTGCCACCCAGACATTTAGTACATATCACCACGGGACACGGGCGCTTCCCCTTCTACCTATATAGATTTGGTCTGGCGCGCACCGAGCTCTGTCCGTGCGGTATGCCTGCACAAAATTTCCACTACTTGAACGATTGTTCCCTGACGCCTGGTTCGTACCTCGGGCGGGGCCATTCGGATGGAAGATTACCCAGTCTTGTTGCAAACGAAACATAATAGAGCCCTTCTTATTCGCATGGAACGATTGGTGAGTGCGGCGGTGCCGGACTGCCCGCGGGACGTGGCCCCGGTGGGCGCCTGGTGACCGAATTTTAGGATGGCCTTGCGGCCGTTGAAATCCTTGACCCAGGGTGCCACTGGAGAACAGGCGGACAATCAAGCGACTCGGACAGTCGAACGCCGCGGAACGACCGGAACGGGAGCCGTGGCTGGCCCCCTCACGTCCAGCGACTTGGAATCCCGCGTTAACAGAATGTATGAATCTACACATTCCTCATGCCCAGGCGCAAATTACGTAGCGTCGGCTGGGGGTTCGTGGCTGACCCCTTGCCATTACGGCCGGATTTTATGCGGAGCTTGATAGGGCAGTCATATATATAGCTGAGCACACCAGAACGTCCGGTTTCGGAGCCGTGGCTGGCTCAATACGTCCAGCGACTGGGACCCCGGAGTTCTCAGTTTGGATGTTCGGAATTGACAGCAACCGCACACTCACGGCTGCCGGTTTGCGCATGGCCTTGTTGCCGCTTGCGCAATTCACCTTCATTTGTCCTGCGGACCGACCTCATGACCTGGCTAACGATGCCAGTCAGTTGTCCTTTCGCCGGCGCCGGCTCAGTCCTGTGCGCCCTCATGCAGATGTAGTCCTGGCGATATTGGAGGCATTGCATCCGTGGTAAAGTCTAGGCGCCGTCGCGCCCATTTTTCGTAAACTGCCCCAATGGCAGAAGTCCATGAAACACGCGTCCATTTGGTCACCTGCGACTAGTCTCAGGTGCAGGGGCCTACGTCCGAGTGGTCCCGGTGGCCCGATCGCGTCCGCCGGCTCCTTCAATAAGCTAAGCCACCGTTAGTGGGTCTCTTACCAGTGTGTTGCAGCCGCTGTTGCCGGTACGGTATGCACGCCAGCACAGTACGGAGCTCTGAACGAGCCGGGGGACAGTCGCGAGTTCAAATGCTGTCATTCGTGCTTTTAATCCCATTTTTCCTAACATGTTACTTCACTCACTATTCTTTTTTCCATTTTATTTATTCCATTGCACATTTCAGTTATTTTTCATATTCATTTCGCCATTATTTAGCACTGCAACTCATGACACTTTCCGCTGATTGCACCTAATAACATTTGCAGCGGACGTGCCTTGGCGGGCGGCGCGGGTATCTGCGCGACGCATCATACCTCATTTAGCGAATAACAAACATTCTTTTTGTTTCTTCCTACTTTCGGCTATCTGTAAATAAATAAGATGGAGGCTCCTAAGTATGCCACTTTCGTACGTTCTCTGTGTCTTGGTGGTGATGACTGCTCGGTTACCAGTCTCTATTGACCGGGCAGTCATTGACGCCGCATCTACTGAGTGCTCTCTAGATTCCTTTTTCAGGTATTTACCGTACAGGCCACTTGGGTTTCAAACAGCCATTCAAAGGACACGGACATCCTTTCACTATCATGATCTCATGATCATGATAGTGATATCATGATCTCTCCTATCATGTTCCTTGGCGCGATCTACCTCTTTTCTGTACACTGGGAGTGCCCGGCTGTAGTCGTAACAGAAGAGCGCTCGCAATTCGTCACATCGGCGTCGCTGGAACCTGCGCCTGATCGAGTTGACCACTCTTCTCTGGGGGTGCAGTTCTGGCGTCCGCCACGACTTGCCGTTGCCTCCCTTCTCCCGCGCAGGACGGAGCTGTATCCCGCATTCTTTCGCCACAATGTCATAGAACTTCGCGAGGATCGCGTCCAGAGCACCCGACGAAGTGACGTTCGCACTGCTCACGCTCGGGAACCATTGCATTTCTCGGAGAGCCGCGATCTACTGCCTCCTCCCGAAGCTAGTGAGTCGCGTGCCCTTCGCCCTATCACCGGTGTCTATGGTGAGGTCCACATACCGGTACTCCAACATCGTCTCCTCCTCCGGCACCCACCACGCGTACCCGCGCTTCGCGAGCGTGGTCCGCGCGCCCGCGCAGCCCATCCTTACACCCGGTCAACCGCGGGTGCAGCGACCCCGACCGCGCGCTCGCCAGGATCGCGTATCCGGGACCAGGCGCCACGACGATGGATCCGTCGAGCCTTCTCTCGGCGACGATGGCTCTCCTTTGCAGCCCCGCGGTCTCCCGGCGCACCTCAACGAGCTGGCCCTGCATGGCGTGGACCACGCCGCGTCGGCACTGAGGTCCGACCACAGGGCCATGATCCCGTAGATTCGACTCGTGATGAAGTTGTGCGCGGCGACGGGCACTTTCTTCGCGGCGTTCGAACACTACCGATAGATCTCGCCCTCGATCTAGAACAGTCGCGCCTGGACTCGCCCACGGAGGTCCCCCGCAAGCGCGGGAGCAGCCACTCGCCTGCGAGACTGAGGACATCGCTTGGTCCTCGTCGCCATCTGCCGCCGTTATGTCTTGTCAGTTGCCTCCGACTTCACCTGCAACGCCGCGGTGGCGTAGATGTCGCCGTCATCGGAAAGATCCCATTTCGGCGACGCACGCACGCTCGCGTTGTCCGTCGGGGACGGCGAGATGTTATGTACCTTACGTGTGTTGGGCACGGCCAACTCAAAGGGTATCAGCCATGGCCACGTTAGGCCCCGTGGCCGCCCGCGTTGAATGTGCAAGTGGACGGTTCTGCCTGCATTTGGCTCTCGGCGTTTCAACCGATTTTAAAGGTGATTTATATTCCGAGTCTCAAAGTTTAGCTGTGGGTTGTTATTAAAAGTATAGGGACTGTAGTAGCTTCGATGAGGCGGCCGGACGTGGGACCTACGGCATGAGGCCTAACGGCCGGGGCACGAAACGCCGCAAAAGCAGAGCCGGGCAGCTCGACTCCGAGACCAGACAAAGAATCCCCATAGAATAAAGAATCAACTTTAGTGTAGGGAAACTGCACCTTCCACAGTGGTTCGAAAATAAGCAGCGGCAGCGCATGGAACTTATTTAGGTGCACGCCAGATGGCGCTGCTCAAACCAGAAGCGGAAGTCTTCCTTAGAGCAAAACCCAATACGGCCGCGTTTTGCCGGTAGCCAGTTGCGTAGCCCGAAATTTCGATCGGGGGGGGGGGGGGGCAGATGTTGCAGCTCGGCCTGCTCCTTAAGAGGAAGCTTTAGCTCGGGTGCTGCTTTTTAAATACATCTAGAAGGGTAATTCGTTTTTCCTCGCAACAACTGCACCAAATTTCACGATGTTTGATGAATTTAAAAGAAAAACTTAAATTCTAGTGACTGTTGGTTTCAAATTTTTCATTTATGCGGTCAATTCTTTATTAAACATTGGCCAATATAGCAAATTTTCAGAAAACGGAACTATCAAGTTTAAAACTCAGTAACTCAACAATGAGAAATGATAGCACAATTCTGTGAATTGCATCTAATAGTACGTCTACAGCGGACAAAATAGATCTGTTAAACATGAATCTAAAAAAAATTAGTATTATGGAAATGCGACTTTTGCAGAACCCTTGTACACAACGTAAACAATTCACGCAAGATACAAATTGACGTACCAAATTTGTCCACATTGACTTTCTTAATAGTTGCCGATTACAGAACCGAGATATCTATTCTTGGTACATAGCTATTTTGTAAACGTCGTGCTTCTATTATTTCGTAATTTCAAAATTTTCAATATATTTATACAAAATTCAGGCCGTAAATCGAAATTCCGTTTCCAAAAGACACTAATTTACATTCTCTCCCAAATGCAAGAAATTTCATTAAAAGCGATTAGCAGGATTATCTCAGAAAAGCGTTTCTACGTTTTACATGTATTTGAATAGGCCGCGTCGGATTGGGCCCCAGCTAAAGCTTCCTCTTAAACATTTTGTCGAGGGATCAAATACATGAATAATAACTGCATTACCATTGTCAAAAATGCTGTAAATGAATTCTTGAACGCTACGCACTGTCCAAACAAGTAAAATGTGTATTTTTTCATAAAAGAATATTCTCGTATGTGTCAAAAATTGTGCCCAAAGTAACTGATATCAATGCTTCCATGTTTTTGTCTATTTAATAAGTAAAGAAAATATCACACGAACTTTAGAACTATATCAGTTCGAAACCAGGAAAGCAGCGCATACCGCTGATATGAAAAATTAGAAGGCCATGAAATGAACAAGTTGAGGACAAATATGTTAATGAAACTTAATCATTCAAGAACCGTGTTTACGTTCTTGTATATATGCAATGGCCAGTGAAAAATCTCCATGACGCTGTCATTTGTTCCAATGTATTACGCACGAGCAGCTGTCACCGGTCGTGTATCGTGAGTAATTGCACCGAAATTATAGTCGCAGGAGAGCACGTATGAAAAGGAGGAGTTCTGCAAGCTATACGAGGGCGAGTCAAATGAATGTGAGCCAATGCGAATATATGACAAATGGGGTACTTTATTAAAAAGTATTCTTCATGAGAACTTAGACATTTGCCCCATTGACTAACGAGTCGCGTGATTCCCGTCTCATGAAACTCCTTAGGTTGCTGCTTCAAAAAGTCTAACTGACTCTTTCACGTCATCGTCCGGCACGAATCTAATTCCGCTGAGCTATTTTTCGGTTGCCCCAAAATGTCGAAGTCGCAAGGGGACAGGTCCGAGCTGTATGACGGATGTTGCAGGGTTTCGCACTTGAACTTTGCCAGTTTTGTATTAACCACATCAGCGACGTGGGGACGGGCATTATCGTGGGGCAAGATGACCCAATTCGTCAATTTTCCACGTAGTTTCTTCTTGATTGCGACACGCAGTGGTTCCGGTGTTTCACAATATCGTAAGCAATTGATAGTCTCTCAAGATTGAGCAAGTTCTATCAATAATGGCCCCTGACGATCGAAAAAAACAACAACAACACCTTTCCGGCGAAAATGACGGCCTTTGCGTTCTATGGCAGTGGTAACTTCGAATGTTTCCACTGTAAGCTTTACCGTCGTGTTTCAGACTCGTAGTAGTGGCACCATGGTTCGTCCCCGATCACAATAGCAAACAAGAAATCGTCATCCTCATTGTGATACCGGATCAGATTAGTCAATGCAGCGCCAAACTTCTCCGTCTGCTGGCGGTGGATCAAAATCTTGGGCATCAATTGCGCACACAAGAGACGATAACCGAGGTGCTGATGAATTATGGCGTGAACCGAGCCGTGACTGATTTTCACACGCTCTGCTAGTTCATCGATGCTTGTCCTCCATTCTTGTCTCATCAGCTCATCAACCTTTGAAATTGTGCGGGATGTGATTGCACGATGGCTTTGGCCCGGTCTTCGAGCGTCTTTGCAACTTTCCCATTCTGCTTTGAACCGTTTGCTCCCACGCTTTACAGTGGCCAACGAAATGCAATGTTCAACGTACACGGCAGCCATACGGCGATTATTCTTTTTGGGAAACACCTTTAGCTGTCAAAATCTTCGCGACACCACGCTCTTCAGCTTTTGGGGTGTCCATTATGTCAGGCAACCATGTTCAACCCAGTGTATGAGAGCATTAAAGAACATTTATCCTCACACATGCGTACCACTTTTGTAAATGAGTGATGCCACTCTGCTAAGCGCGTGCCTTGCAGGTGATGAACCGAACAATTATTGCGACTCGCACTCGTGCATTATAAATGCGAAGATACAATAAGATGTACAAATGCGAAGATACAGCTTGATAAAGGGCAAAAAGTGTGACTGGAAACAAAGTTCACTGCACGTATACACGAAACCTCGCAACAAGATATTTAAATATACGTATAAGTCTCCAATAAATCTACGTATCTAAGAAAAATGTCGCTGGATATAACGCGTCAAACATGGCAAATAAACATGTTGAGCGATCACAGATTCACAGAATCCTAGATTCTGCCCCAATTCCATCCACTCTCCCCGATGTATCGCGCGCGACGGAAGGCGGCGCGCTTGCTCCCCGCTTTTCTCCTTTGCGCACACACGACTGAGCCACCATCGTCGGCTCAGCCATTCCACCCCCAGCCCCCTACGCTTTCACTCGCACATACAGCATGCGGCACGCGGTCACGATGTTATCACCCTTAGACTTTATACGAAACATGGGGGCGACGGCAGGAATGCGCCTGTAGTGTCCATATAATTGCTATCGCAGTAATATAGTAAGAGTATCCGGCAACTGAAGCGTCCCGTGGCTCATTACTTTCCACAAAAGAAGAAGTAACAAAATCGAACTTTCACCATGCGATAATTCGCTGCGCCGCAAAATGTTTTTTTTTTCCCTTCTGTGGGGCGGCGGCGCCGAAATGAAAAAACGCATAGGAAAGTATGGTGGCCACAATCGAATGCCTACTTTGGGGACCTAATGTGGCTACGGAAGGAATATCGAACAAAACATGATACGCTTGGTCCACTGAGAACCAACTATACGCATACTGCTCGGTATCCTACACCGGCGAGACAAGACTTTCCGCAGAAGTTCCTGCAAAAGCGAACGCGGTGCAATCCGTCCAGTCCCCACAGTGGGCGGAGCGACTATTGTTTCTTTTTCTCGTGTGCAAGCCAGAAAGTGTACAAAACTCTTCCAGGCGAAAATCCACTCGGCCGGAGAAAACCGAACGCGCAACGAAGTGCGCCGCGCGGTCGTCGGGGCCACGCGAGAAACACGTTAGCGCTCTGGCTGGTTCTAGCAGCCCGCGGGTATGGTAGCGAGAACAAAAAAAAAAAGATTGAAGAGGCTAAACGTGTCCTCGCGAATAAAAGTCAAAGTATAAAAAAATAAATAAGAACGTAGTTACCTTGACTGGCTTTAGTGTTTTGCAATGGATGTTTTGGAGTAGGTTAAAAAAAATGTTGATATTTTTTTTATGTGACATGGCGGCACAAATGAACCACCACAACGCTTCGTCTCACTGAACCTCGCTGCGTGCTTTGTCAACTTGTCTGCTAGTGGTTGATTTGACTTGTCTCGTTGTGTGTTCCATGTAAGACTTTAGAATCTAAAGTCAATGGACCTTTGGCGTCAAATGTTTAACATTAAACCCACAAAGTTCCGCAATTGAAAATCTAAAGCAGAACTTTGGAAATGTCAATGCACCTTTGACATAAAGAGTTTGAGATTTATACCCATAAATTTTCGGAATTAACTTCCATGCGCTCCATAGAATTCGCGGCCTCAGCGAGATGCCGCGGCGAGCGCGCTCATCATCAAACCGCCCTTGAAACTTTGTGGTCGGACGAGGCTGCTTGGCGTTATGCGACTCTCGGTGCATAGGCGTTGCCGCGAAATCCAGCCCGAGATCGCTATCTTCGCGGTTAAATGTCTTTTCGAGCGTCAGAAAGACCATTCTAGACAAAATCCAGAATGATTTCCGGCGCCGGGGGTCGCTTTCGTCGGCGGTGCATGGACAGCACGAAAAAAATTCGGGGGGGGGGGGGGCTGAAGCCCCATAAGCTCCCCCCACCTCGCCCCCCCTGGCTACGCCCGTGCCGGTAGCGTACGCTGGTACGCGCCGTGCTTGCCCAGCCGGCTATGCGGCGCGCCTCAATGCCTTGGCTGCCTCATAGCTGGTGCTTTCTAATTGCCAGGAGACCAAAGAGCCCCTACTGACGCCCATATAAACAAGCCATGAGTGAATAGAAGGTGCGATTTTATTGGCAGAAGACAAGCATTGTACATTCTCGTGCAATAGCAGAAATAAAATTTGCATGTCGAGATACGCTGGAATCATTGACCCGAGCTCGTAAACGGCTCACCGTCGTCGTCGCATATGGCGGTCTGGTAACGAGCGACAACTAGCGGCGCAAGCAGATTAGACAGTGTTCCACCTTTTTGCAGTGGCAGTCGCCGTTAAACATGCGCAACTTGCATTGCGATGCTATCGGGTGCTGCAGGCATCTGCTGCCACAGCCAATACAGCGAGATCGATTACCCGTCATTTTAGCGTTGACTGCTTTCCATCCTGCACGTTTCGTTTCTTTCGGAGGCCGCTAATGTGTGGCTCACACTTGGTGTCCCACATTGTCTCAATGTGAACAAGTCGCTTTCGTGGGCATCACCTTCATCAGCCACTTTTGCGGGCCTTTCCACCCATGTCGCTATCAACTTCACACACGTCGGACCATGTAAGCACGTATGCTGGTCTACGCTCGTGCTTAATCGCAGCCGAGAAAGACCTTAGGCAAAATTTGCCCATGGCTGCAGTAGGAAAGGATGAACGGGGAGCACGAATCACCGTGTGTGTAAATTGGGAGTCTATGTGGCTGTGCAGACTGCAGGAGCAAATGCTTACTTCGAGAGACTGCTTTCTAATGCAACTTAGCAGGCTGCCACATCCGAGAAGCATAACACAGCGACCGTAACCAAGTCAGATAACAGCAAAATTAAACAGCAATCAATCACCGCATAGGGTTCAGAAAATACATTATACATTCGCTACGAACCATATGGCAACAGTGAGCATTCACATACACGGGTCTCTTAAAGCCGCCTACTTACAGGCATAATGCTTGCCTTCGTCGCATGTGGTTGTCTGGTAATGAGCGACAACCAGCAGTACTAACAGATCGCAGAGTGTCCCACCTGTTTGCAGCGAGTCGCCGTTAAATGAGCCACTTGCATTACGAAGCAATCGGGTGACGTAGGCATCTGCTGCCGCAGTTTACACAGCGACTACCCGGCATTTTAGTGATGACTCCTTTCAAACCTGCACACTTCTTTTCTTACGGGGGCCGCAAATGTGCGGCTCACACTTGGTGTCCCACGTTGTCTCAATATGCACAAGTCGCTTTCGTGGGCATCACCTTCATCAGCCACTTTTGCGGGCCTTTCCACCCATGTGGCTATCAACTTCATACACGTCGGACCATGCAAGCACGTATGCTGGTCACCGTTCGTGCTTAATCGCAGCCGACAAAGGCCACAGGCATAATTTTCCCATGGCTGCAGGAGGAAAGGGTGAACGGGTAGCAAGAATCACGGTGTGTGCAAATTGGGAGTCTATGTCGCTGTGCAGACTGTAGGAGCAAATGCTTACTTCGAAGCTGCTTCCCAATGCGACTGACCAAGCCGCCATATTGGAAAAACATAACATGGCAACCGTAACCAAGTTAGATGACAGCGAAATCAAACAACAATCAATCACCACATGAGGTTCAGACAATACATTATACATTGGCTATGAACCATATGGCAACAGTGAGCTTTCACATACACGGGTCCCTTAGGATACATTCAGCCGCCTACTTACAGGTATAGTACTTGCCTTCGTCGCATGTCTGGTAACGAGCTACAACCAGCAGTACAAACAGATTGGACAGAGCGTCGCACCTGTTTGAACCGACAGTTGCCGTGGAAGATGAGCAACTTCCATTGCGAAGCACTGAGGTGACGCAGGCATCTGCTACCACACCCAACACAGCGACATGGACTACCCGGTATTTTATCATTACCTACTTTCCAACCTGCACGTTTCTTTTCTTTCGAGGGCCGTTAATTTGGGGCTCACACTTGGTGCCCCACTTTGTCTCAATATGGACAAGTCGCTTTCGTGGGCATCAACTTCGGCAGCCATTTTTGCGGGCCTTTCCACTCATACGACTATCAACTTCATACACTTCGAACCATGTAAGCACACATGGTGGTCTCCATTTTGAGCAAATCATGGCCGAGGTAGGCCACAAGCACAATTTACCCATGGCTGCAGCAGGGAAGATCGAACGGAGAGCACCAGTCACGGTGTGTATACTGGGAGTCTGAGTCGCTGCGCGGACTGCAGGAGCAAACGCTTACCTCGAGAGACTGCTTACCAATGCAACTGACCAGGCCCCCGCATCAGAGAAACGTAACACGGCTACCACAACCAAGCGGGGCAGCAAAACCAGATTCTGCAATCGATCACTTCAGTGTAGCTTGCGCTAAGACACAGGCTATCGAGGAAGAAGAGCAATCATCAACGAGACTAGGAATATGGAAAATGAGAAATCTTGCATTCAAGAGAGAAGCCACTCTGCTCTGGAAGCAATGAAGACTAATAACATCAAGTAAAATTATTCATAGCACACGGTGCGTAGGTTAATGCGAGACATGCCGATGCTGCATCAGCTATTTCAGGAGAGGAATTGTGCATGACAACATACACTACAAGATACTGCTACAGATATGTTAGGCTACAAGACAATGACTGGTATCAAGTATCAGCGAAGAATCGGTTGACCTTTACATTTGGATGAGGATCAATGATCTCTAATGATAATGGGCAATGAAAAAGCTTGAATTTATAGAAGAAAAATTACACTTGGCAGAAATCCAATTGTCATGGCCAGGTAGCTGATTAAGCGCAAACTGACGGAACTCTTTTGGCCAGAGTCGTCCGTGCTTGGGCAGAAGTTGCAGGTGCATCTGAAGACGAAGAATTTCTAGAAAGTCCCTTTGAGTTGCCTGGATGACTCAGCCAAATGTCCGTGCTGGTAGAATGGTCGCTGAAGCTCTTTTCATTCTTGACACAGTCCTCTGCAGACTTGATATCTCATACGAATTCTTCTGCATGCGCTTATTTGTTTGTGGTGTAAAAGCCTTGCAAATTAGGCTCCAGCCCCTTCCTGTTGGCGTAGATAGGATCCTGTGATGACCAACATGTGCTTGGCATAGACTCTGTTGGGGCAGAACAGTGGCACATGAGATACAGCACAAATTAGCCAAACTCATGTGTGTTTATTTTATGTTCGAACCAATTATACTGAACCATAAATATGAACAAACATTCATATCTGCTACAAACAAATGCAGCAGATATCAATCTCAAGACTAGCAAGCCAATACAGCATATATCAAGCATATTTATTTCTGAACCACGTGTTTACCTTCTAGTAGCAGACGTCTACACAATGACCTTGTTGTAGCAGGCAGCAGCTTCTGTTTAGTGCGTGGTGTGTGTGGCTTTATACTGGTTCCGTCCTCATTACTGCATGTCTGGAACAGAAATATTGACTGAATCAGAAATTGAAAAAGCACAATTTTGCAATATGAGATGCAAGAAAGTGTGACATATGTT
The DNA here is from genome assembly GCF_050947875.1 of Dermacentor variabilis. NCBI lineage: Eukaryota > Metazoa > Arthropoda > Arachnida > Ixodida > Ixodidae > Dermacentor > Dermacentor variabilis. The sequence continues at coordinate 119,323,840 of NC_134578.1, read as the reverse complement.
GTAATGGTTTGCGACTACAGAACACATGCGAATGTATACTGTCTGTTCTAGGGTGCTAAAGAAGCATGTTAAATAAATATTGCTATTGTCCATAAAATTGATGTCTGCCTAACTACAATGCATGTCAACAGCTTAAGTAATTATTAAGATCACAAATGAGAACATTTGTGCGTTCATTTATACATAGAAGAGATCAGACTGCTGGTTCTACAAGCAAATGCATGAAAGTCATGAAGCTATTAGAACTAATGCATTATTTTTCTGTACAAACGTGATGCACCACTTTACTGCAAAAATAAAGGCCCTACGGTAAACCAAACTGAACAGCAAGAACATTTGGAACCAACAAGTACGAAATATTGGTGAATTATCATGCTTGCAACTGTTTAGTACATTAAATTTTGTACTTTCACTTCATTTTACCAAAGCATTATTCAGTTTTGTGTACGAAAGAAGTTCCCGGCGGATTCGAAAAAAAGTTTTATATGGATACCGATAAGGCTACTCAGTGATCTATGGCCACAGCTACAATAAGATGAAAAATGAGACGCGCGTTCCGATATCGCTCTTTCTTTCCTGATTGTGTCTGTATAACGACAGCCTCGCAAGCAAAGGTTTAGTTAGGAAACAGCAACTAAGGTTCGTGAGTGACTGCCTATATGTAATGCAGGATCTAGTTCGTTAACTTGTCCCCGCCTGCAAGCTAATGAGACGGGTATTATATAACGAATAAAGCAGCGGTGTTAAACGACTCACCGTTATTGCCGTTGTCAGCCGCAGCAGATTCCAGCTCCCGTTTCGATGTAGACTTGCTCCGAATGGCTGACGACCCAAACCGAACTTTCGGGCTTACATGTTAACTTGCAAACACGTCACTTCACCCCAAGGAAAATAAGGCGAGACATCGAAGCGCAAAAACCTAGTTTTAGCAACAAAGAAGCGACCAGTGAGCGTACGAACGAATGAATCCGTGCCGCCGTGTACTAAAAAATTCCGGTAAAAATTTTTAATTCAGGCCAGAGGTCAAGTGAAAGATCGATGATGCTGAACGCTATTTGCGTATATAATGTCAAAGAAACAATATTCTTACTAACAAACAATAAAATATCTAATTAGCAATGATAATTTTGCCCAATTTCTTATGTAATAAAAATGCTTCGGTAATTGTAAGAGAAAGTGTAAAATCAAATTGCGCTTATTACGGTGCCTCTAGCGGGAAATGTTGGAACTAACGTAAGCATCCCGAAGTGATTCTACTATGCTGGTTTTGTTAGCAGCGGCGCGCGGTCGATTTTTTCGCCCTCTGTGGCTATTTGTTCAACTTGAGAGTGTGCGGGGCTTCGAATCCCTTTATGCCAACAAAGGGAAACGCAGCAGGCATACTTACAGCGTTTGGCGCAGAGTGGCACCCTGACGTAAACGATTCGAAACCGAAACTGGAAGCAGACACAGTACTACATCACCTCTCCCTTGAATAAAGATGCGCCACTCGCTCTCCTCGCAACAAAAGCAAGTCATAAGTTACAGAACACAGAAGTCTAAGCGTTACACAATGAAGATTTCCCAGTGTATGTTTTGGACATATCATTTATCTTATGCAATGAGTAGGATTTTCTACTAGTATCAGTTATGGACATGTATCATCTAGACATTTTAGTTGGCATTGGCCAAATGTAGAATAATCGCAGTGGAAATGCTGCTCACTACATGCCATGTTATTAACTTGAACTGAGTTGACTAAAGAGCACATGTGAGCACTTTAACACGCGTGTGTTGTGGTGACATCTTTATAGAATAGAAAATTCAGGTACATGTAAGTTGACTAAAGAGCACATGTTAGCACTTTAACACGCGTGTTTGGTGATGACATCTTTATAGAATAGAAAATTCAGGTACATGTACCTATCACAGACCCTTGTTTTTCTAGGCGGACATCTTTGGCTTCCCCATTTTACGAGCAACACACAACATGACTGAAAATGAACACGATAGCAATACAGTTCTGAAGAGTACCCTTCTTGGGAAGACAACGACGAGACGCACACTTGCCTACACAGATCACACATGATAATGAGTTCACCGAGCGCAAGAAGTAGAAAATGCGAACGTGCGCGTGTCCCCTGGGACAGCACTGATGAGTGGCTCATTCGCTCTCAGCCTGACTCGAGACAGCCTTGTGGCTGTCATGGATTGAAGATGGTGCGTATAAAGCACTTTACACTCCAAGATACTGCAGGACCTAAGTAATACGCAAGATACTTTTTGGCATGAAAAGACAAATTCGTATAACAGTCAGTACCGTGGTGATGATGTGCGTACTGCACGTTTACGCTACAAGAAATGTATCCCCTATACCAGTAGGAACTGGAAGAAAAGGTGGGAAAGCATCATCAGGAAATGGGTAGTCACTGGAATGACTCCTCTCAGTTAAGGTTTCAAGACAATCCTGTCGCTCAGGGAATTTCACAAGTTTCGATGAATTTCAACGTTTGCCATTTTCAAGAATGAAAGTATTGCGACCTACCTTACAGTAAATCTTAAAGGAACCTGAGTACTTAGGACCAGACGTTCTCGAGTTACGTACTCGGACAACATCTCCTGGACAAAATTGAGGGCATTTTGTTGCGCGACGACGGTCCACGTACGTCTGAACATTTTTGACGTATGAGCCGAATTCGCATGCAACCACTTTCTTAATAATCTGGAAGCTGTATTCAGTATCTTGATCCCAGACAAAAGGTTTCCTTGCTTTAGCAGTTTTCAAACCGGTTCTACCAATTCAGCGTACTGCGGGAATCATCAGTTTAGCATAGTACCGCGTGAGACCAGGAAATGAGTGCAGCGACTTCTTGTCAGTTGGCTGCGGTGCATCAACAATTGACTTAACTTCGTTTTCCAGCGGCGAAATGCCGTTTGCGCTGAACCTATGTCCAAGAAAAGCGAGCTCTGGGACACTGTATACACAGTTTGCATTTAGCTCTGTGCCAGCAGCTGAGATTCAGGAAAGCGCAGTTTGCAGATTTTTATCATGCTCAGCTTGTGTACGGCCCCGAGTCAAAACATCACTTAGAATGCGCAAAGTACCTGGACAGTCTTTTAAAACAGATGCCATTATCTGCTGAACAGCGGAAGGAACAGATGCCAATTCGAAAACCACACGCTTAAAGCGAAATAGACCGTCATGAGTGATGATTGTAGTAAGCTCACGGCTTTTCTCGTAAAATAAAACTTGATAAGCGGACTGTAAGTGAAACTTACTGAAGACAGTAGCATCAGCAGGTCGATGCAACAGTTCGTCAGCCCTCGGTAGTGGAAAAGGCGTCAGTGACGATAGCCTTGTTGGGTTCTCTAAAATCGACGCAAGGTCGAATGGAATTGTCCTTCCGAACCACGACGAGCGGAGAAATCCACTCGGACACCCATACTCGTTCGATGATGTCAGCTGACTCCAGCCGTTGCAGTTGAGCGCAGACTTCCTCACGGAGAACCAAAGGTAGAGGACCCAGTTTCACCGAGATTGGTTCCACTGAAGCTTGAAGAAGAACGTCGTGAATGAAGCCCTTTACAAGCCCCAATCTGGGCGCACTCTAATGGAGCGTTGTGCGGAGGAGACGAAAGCTGAACGCTTGGGTCAGCTGGAACTCCTGATACTTGTTGACGTGAGCGAAGACCTTTGAATGTCAATGCCCAAAGCTTGAATTGCGTCTAAGCCCCGCTGAGAGGTGCCTTGGTTCGTGGCGTGAAATGTCACTACTGCAGCCTTGTTGCGGTACTTGACGAGCAAAGAGAAATGTGCTGAATGCAAAATTTCTTCTTGCGAATAATTCTTGAGCCGAAGACTCGAAGGAGAGAAGGAAAAAGAAAGAACCTTGAAATGTTATTCGTACAGGGAGCTGTTCGTCAGCGACACCGTAACTCCTGTATCCACGAGCAACTTGAGTGTAGTACTCACAATGAGGACTTCGGCGCAAACTGTTGCCGGACGGAAATTCGGTGCTTGAATTGCAAGCACAGACATGACTGTAGTGGGCGATTCTGTATCGGCGGTAGAGGAAACAAGCTGCGTTCGAGCAGGAGACTCTCGCTGTGTTCGGTTCCTCGAACGGCAAACTGAAGCGTAATGTCCCACTTTTCCGCACGCACGGCAGGTGACTTACTTGGCCGGACAGCCTCGATGGGATGCGATGTGGTGAGGTGAACCACATCGGTAACAATGGCCTGCGATGTCTCGCCTGGCTTCGCGGAGATCGGGTCGGGCGCCATGTTGGCCGGCCTCCCCAGGTTGCGTCGTTCCGCCATGCCGTCGAGCGCCATCTTGAAGCCGCCGGGTCGAGGGAGAAGGACGGCGGGGACCGCCATCTTGCGCGCCCGGGTGAGGAAGGTGATGGCTGTCGACGCCATCTTGGCGTTGCGTCGAGACGCGTTGGACAGACGAGTTGTTGAACATTTGAAATTCCTTGTGGACTTGCTCCACGCTTCGTCCGATTTCCTCGGCTTTCTTCAGCGTGCGGAACGATCCTTCGTACAGTAACTTTTCTCGTATTCTTGCTGATGCGACGCCATGCAAGATTTGGTGGCGAAGGGTCTCGTCGTGCCAAGCGGCGAACGTACAAGCAGGCGCTAGCCTTTGTAACGCGGTGACGAAATCCTGAAAGGTTTCCCCGTGTTGTTTCTATCCCTGAATGCAATACGATGCACCAGGGGATTGGCGATTTCCTCATAATGTCGGTAGAAGAGGCGAAGAATGTCTTCGAAAGTTGCAGTTGTCAGGTCCATTTGCGACGCCAGGTCGTAGAAGAGAAGCTGGCCCTCGAAGCCTAAGTTACCGAGTAAAATGGCTTTCTTCCTCTCGTCTTGTAGTGCCTCGCATCCGGTCGCCTGGAGCAAGTTGCGAAAAGAACGCTTCCACGTGAGCCACGGTACCGAAAGAGTACCGGGTAGCGCAAGCAAAGGCGGTATGGGGAGTTCAAACGCCATGCCGGCCACAGAGCACAAAGGCGGGGAAGCTGCTGTGGACAGAGAAGCAGACGTAGTTGCCGCGTCTTGCATGTCTGAAGCAGGAATAGAACGGCAGAGGCAATAAGCAGAAGAACGGTTTACCTCGTCGACAGTTAGTAGTGCGCAAATAGCGGCGGAACGCGCTGCGCAGCTGGACGTTGCACAAGTAAAACGCTAGCCGCGTGGCATGGCAGCGTTCATCCTGGTCGCCAGTTTGTAGTAGCTTCGACGAGGCGGCTGGACGCGGTAGCTACGTCGTGAGGCCGAACTGCCGGAGCGCGAAGCGCTGCAAAAGAGCCGGACTTCTCGTGTCGGCGCCCAGGCGAAGAACGCGTTTACTCCAGCGGGCGGCAACGCAGCAGGTATACTTACAGCGTTTCGCGCTAAGTGGCGCCCTGACGTAAACGATGCGAAACCGAAACTGGAAGCCGGCAAAAGACATTCCAGGGACCTAATTCGACGCGCGGGGCAGGGCCAGAAAGCGGTATTTTCATTTTTGCGAGCCCCTGTTGCGGACGGCGACGGGGCCTAACGCGGCCATGGCTCATACCCTTTGAGATGGCCATGCCCAACACAAGCAAGGTGAATAACATCTCGCCGTCCTCGACGGAGAAAGCGAGCACGGGTGTGTCGCCGAAATTGCATTTTCCCGATGACGGCGACGACATCCGCGTCGCGGCGGCGTTGTAGGTGCAGTCGGAGGCAACGGACAAGTCATCGAGCGGCAGATGGCGAGAGGACGAAGCGATGTCCTCGGTCTAGGTGGCCGCTCCCGCGCTTGCGTGAGACCTCCGTTTGTGAGTCCAGGCGCGACTGTGCGAGATCGAGGGTGAGATCTATCAGTACTGTTCGAACGCCGCGAACAAGGTGCCCGTCGCCATGCGCTACGCCACTGTAGTCGCTTCGACGGGCGGCCGGGCGGCGTATTTTCATCTGCTCGTAGGTACAGAGGGGCGTGGAACTTGCGGAGCCGTGGGGCGTTTGCGCGCATGCGCGAGAGAGAAAATGTGGGGAGTTTTGCTCCTTAAAGATACGACTATGCCTAGGTACTACGCAGGAGTTTCTTGGCGCGTGGTGTATGCGCTTGTCCCTAGGCGTACCGGCAGAAGTCGCGGGGCGCGGTTGTGCTGAACTTAGCATCGCAAGTTGGCGGCTCGACGCAATCATATTTAATCGATCATGTTTTTACTAATGAAAACAATACGTCATTATTTCGCATTATTGGCGGCGCCTCCAGGACACCAAAGCGGCAACGGGGATATCAAAGCTAGAAGCCGGACTGGTCCGTGGGTTCCAGCTTTGATCCCCCCCCCCCCCCCCCCGCTACCGCTTGGGTGCCCTGGAGATCCTGCGCCGCCTGCTTTAATATAACTTCAGGTGCTCTCCTGAGGCCTCCGTTTGCTGGTTACATGTGCCCTCCTGGATCAGTGCTCGTTAAAAATCCGATCTATCGTCGCGACGAAAAAAAGCGACCCGCGACTTATAAAACACCAGTCAGAACATTGTCCCTTCAGACACAGCGACACCAAGCGGCGTCCGCGCCCACTGCCTCACCGCGCGGGCAGCCAGCGGCGGAGCGTACAAACCAACTCGACCGAACTCCGCAATGCCGACATGTCTAGTGGACAAACAAATACAATGCGCTATAAGAAACCTCCTCCGTAGTGCCTACCTAGGCTGAGTCATATATTCAAGGAGCAAAAGCCCCCAGATTTTCTCTCTCGCTCCCGCTCTTACTCGCGCCTGCGCAGAAACGTCGAGCTCTGTCAAAAGTGGCAAGCCCCGCTGTATCTACGAGCAATTCTAAATACGCGGCCGGGCGCGGGACCCACGGCATGAGGCCGAACGACCTGGCGCGAAGCGTCGCAAGCCGGACTGCTTGTGTCGGGCACCAGACAAAGAAATGACTTTATCCCAGGGAGAGAAAACGCAGCAGGTATACTTACAGCGTTTGGTCATATAGAAAAGATATTTAATAAGAGCGGACACTACCATAGAGCGCAGCGGCTGAATTGACTGTAGCGCACCAAGCGGATGGGATTAAGACATTCCGTTTTCGGTTTTGGGCGCGCACGTTTTGAACGCCAGCTGGTAAACGCCGCGTCAGCTGCACTGATCGGCGCGGCATTTCTTTTTTTCGCTTCTACTACTTAACCACGCACGGCCTTGGCTCGGAATCATATTGTTATTTAGCAAATACGATATCGAACGATCTTGACAGGCTTCAACCGAATCTGTGCCACGTGCACTTTCATAGCGTAAACGCAAGACATCTTCTGAATGATGAAACGTTTATTTTGCTCAATATATAAATCCTCGTTCCGGGCTTTTTGTGCATTCATACAAAGTTGTCGCACCAGGTAAGCAGAAGTCGTCGCCGTACGAAGCTCCATCGGATGCTATCAGCTGAAAAAAGGTAAATTACAAGCATGTATCGTTTTGGTATATTGACCCAAAAGGAATATTGCGTATAGAGGCGAAACGTGCGTAAGTGGTGGATAGGCGGCATTACAGATAAATTCACTTTTAAATACATCACGTACGAAATAGACTCCTCCCGAACAACGCCATAAAATACGAAGAAAACATCTGATTATCAGGCATCCCTCCCTTCACGGGCATTATTTCCTGCACATTAAGAACACAAATATACGGGTGACTGCGCGTTTACAGAACAACTTGCCCTTAGTCGACGTGATGGTACGCCAAACACACAGAGGGGACCACAACACCGGTTCTCAGCAGACCATGTACAGCCGCAATCAAAAATACGTGGCCCACGGCTCCGGGTGTAGGAGCGGGTGCGGGGCCACACAGCGGCGCTGCTATCTCCATCGGGCGCCTGCTTTGAGGGTGCACCGAGTGACGCCAGTCATCGCCCTCACACTTGGGCCGCTCGTGCGGCCAAGTCACGCGCTTGAGAAATTTCAAGTTCGGCGTTCGGCTGTTTCGCAGCTGACGGTCAGTTGGAAAGAGTTGGTTCGTCAGTGTGCGCTTGCCTTCCTCCCCGCGCCAGCTCGCGTTCGGCCGTTCGGCTAAACGCACGTAACGTATACCTGGCAGAGTCCAATTTGGTTTCACATTTCATGTTTACGTGCGCCTCGCGCCCGTCTATGCCGCGCTTCCGTGCTTGGCGTTTGAACGGACGGCGCACGTGCATGGAGGCTCTCAACGAAAGACGCCATGGCAAGGCATTGGTGCATAGGAGTAGCAAGCAAAGGCTCACCACTTTGTTGGTGTCAACGCCCGCCCTGACTAATGTTCCATTCTCGTTTAAGGCGAAAGCGTTTCTAGGCTCACTTTGCAGAAACCGTCCGAATCTGCCAGCCGTGCCCGGCAGCTGTCCGCCGCCGCCGTGCCAAGAACTACAGCAGCACGGCAAACGAAGCAAAATAAAAGCGCCCTCCTGTGCACTGACCACCAGCTGCGAAATAGCCGAACGCCGAACTTGAAATTAATCAAGCGCGTGACTTGGGCGCACGAGAGTGAGGGCGAAGATTGGCGTCACTCGGTGCAGCCTCAAAGCAGGCGCCCGATGGAAATAGCAGCGCCGCGGTGTGGACCCGCAGCCGCTCCTGCGCCCGTAGCCGTGGGCCGCGTATTTTTGATTGCGACTGTACATGCTCGCAGCATGCCTTCTAGTCGCACTCAAGACAAATTCGTGTGTGCAAAGCCTATTTTCAGTCACTCAGAAGACAGACTGTCAAATTCCTGGTTTTTGAGCTCGTTGACGTTATCTTTTACGCGTCCTGCCAGCGCAGCAACGCACTCCCGTGTTATCACTCTTGGCGATCGCTCGTCGCGCTTTCGACAAGCGTGAGTATCGGAAAAAGGTATACATAAGTTCTTGGAGGGCATAAAAGGCGTCACAAACTTGTCCCACTAAAATTCAGTACAGGCCAAATTAACTGTCACCACGGTCGGCTTGCTTCTTTGCTAACTGCTTCACAACTCCTGGCGAGCCTAGCATGCCTGAAAAGTATTCCGAAAAGTTAAGAAAGAAATACAATAATTTTGGGGGTCAGAGAAAGCGTCACGAACTTGTCCCAGTAAGATTCAGCACACGCGAAACTGCGGCACACAGCCGAGCTGCTTTTCACTAACTGTGGCACTGCGCCAGGCGCGGCGCGAGTACCTCAGGAGTATCCCCAAAGTAGCGAAATACAATAATGTTGGGGGTCATGGAAAAAGTCACGAACTTGTCTCAGTAAGATTCAGTACACGCGAAACCATCACCACGGTCAAGCTGCATTTTACTAACCGCGTCACATAGCCCGGTGCGGCAAGCGTGCCCAAAAACTACCGAAATATGTCAAAATAATGTTTGGGCTCATATAGAACGCCGCAGATTTCCAAGTACCAGTCATTAAACTTTTAGAATAGCGTTTGTCCCCTTACGTACGTTAAGCGTATAAGCAGCTTTGCGGGACATTACGGTGTGTGTCCATTGAAGTCTTAGTTTACCTTACGGAAACCCAAACGTAAAAAAAATCATTATAAAACAGGGTGCCGTCTGGTGCCTCGTGCAAAACGTGTCAAGCCAAGATGGTCCATTAGCAACCATCCTGCTGTTGCTATATGGACGCGTCTCGTTAGCGTATGGGCGCCAGAATCGCCGAAAGATCTCAGGAAATGGACGTGCTAAGCGCTCACATCTAACCTTTCAGGTGAGTTCACAGAAAGCGAAAGCTCATTACAATAGTCACTGGCGATCAACGCGAGTGAGAGCGTAGCCATAACGAGTATTCACGCTGAAGCGGGAGCCATCGGTGCCGCTATGTTCAACAACGCTATTTCTTAGCGTCCGTAAACATTACGGACGGTAAACTCGCCAAACAACGTACGGTCGCGGACAGAATAAAATGGACCACGGCGAAAGGCAGCCGGAGCGGCTGCGAGGCCGGCACCGCTGTCGCGCTTAGCGCGCTCACGACGAGAGTACCCTGAGTGACGTCAAACTTCTCCACCGCACCCTCGCTCTCGCGCTGGTGCTGGACATGCTTGATAAATTTCTAGTGTCACATTCGGCTGCTCTGCTGCTGACGGCCGGGACGTAGGGGCGCGTGAATCGCCAGTCGTTCACCCCTTTGCGCTCTCGCGCAGTAGCGGACAGCCGAAGGCCATCAAACCGACGCGCTGTGAAGGAACCAAAACTCGATGTTTTCAGGGTTTTTTTTTTTTTTTGTCGGCGATTTGCATTCGCGGACCCAATAAAATGAAGCATGCTTGGGTTAAAAAACGCGGACGAGTGCCAACTAGGGAAAAAGGCGCGTGGTGTCGAGACGTCTGCTCTTGCATGCGCGTCCCTTTTAGCTCGCAGCCTCTCCAAACATTTAGCATCGGCTTAGCGCTATTTAGTCGTAGGGAGCAGCGCGAGGATGACGCCGGTATTGGCCTCGAGCTCCACCACTGGAAAAGCTGGCGCCACCATCGGCGTGACGTGCTAGGAGGGATCACGTGGACATAGCCGCGTCGGCTGCTTCGGGAGCGCCGAAGCGAGCTGAAAACAAGTTTGAATTCCCTCGTACGCTGCGGTCCTCATTAAGTGGCGAAATTTTCACGCTTCGAGTGTCTCCTTTACAACGCTTGAAAGCACTACAGTAGGTAGTGGCTGCCTTTGAAGGCGCGCAACATGGTAGGCTACTGCTCGGTGCCGCAGGGCCGGACGCACGTAACGGAGGCCGGTGTCAGCCTTATTCACACGTAGCCGCAGGACAAGAAGCTGCGTGAAGCTTGGCTCGCGAAACATGAAACCGGCAAACAGTCATCGGCTACAACTCGGGTATGCAACAAGCACAGACGCGAGGAAGATTTCTGCTATGGCGCCCGGTCTGCGATGTTCTGAAAACGCGCACTGACACGCTCGCCCGAGTCTGCTGCACGACTAATGTTATGACGGTTTGGTCTATGGACGACCGCACGCCAAGTTTCATCCTAGACGCCAGCGCTCGTTTCTCCCCTGGCGGAACGATTTCATCTCGAACGGGTGTAGGTTTCCGCCGCCGCTTCCCTTAGCGGTCGTGCCCGCGTTCAGTTCGCGCTGCGCGCGAAACGTCTCTTGTTTGCGACGGCGCCTCTTAGGATGACCGGAAATTATTATTGCGTTGTTTACTGTCACGACAGCAATGTAAACACGAAAGGGTTGATGCCACCAGTGAAATTCTGCCGATTCACAAGAAAATGGTACGAAGAAAGCAGACGACAGACATGGATTACTGCGGTGCGCCGAGTGAAGTAAACAACTGGCAAACGAAGCGAGCGCGTTCATTAATCACTCCTGAGTGTATGACGGTTTTTATATGTAACCCACATGAATTTAAAAATTACTCGGTACATAATTCTTTTATTCATATAAAAACTTTGAGTTGTTCGACGAGCGCTTGTCTTGTCTTCTTTCTCGTGTTTCGTTTGTGTGTGCTCTGCCAAAAAATGGAAACCACTTCTGTTGTATGCGCTAGCAATGGCCGAAGTTCACGCGTGCCGAAAAATTGAATACATGCACGATGCATTGAACATGACCGGAGTTCATTCCCGCTTCACCACTGCATCGCTCGATCGACTTACTGGACGATACACGCCCGCGTCTTGGTCGCGACGGCATTGCTGAAGCAGGAATGATTACTAATACTTTCAACTTCCGTCTCTTGGGCACTGTTAAAAAATGGCCAAGCTGTCTACATTGCTGCCTCTATTCCATATTGTAGGGGACGTACTAGTTAAAGTTGTGTGCGCATGTCGTACTTGTGCTATGCAGCGATATATTTTTTTTATTTCCGCTCAGTGTCGGTGGAAGTCCGTTGTCGCCATCAGAGACAACACGGATTTGTGGCAAACATTGTGAGACACTGCAAAAATGACTTTAGCTCGTATGTGCCGCATCGTATGTGCTGACGATTTTTCCAGCGGCACATACGATGTCGTTTACAATTACCTGCTCAGCGTCACTTACACGGTTAAACAGACGCTGCCCTTTTGCAGCCATAAAAATAATCGTCAATCGTATCGATCTTCTTAAAGGCAAATAGAAGCGTGTACAGTCTGTTTCGCACTTAGGGGAAAACTCGGAACGTATTGCATCGCGATGCGGCAAGCAATGGAGTCGTGCGGTGGCAGCAGCTCGAGCAGGCGCAGACGCTCGAGGGGCGGAGTCGTGATCTGCATCGTCTGCTACGGCGGCGCGCGCTGGCCGCATTGTCGGGAAGCGTGCTACTGTCAGGGGCAGTGCACCGATTTCATCGGTACTGCGGGAGCTGAGCTTATATTCTTTACTAAACGTTGTGCGAAGCCAAACTCCGAGGCAATGAAGGCATTGGCGATAATGGAGTTCCACAAACTTCTTTTGACAGCATGCTTCGTTTGTTCTTTCGAAAGGCCGGGGTACTGAGCGCATGCACGTATATTTCTTCACTGTGTGTGCTACCGTAATAAGCAGTGACAAGACGCACCAAGATGTGCGCGGAACGTGCTCAGTCTTTGTTTGACTCGAAAGCAAAACAAAGCACTCAACAATGATAACTATGGGGGTCGAACACGATGAAACAAACGGATACGATTAAAGAAATGTTTTAGGTTAAGACAATGAGCTGGAAGTGATTTTTCTCGACAATCATTCACTACACCAGGCAGACCCTGCCCGCCGGAGGTGAATCGGACACGTCATGCTCGGAACTTCAGTTAGTATCTCGTCATGTCCCCAGCGGCAGCGATGACAGCGCTCATCCTGGAAGGCAGTGAAGTGTAGAATGACTTGATCAGGGATGTCTTCATTCGCAACACGTCTCAGTCGCTGACAATGGTGGATCGAAGCCTATCCTCGGGGGCGACTGATAGAGGGGATGTTGCGCCAGTGATACTTTCAACGAGCCCCAGACATTTTAAATGATGTTGGCGCGCGGGGATTGAGGCGGCCACTCCAAGAGAGTGACTGCGCGCTCTTCCGGCAGTTCTTGCACAACAGGAGCAGTGTGGATCGGCGACCTATCGCGTTAGAATATACAGTCGCCTTCCAGAAACGGGCCGTCAAGAATGTATGGAATCAGTACGTCGTCTATGACTGCCCTGCACCTTTCAGCGATGAACTTACCTTCGAGCCGTATCAGTGGGCGTCGCACAACGCTTAGTAAAGAATACCGGCTCATTTCACGCAGTAACCATGAGATCGGCGCCCTGCAACTGACAGTAGAACGCTTCCCGACAATGCGGCCAGCGCGCGCCGCCGTAGCAGACGACGCCGTTCAAGATCCCGCCCCTCGAGCAGCTGCGCGAGCTGCTGCCGCCGCCTGACTCAAGCGCTCGCCGCATCGCGATGCAATGCGCTCCGAGTTTCCCTAAATGTGAAACAGACTGTAAATCGCCCTTCCAATGAAATGTCCACGCGCACACACGTAGGCACACACCGCGCGCGGCACGAAACGTGCCCAAACACGCGCAGTGCAGGAGGCAATCAAGGCGGTGCGAACGAGAGATGGGAGAGGGGTACCACCCGCTATTAGAATTTTGCTTCGCATGCGGCGCTCTCAACGCCGGCGCAGCAGCGCCGCTCTCGGTGCCGTTCTTGTCTATGAACTTGTCGATGCTATAGATACTGGCAAGTTCACTGGAGTGGAAAGGCTGCGGTAAGAAGTACATTTAAAAAAAGCATGGCATATGTCATGTTTGTGTTATGAATTAATGCACTGGATTACAAAAAAAAGGAGCAGCGGGAAATCGCGAGTTGAGAACACCGATAAACATACAGTGCGACGCAACTCGAAAAATAATATTAAAAAGTCAAATAATTTAGAAGAAAAAAAAAGATTGAATTGTCGCGACGGCACATCATAGTCCCTGTAGGCGTCGAAGTCTCTACAATGAAGTTATTTTTGAACAGCTCTGATAGCTCCCACGCAACAATGGTTGCTTGTATACTGTCAAATGCTCATATTTTGCGGCCTAAAGCTCATGGCACGGTGCGAGAACGCGCGCGCGGAGAAAGCGAAACAGTGCGCCGACAAGCATGCAGACGCGCAGTCGGTCGCTGCGAATCTGCGCGATGGTTGCATTGAGGCTTCTTTCTATTACGCTCCATTTAGTTATACAAACACTATAAGAACATATTTCACATAGTTTTCTCGCAGCGTTTACCTACCTTTCACGCAAGAAGCCGGTTCGGGAGACTTCATCGCGGCGACCGCGCGCAGTGGCGTTCACTGTACGTATTCGGTAAAGAGATAGCGTCTGTAAACGATTGTGTGCTTTCAGTTTGCCCAAGATTATTATTTAGACAGTAAACAACGTCTCTCGTTTCGGAAGTACTTACAGAAACGTCCGGGAGAGCTCGCGCGTGGTGTTTTCAGAGAGCGCTGACAGCAAAACCTATGAGGAGCGCACCGCATAATCGCTCATACTACGCCAGCGAGGCGCTTCCGATAGGTGGCGACTCCGCAACTCCTCGCCGCCAATAGCCGCAACGTCTGACAAGGCCGGTTCAAATAGGTCGCGAAGCTTCGGGCGAAAGGCGGTTCAGTACAGATTGTCACCGACATCAGCATGGGGGGTTATGGGAGCAGCGATTGAAGCCCGACTATGTTTGGAGGGAACAAACATTGGGAAAGAAAAACGCGTTTTTTAATTCAAGCGAGACACAGATTCATTCAACGAAAATAAAATTCCTAGTCAATTTTATATATTCGTGAAGAGTTAAGAAAATACAAATTTAATTTTATTATTATTAATAAATGCATTTCTTTACAGCGCCCATCGCTACGGGGGGCGTTTACGCCACTATCACTCGCAATGCAATGCACGTCTTGAAATGGGCAGAAAGGCGCACTCGTAAAGTTCACCTGTTGAAATACGCCCCCCTCACAGTTTGTGTTTTCTTGCTTGTCTAAGTTTGTCTGAATTTGGTGACGCGGGTAGCTTCATCGCTTCTTAATCTGTTCACTCAAATGTAGTGAGTTACGACCGCCAGCTAATTGTGTAGTTGTTTTCGTGCGACTGCGCTGGCGCCGACGGGCTTGGCATCCGACAATAGGATCAGCACTCTACACCTAAAGCTTTCGTCGGCCTCCAAAGAAAGTATGTTCTGGGCAGGGATGCGATTTCGACAAACGTACGGCTGGCCTTTTCCTGCATCGCTTTCCACGCTGAAGGCTCGAAACGCCCATCAAATCGAATGGCGGGGTATTTGAATATATAGCTCCAAAGGCAGGACAACAAAACAAATTTCGCGCCTTCGAAAATAACATGACGTCACTTCTGCTTTTAACGGTCACGGCATCACATTATTTTTTCTTCCGCCGGAAGTGTTCACACCACATACAGATGGCGCTAAGCCCCATGAACCGCCGATGGACCACCATGTTTTGAACGTATGGGCTCCTATGGAAGCTTCGCTACCAGGTACATTTACCTTGCGTCTGATGCGCTGCCGGAATGGGTTGTCGGGTGTGCGATTGTTCTTTGCGCCCAGCTCACGCTGCAGCTGACGGCTGCCACCTCAAAGCCACGGGCCCTATACATTTTATTTTTTTTTTCTGTCACATGATCATGATACATCCTAGGCGAAGGATCGCTGCAGTGTCTCGTTTGCTTGGAATGACGGTGCGCGACCTACTCCTTATATTTGCCCATGCTACGTCACACTGCTGGGTTTATTCGCAGTAGATGAAGCGGCTTCGGTAGGCTTTCTCCTAAAATGGCTGCCATAATCGAATTTTAGATTCTTTTCTTCTTTTTGCTGGTACGTGAAGCGCTTGACGCCGTGCAAACCGTGCGGCTTGATGCTCTACTGCCGGCGGCTCGCTATTATCAGACTGCTTGGCCTGTGTCGTGAGCTTGCTGGCGGGCAGTTTTTACTCCAGCATGTTCGAGGCGGCAGTTGAACTGAAGGGGCCTTGTTAGGGTGGCGAACATGTTGGATGGAACTACCTCTGTTTATGGCGCATGGTTTAAAATCTCTTTGTCCAAGATTCGACAATATCAGTTCTTATCAGAGAAAGCCTACCGAAGCCGCTTCATGTACTGCGAATACACCCAGCAGTGCGACATAGCATGGGCAAATAAAAAGAGTGGGTCGCGCACCGCCATTCCAAGCAGACGAGACACTGCATCGATCCTTCGCCTAGGATGTATCACGATCATGTGACAGAAAAAAAAAAAAAATGTATAGGGCCTGCGGCTTTGAGGTGGCAGCCGTCAGCTGCAGCGTGAGCTGGGCGCAGAGAACAATCGCACTCCCGACAACCCATTCCGGCAGCGCATCAGACGTTGCGTCTACACCGGCGTCATCTCGCGCTGCTCCCTACGACTAAATAGCGCTAAGCCGATGCCAAAGGTTTCGAGAGGCTGCGAGCTAAAGGGACTCGCATGCAAGAGCAGACGTCTCGACACCACGCGCATTTTTCCCTAGTTGGCACTCGTCCGCGTTTTTTAACCCAAGCATGCTTCATTTTATTGTGTCCGTGAATGCAAATCGCCGACAAAAAAAAATACCCTGAACACATCGAGTTTTGTTTCCTTCACAGCGCGTCGGTTTGATGACCTTCGGCCGTACGCTACTGCGCGACAGCGCAAAGGGGTGAACGACTGGCGATTCACGCGCCCCTTCGTCCCGACCGTCAGCAGCAGAGCAGCCGAACGCGGCACTGGAAATTTATCAAGCATGCCAAGCACCAGCGCGAGAGCGAGGGTGCGGAGGAGAAGTTTGACGTCACTCAGGGTACTCTCGTCGTGAGCGCGCGAAGCGCGACAGCGGTGCCGGCCTCGCAGCCGCTCCGGCCGCCTTCGCCGTGGTCCATTTTATTCTGTCCGCGACTGTACGTTATCATAGCGCGCGTAAACTGCAGAACACCAATAACGTTTCGAGCATGCTCAGCGAGTACGACGCTATCTCTTTACGTACGTAATGGTTTTACGGTCTGTTACAAACGCTAAACTAAAGCTGTCTATTAACTCAATTCAACTGCGCCAGTACGGCCGAGCTGTATTTCGCTAACTGCGTCACCAGGGTCGGTTTTCTGCCGTAAGCCTAAGTTTGCTTGAAATGCGTGGAAAACTGTCAAGCTAAGTTTCTCACCTTGACATTGTCCAATAGTGCATGAGGTGCGGTGTCGAAATGCAGAAGGAACGCAAGAAAACGCGGGGAGCCCAACAAACGGGCTACATCCAAAACAGACGGATCGCCGAACAGACGAACTTCACATGCGCAGCCGGCCTCGATCGTTTCGGTGACACGTCTGGCGCATTACGCATCATATGGCGTGCCTGGCTTGCCGCTAGCTTGTTGCTAGGTAACGCAAGAAATATAGGTCGCGAAATATAAGTTCTTTTGTGCGCAAAACCTTTAGTTTTAGTGGGAAAGAATAAAAATAATTATACGTAGTCTGTAAGTTCATTTCAAATTATTTTTTTTCAATGCTCGTGTCAACTAACGGATGGGATTAAGAGGAAGCTTTAGCTCAAGTGCTCCTATCTAAATACATGTAAAAGGAGAATTCGTTTTTCTCGGCAACCACTGCACCAAATTTGACGAGGTTTGTTGCATTTAAAAGACAAACTTAAAATCTAGTGACTGTTGGTTTCGAATTTTTGAGTTAGATTGTCAATTTTTTATTAAAAATTGGCAAAAATCGAAAATTTTCAAGAAACGAAACTATCAAGTTTACAACGCTGTAACTTAACCACTAAAAATGATAATACAATTCTGTGAATTGCATCTAATAGTACATCTAAAGCGGACAAAATTGATGTGTTACACATGAATATAAAAAAATTTGATCATACAGAAATACAACTTTTGCAAAACCGTTGTAACCAACGTAACAAATTCACGTAAGATGTAAAATGACATACTGAATTTGTCCGCTTTGAATGATCTAATGGATGCCGTTTACAGAACCGCGATATCGGTTCTTGATGCAGAGCTATGAATTTATAAACTTCGTGCTTCTATTTTTTTCAAACGGTCAAATATTTGAAAATCGTTTTAAGAAAATTCAAGCCTTAAATCCAAATTCCGCTTCCAACAGTCACTAGAATTTAACTTTCTCTTTCAAATGCGACAAATTTCATCAAAATTGGTGCAGGGGTTATCTCATAAAAACGTTTTTGCGTTTTACATGTATTTGAATAGGCCGCGTCGGAGTTGGGCCCGAGCTAAAGCTTCCTCTTAACACTAGGCATGACGTGTTTCCTGTTGCCAGTTTTGGCCGAGTGTCCCCTCTTGTTGAATTTCCTGCTCTGTGGTTGCGCTGCGCCATCCTCTCCGCGTTCCTCCTCACCGCTCTCCTCCCTCGCCGCTTATTTCAACCCCCCCCCCCTTCATTGCGCACCGCGTTGTTCGCTCTCACCTTTCGCTGTGCTCGTTGGCCCGGTTTCACCGGGAACTCCGACGTTAGACGCAGGAACGGGCGCTTATAGCTGCGCTCAACAAATGATGGCTACTGTTAAGACGCGCACTGTTGTCAACGAGGCATACTTCCTCCGGTAGGACACCTATCATAATTTCTCATCGATGCGTTAAAACCAAGAACTATAGGAGACTCTTTGAGCTTCCCACGTTCACAAGACTCCTATATAGATTGCACGCACCGTTTCGGTGTCGCACTTGAACCTCCTTTTTAATCGGTATTGATCGAAATACCATATTTTAGTTCCGAAGTAATTGGGAAGCTTGATTAATTTGTGAAATTTTATTATTATTTATAGAAAGCTATTCCCCTGGAAAGACTAGTGGCACACGTTTTCCAGTTTCGCTACAGAGAGGTGCGAACAGATGACATTTATCTAATTTTATGATAGTGACCCACAAACGCGTGTTTCACGTACTAAACGCACATACCTTGTGCTGTGATGGTGAGGATGAAAATCACGCAGCAGAAAAGGAGACAACAGCGAAGGACAAGATCATTGCGGCAAACATCCAATAGGAGCATAGATCAGTTCTGCAACAAAAATTATTTTAACGTTGAATTAGAATGATGCGAAAGAAACACTTATGCCCGGTTCACAAAGGCGATCCAGGAAGCGCAAGGCATAAGTAAGAATATTCACACAAGTGTTGTATCCAGGAATAAATGCTGATTTAACTTTTAAGGCATATCTCACGGCTCACTGACAATAAAACTTCTTGCAGCCGTCAAGCGGGCTAGTTACTCCGGTGGCTAACAGTCTTACGCTTCCGTTTTCCTTTCTTATTCTTTCTTTTTTTTTCAATCGCAGTTATCGTTCTAAGTGCAGAGTGCGTGGCGGGCGACTACACTGCTGACTGCCTCCAACCGTGCCACTGTGCGGTGGAGGGCGACTGCAACTTCATCACAGGAGAGTGCCCGAAATGCTGCTCCGCTGGGTGGACGGGGAAGTCGTGCCACAGGCGAGGTGGTTACACTTCGCCAGGTGACTCATTATGGCGTTGAAACTTTTCATGCCCACCTACTCGACTTCCCCTGTGACCCGTGGAAGGAGCACCCTAGTGAGCGCGTCCGGTTTCCCTTCATGTGCCTCACCCCTGAACAGGCTAATATGCTTTCCCGGGCTCCTGTTTATCACGTATACATGGACGGCGCCTACACCACCACTGCGGCGGGCGCCGGGTTTGTAGCCTTCGACCGGTGTGGCCGCGTCGTCCGTGTGAGCAAATACCGGGTTGTTATTGTCTCTGGAGCATTCGGCACTGAGCTGTGTGCATTTGAAGAGGCGCTGACATATATAGCTACCCTGCGCCACACAGTATACCTGTACACCGACTGTCTGTCGCTGTTGGTGGCCCTGTCGCGGTTGCGCGGTGCGGGGGAGCAGATGAGGCGGGTCAGGAATGCGCTTCGTTTCTTGGCAAGAAACGGACCTGGTGTCCTGTTGTTTCATGTACCAGGGCACCGGGGCGCGCTGGGTAACGAGCTTGCTGACACCGCCGCCTTGTCTGCGTGCACTACTGGAGCAGTTCGAACGAGCGCTCACTCCGTTCGATCGATCAGAAAGCGGTTTTTTGGGATTGCCGCGAACCAACGGCACCACTGCTGGCAGCGGGAGGGGCGGGGCACCTGTCTCTACGCTTGGGTGACCAGTGTTCACTCAATTCCCGGCTGGTTCCCTACAAACCACTTACTCGTTCACCTCTTCACAGGACATGGGCACTTCCCGTATTACTTACATTGATTTCATCTTAGTGCCGCGAAGCTGTGTACCTGCGGTGCAGAGTGCGAGGGAGCGGAGCACTATTTTACTGCGTGGCCACGTACTGCGCCGATAGTGGCACACATGTGCGCTCACTGCCGGATTGAGCATGTGACGCCAGCAGTGTACCTTGCGATGCTACAAAGTAAACGACAGCGCGCATTGTTATTACAGTTAGCCCATGCCATTGTACGTTCTGTGCCTGCGCTACCTACCACTACCACTTTTCCGGATGGCTCATAATTCCCCTTGCTCTTCCACGGCTTCTGCCTCACTCCTCGCTCTTTCACGCTTTCATATTACTTTTGCATGGCTGTTCGTGCCCTTAGCACTGTACATGCCCACCGTGGTGGGGTCTATACCCCGTTGCTTATGGTCCTAACTGCATGCTCCATGTACATTACCTTTCTTCCTATCCACCCCTTCGTATGTCTCTCTCTGTCACTCTCTTGCTGCATAAAATACTGCCCACAGACCCACGCTGGCACGCATAATTGATCTCCGCCTGGTCGGCGACTATCCCGGGCATTTGTGATTTAAAGCTTTCAGGTCAATCACCAGATCATGCTGCTCCTGGCCTACCACGGACCTAGCCTCCGGCCACGCTGATATGCGATGTACCCGGACCCCAGCAGCAGGAAGTGCCCACATTGATCTGTCCCCTGGCCGGAAGATACACAATCGACGGAAGATGGCTGGCCTAATTTAAAATATCGCATCTTCATGCAATAAAGCTGCAGCATCCCAATGACTGCGCATCACTGCCGGAGCTTAATGCTTAATATAACGCACAGGAGCACGCTACTTGGTGGATCCGAGACGCCAATTTTGCTGACTTACTCCATACTCATATATACTATCCTAACTTCTACCTTTGGCTTCAGCTCCGAACTTTTTTTTTTACTTTATTGGCTTTTGTATCTAAACTGATTTTCGATTGTCATTCGTGATGATCCCTCAATCCTTTTATATTTTTATTGGCGTTCTAAGCCCGTTATACTTCATGGTGGTGTTGGCCTCCCCCTGATTTCTTTTATGTTCTTTTTGCACTGGGGGAAAACTATGCAATGAATGCGGCTGTTACCCTTTGTTCAGCAATGCAACGATTCTTGGTAGGGGCGAGAGGATAGAAGAGCGAGAAATCCTGAAAGCCAACTACATCAGTTTATTAAGTGACGGCTGAATTAGTACAACCTCGGGGCGCTTACTTGAAAAAGAATTTGCCTTTTTAGATCAGTTACGATAGATGCAATAACTTTACTTTTCATGCTCTGATTAGTGATGCTGCTGTTGCGCATGCTCTGCTGGTCTTGCTGGGACTTCGCCGTTTCTAATATAGCTCAGTTGATATTCCAGTCGTTGTGGTGTGAATCTCTCTTTTTGTCCATTGTGTTTTGTGACTGGTTTTTTCTTTAGCCTGGTGTAGGCAGTATAGGCCTTCGGCTGAGGTGACTACGCAGCTTCCGCACATGGTTTGTCTTTCCTGTCCGATTAGCCTGTGACACCTCGTCGCCTATGGAGTACAGCTTCAACATGCATCATCAGTGCTTACACACAGCCGACTGCTTCGCTCATGATGGCACCAACTAGGAAAACTGCTGCACTAAGCGGTTCAGAAATGTAACGAAGTTGACGGGTGAATCTCACATTAGTCCGGCTGAGGGACACGCTAGCATGATACAGAACGCGTTCGCACATTGGCAGCGCAAGCTGCGAACCCTGCCGCTTGCATTCCTGAAGCTGAGTGCGCTGCAACTGGCTGCCCAAGGCGCTACAGAGTCGGGCCAACATGCTCATACCTTCGCCAAAGCGAGTCGGCAGCGGGACTTCGCTCACCGATAGGACGCTCTTGCCAAGCAAGCCTGCAACATGGTCACCAACCTGCAAATCTTGCACCTTTCGCTGCAGTGGACCACGAGTTCACGAGTCAAACATGGAAGAGCTTCCGTGAGGACACACTTAACTTTTGTGTTCTACAGATTCCTACGAAAGAGGGATCAACCATATTTTTATACTAAAATTGAAAATGCCACCATTAGCACTTCTCCAACATGACCCCCCGAGATAATGCAGTGCTCACGATACGGTATATTATCTTGAAGGACCTATGCATGGACTTGTGTCATAGCCATCAACCCCCAGGTGCATGCTTCATCGGCTTAGGCGCTGCATAGAGGCTGCTAATACAAAAATTATAGAATCACCAGAGCTGTTTTGCCAAGTGAGCAGTCACGAGATGACTGTAATGCAGCGCTTTCAAAAATGTAAGCGTACCTCTAAATACCAGACTGCATGGCCTAGTACACAAATACACGTTTTCCTGCACCATAACTTATCTTGCCATGAAGGAAAAAGAGGCCAATGCCTAATGAAATTACCTTTCCATCGTCTCTCTCATTGTCGATCACCGTCTGGAGGCCCTCTGGCAGTTCGCTCATGAGAGCGTCCTCCAGCTCCTGAGAGGTCCAGGGTTCTCCTACAATGACAAGCATCTAATAGGGATGAGAACTGGACACCGACAAAAGTAAATGACACGTAGTACACATGACAAATCAAAGTAGCTACACTGGCAGAAATTTTAAAGAAATACAGCTTTGATACAATTAGAAAGCCTGACCACGTTAGCTCTCAAAGTAATAAACGCAGTGAAAGTGTACAGTCCTTAGTTTTGTCCTGAAGCAATTTTTTGTGCAGTTTCCAACATGCTGTTTATTTTTTTGCTTCGCACTGAATGGTGTCACTTTGCTCGAGGCTTCCACCTGCACTGCCTGTAAGTAAAACCTCGGGGCGTCGCATTAGTTTGAGGTCAGACTTCACTAAAGCAAAAGGAAGTTGTGACGTAGCAGCCTACTCGAGCTCAAGTACTATGTTCGTAATTTTGCAATGCTGCTAGCTGTGAACAACGATATTTAAGTATTCTCAATAATTTTTTAGAACCTGTAAAGTGTTGCTGATGTGTGGCAATTCATTCTACAGCACTACCTTAACTAACAAAACAACTAATAACCAGGCTACTTTCTAATAATTCATTATAATGGCAGAACCACACAACCCCAGTCAAAAAAGGAAGTGGGTGGATGCAAACTCTTAATAGTGCTCTGCAAAACGAGGCGCACCTGCAAAATCTATTGCACATGTGCATAGAAAGAGATTTCAAACAAAAAAGGATGGATGCGTGATCAATAACTGGTGGCTTTTAACATTACAAGCCACGGTGTAAGTGCATATTAAACTCCAAAGCTACCTATCATGTTGCAGGGAATAAAATTATCCACATGAGACGTGAAAGGAGCCCTGCAAAACTTCCGAGAAAGCTTGTTAAGCGGCATCAATAGCGCCATCATGACGGTGATTTCGTGCCCTTTATGTGGCGGAAATGGCATCGAAGAGAGGCATCATGATCATTGGTTAAAATGCCATGTGCAATTTATGATCGCACAATATTGCGAGTACTCTGAAAAAAAAAACAGATGCATAAAAATATATATGCATAAAAAGAGCATGCTTAAGAAAACATTTCCTACCGAGCTCATCTGGAACCTTCTGCGAACCGCGTCTGTGTGGCAGTACATATTGAGGCAAAGTAAAAAATTCAATTAGATTTTCTTCCAATTTCTAATCGATTAGTTCTGTTTAAACAACTGCTTACACACAATCCCACTAATTATGGAAACTATGCATCAACTAAGTTATAACAAATATTATGAGTCTCACTCGTCCAAAGGCTTTCCTTTATCCACAGAGCGCCACAAATGAGTGGCGCTCATTTTATCATATTTTGGGTGAATGCTGTGCACCAGATCGCACCAGTTCTCCCCCCCCCCCGAAAAAAATATTCTGTGGCTGCAGTTTGCAGAAATTAATTGGGTGTCTGGCTCCCCAGGGTTTTAGAGATTGTAGTGTGGAGTTAGGCGGCTCTATTGACAACCACCACCTTTTTAAATGCTAAAATCTTCGTGTATTTCGATGATTGCTTACTTCAAATGAACAATTAGCCCTGGATAGCTCTAGTTAGGCATGTTCAGAGCTTCAGCTTAGTACCGATGATTACGAAAAAGAGTACAAATCTCTGGTGGCGTCACTAGCTTGAATGTGGCTCACTGACGATGCTTAGCCGCTGGCACCTCTGTTGCTTCCTGTATTCACAGTGCCAGAAATAATGTGTCGTATGTGACCTCTATTCCAAGAAAGGCCAAGCTTGAAATAGAAAGTTACCGTAAGAATATCTATCTGCAACTTAGAAACACTGACAGACAAGCGAAAATATCAAATGAACTGCTGATATTAGAATAACGAAAGCTATCCATAAAAATTACGCATAAATGTTAGTGATGGCTTCCTGAAAAAAAGGGGGTTGGCTTGGAAATAGTCAAGGCACATCTGGATAAGACTGCTTATCTGAAAGGTTTCCACACAGACGAGGGTGGACATTATAAATGTGTGAGAAAGTCCTTTGAAAAGCACTACATGTATGTAGGTGAGTATTGGTGAAAGTGACTCGATAAGTATGAGCGAGTGCACACATAAAATATTGGTTAGCAAGTGGAAGTGTCTCACAATCTGTTCCTGAGAACTAAGCAATGGCCTCAGAGAAATCTTACCAAGCTGGTCGGGCCGGACCACTGTGGCGCTGTCAAAGAACGCAGCAGCAGTGCTGCATCCTGAAGATAATGCACAAGAAATGTTATTGCAAATGAGATCTGCAAAAATTCGTGAACTAGAGGAAGCTTCATGAAAGCGAAAAAATGTTATGCACCCAACAGTAACATGAAGCACCAGTGGAAATTTGTAGCTTTCTGCTTCTGTAGGGTGGAGGACAATTTTTTCACTTTCAACAATAATTAAGACAGAACAACAGTCACACACGAGGATGGCAAACAAGAAAAAACTGGCCCTGTCTATGAAGTACTATCTTACTCGAAGGCTGCAAAGCTCTTGACCCACTGACACCAGATAACCTGTCACTAGGCTCTGCAATGACAACACACCGACAAGTCTTTGTATATTACTTTCATACATTAGAAAGTAAAGATGTCAATGCAGCAACTTGCAATGCCATGAATGATTAACATCTTTTCGACTTTGAACAAGTAACCCAGTCCAGAGCAAACTTTCTCAATGCCTTGAACAGCATTCACAACGTTCTTCTGCCTTGTCCCATAATCGAGCCAAGAGCTCATGATATGTTAATGTTACAAGCTCCACCACCTTTTTTTCCCTTTCTTCTCCGTGGATTATTTCCAAGTTTGCTAGGGTGTATTTCATAGAAAACCCGTGGTGTTCTGGCAACATGTGCACTGCGGACAAACCTATGGTAAGCAAGACCTGTAGCGACGGCTAATTGGGTGTAGCGCAAACATTTGCTTGAATTTTCGCCTGTTTTAGGCACATGCCTATGTACTATTTTCTAGACGTGATCATCACGTGTACACATTTGTTCATAATGTCTAAACCTGGAGGTCCTTGTCAGCGATTTACTGACGAGAAAATGTGTTTATCGGTAAATAGGTACTACTGGCCCAACTTGGCCGGCCACTGCATCAGGCAATGCCTGACGCAAGCACATAGCATCTACGGTCATGTTGACACTTTCAACAGGACCTTCTTCCGATGGGTTGATTAATGAGGTTCAACATCTCAAAGCAACCCTGGAGCTAAGAGAGATGTCATAGTGGAGGACTCTGGATTAATTTGGCCACATGGATTCTTTAATGTGCACCTAAATCTAAATAACATGGGAGTGCTTGCATTTCGCCCCTTCAAAATGAAGCTGCCATGGCCAGGAGTCGAACTATCAACCACATGCTTAACAGCCAAAGCCCATAAGCCACCACGGCGGGTATCATGTTAACTACACACTTACTTTGGACACTCCTGGACACAGTGCGGCACCAATTTACGGGCCTGAAGTACCTTATTAGCCAGTAAAAGAGAATCGCGCAAACCAGGACGACCACAAATTGAGAGGGACACACCCAGAAGCGCTACTAACAACTACGTTTATTCTCCCGCCACAACGCACATATATACACCATGGCCACACATGCACAAATGTAATCAAAATGAGCACATCAAGTACGCCAGGCAGTTAACAGATATGTGAGCTTAAATACGACACCCTGAAGCATAAAGAGATAAGGATGTCACTGACACAGTCATCTGCTTTTTTTCTTTATTTGATAAGCTTCTAGCACTAATCGCGCTTGCTCGCTTTTGCTTCGCCCCAGAATGAAGGTCTCATCAAAGCGCGGTGCACAACGGCGGCAAATATTCAAATGGGACGCAATATGTGCCCCTCTGTCAGCATTACTGATTGCTTTTCTGGCATGTTCCCTCAGTCGCGCGTTGATGCACCACCCGGTCTGACTGATGTACGTCTTTCCACATGATGAAGGTAGGGCGTAAAGCACTCCGATTGCATAAGGAACGTACGATATCCCAAGCCTAATTTAGAAGCCTCGCCTCTTATCACTGAATGTGCGGGCCAGTTTTGCGAGCTTATTCGGAGCAGAAAGATCCAGAGGGACGCCGTGCATACTTGCGTCCTTCTTAATGTTGTGGGAAGCCTTATGTATATAAGGCACCACCACAGGTCATAACCCTTCACCTTCTGTCGTAGACCTCGTACTCGGCTTTCTGATTTTCAACCTCTGTAACAAATTTTCGGCTATAGCTGTCAAAAGTTTCATAGGGAACCCTGCTGCCGAAAGCCGGCGAACCTGATTATCAAAACTTGCCTGCATTTTATGCATACACGATTTATTCGGAACTAATTCCACGCATTGGGATGCTATACCTCTTTTGACAATTCTTGAATGCTCTGACTTGAAAGACAAAAGTTCCTTTTGTGCCCGAAGAATGTAAACCCAACAAACATGACGTTGACAGCACTCCAGGTTAAGATCAAGGAACTGCAAATGATTACATGGGGCAGTTCGTGGGTAAATCTTAGTCCTTGACAACATTGATTAAAAACACTTAAAACCTCATTAACAGTATCCAGATAGGAAGAATCATCCGCTAAAACACTAAAAAGTCGTCGACGTATCTATAAAGCTTTAAAACTTTTCCCTCTTTAATTGTGCACCACGCTTTCATGAGACCTTGATTCTGGGGCGAAGCAAAAGCGAGCAAGCGCGATTAGTACTAAAGCTTATCACACAAAGAAAAGAACAGATGACTGTGTCAGTTATACATCCTTATCTCCTTACGCTGCAGAGTGTCAGTTTTTAAGCTCACATATCTGTTAACTGCCTGGCTTAAGTGATGTGTTCATTTTGATCACGTTTGCACATGTGTGACCATGGTGTCCCACATAACTTGAGCCAAGGATTTAAATACGAAAGGCGCGTAGGAAGCGAATTGACTCGAACGCATACTATTCGCAATAGCCTATAGTAACTCAGACAATTTCTTGTTTTCCCCATAACTCACTAATTAATTAAGTTTAATTACCCGCCTTTTTAATTATTGGCTGAGGACCCTAAGTATGACACGCCGGTTTTTAGAGCACCTTCAGAAACCACTGATCGAGGTGTTTTCTTTACGACAAGCCTCACATATTCCTTTTTCCCGGGTTGCGAAGAAAGCCTACGAAATATGAAAAAAAAGCCACTTTACGGAGCACTTGCGCAGTGGTATCGTGCTGCTCCCAAGCGTGCGTTTGGTGCACAACGTCGGCCCACGTCGGATGACGGCGAAAATGCATGCTGCTGGCCTAGCGCTGCCGATGAGGTAAAGAACTGCCTGCCGCTTCCATGTCGCGAGTCACGATGTAGCCGAACTTATTCACCGAACGCACGCTTGAGAGCAGCACAATATCTCTACGGAAGTGCTCTGTCACGTGGCTGTTTTCATATTTCGCGGGCTTTCTTTGGAACCCGGAAAAAAAGGACTACGTGAGACGTATCTTAAAGGAAACAACTAGATCGGTGGTTACTGAAGCTACTCTACAAATCTGCGTATCATACTTGGGGTCCTCAGCCAATAATCAAGAAGTTGGGTAATTAAACTAAATTAATTAGTGAGTAATGGGGAAAATGAAAACCTGTCTGAGTTACTTTAGGCTATTGCGAATAGTATGCGTTTAGTTCAATTCGCTTCCGACGCGCCTTTCTTTTTTAACTTCTTTGCTCAAGCTATGTGGGACACCCTGTATTTGTGTGTTGTGGCAGTGAATAAACGTAGTTGTTAGTAGAGATTCTGTGTGTGTCCCTCTCATTTTGTGGTCGTCCTGGTTTTAGCTATTCTCTTTTACTGGACATGTACCAACGCACCTCTACAGAAGTTTTACGTTATTATGATGCAGTAAATTTAAACTACGGTAAATATTTCCATGCAACAGCTCCAGATGGAAACTTTCTAAAAGCGAATGACAAGTCGTCTATGAAAAGAACTATCCAAGCAGTGGCATATAGAAAAGTTCTTATCAAGCTGCTGTTGCACACGCTCCTCCACAGCGTCATCTGATGCCACAGCTGCAGTGGTTCCTGAAGACCATAGAAACAATAACGCCGGTATTCATAAACGCGCCTTAACTTGAGGCCACGACTTGAGTGGATCAAGTCTGCCAAAAGGCAGCGCGTGACTTGAACGCGACCGAGACGGGCATTGCGTTTCACAGACGCTCCAGCTGCCGTCCTTCGTCAAGTCGTCGCCAAATCACGGCGCGGCGCATCTGGGAGCGAGAGTATAATAGTAACTCTAACGGAATATCTTTACTGTAGTCGCAGAAAATTACGCTAAACGAAAAGCGTTTAAAGTGCGCGTTTTGACCACCCAGAACATCGAAAAGAAAGAAATACCCTCAAACAAAGTATAATCCAACGTGCGCAATAGACACTAGCATCCTAGGAATCGACAGCAGCTCCCGCAAGCAGAAAAGCAAGCATGGAGTCAGAACTTGGCGTTGCGTTGCATGCCTCACGTAAACCGGCGCCGCGATTCACGGCAGAAGAACAATCGATGTTGATAAGCTTCGTTAATAAGTATAGGAAAGTCATAGAATGCAAGAAAACAGATATCGCTTCTCTGAGTGTGAAGACGCAAGCATGGAAACGGCTGTGCACGGAGTACAACGCCCAGCACGGCGTAACTACTCGCGACTTCAAACAATTCAAGAAGTGCTGGGGAAACCTAAAACAGAAGTGGACGGAAGAAAAGTCAGAAGAGAAGCGCAAGATTTTGAAGACAGGTAAGCGTTCTCAAAGCAATATACTACACCAGGTCTTGCATATCTTTTTAAAAGTGGAGATCCACAACAGCTTTTGTAAGGTGACTTCGTTGTGCGTATCAAACGCCCGCAAGCAACGCGTTCAGCGTCGGAGCCCCGAAGCGGCAGTATGACGGCGTTCGTAGGCAACGCGCAGTTGGACGCAGGGCGTAGTAGTAGTAGTAGTAGTAGTAGTAGTAGTAGTAGTGATTTTTAAGATGAAAGGAAGAGAAAAGTGCAGTGCCGTAACTGTCTCTCAAGGGAGGGCACCTCAACAGCACCGCACGGGGTAAGGGGAGTGGGGAGAAAAAGATTAGAGAGAGAATGAAAGAGAGCGAAAAAAAAAACCAAGAAGGTTAAAGAAGAAGCAAAGCGGGGCTTACAGCCGCGCTCTCAGCTGAATCTCGTCACAAAAGCCAAGGAGGGCAGCAAGCGCTCTCTTGGCGATGGAGGCGGGGGCTGCGGGAAATAGCAGATCACCCTCCGTGCTGCACGGTAGTTCGACTCGGCGATATGAAGCACAGAGCGCGGTGCGCTCAACGTGGAAGGATGGGCAACGCAGGAGAAGGTGTTCCAGTGTCTCATCCTCGCCGCATTCCCCACACGCGGGGCTGCCTGTTGCGTGCAGTCTGTGCAATCGGGCGGCCGTGCTGTAGCAGCCGACGCGCAGCCGCAGGAGAAAGGAGCGATTCCAGCGGGAGAGGCCGGCGCGGGGGAGGAGGCGAGGGGGCGTCCCCGCAGCAACACGTGAGTCAGCGTGATGCGCGCGGAGGGTGCGCAGTATGGCCGTCTTGGCCACGTCGAAGCGAGTGACGGAGATGGCGAGGGGGAAGCGAGCAGCGAGAGCTTGCTTCGCAAGGGCGTCGGCTGCTTCGTTTCCGGGCAGATCAATGTGCGCGGGGACCCACTGCAAAACCAAGTCGCAGCCCTGATTTACGACGTGGCGCCAGGCCCCGCACACTCTCAAGTTCAACAAATGGCCACAGAGGGCGAAAGATCAATCGAGGCGCGTTTCAGCGTAAGCGCGCAAGTGGAGCTACTGTAATTTGGTCGAATACCTTAATTTGTGCTTTCTCTGCTAGGGGCGCTGAACATGCTGAATTTTTTAATTTACACAAACCATTGACATGAACAATCGAGGTGTCTAAGGATGCTTTTTTACCTCAGGCAAATAGGCAGTTGATTTTCTTTTAATTTGATTGTTGAAGCTGCTTTTTAGTCATAGCGTCAAGGTTTTTGTTCTCGATTAACCACCGACAGCCGACAGCCTATTGGTATCGATGTGTTTCTTGGCCGTTGGCGTTCGAATACTACGGCGGTAAAACATTTTCGAAAGCATGCTGGTTTCGTCTGCGAGTCATTACATAGACTTGCTGTAAAAAGGTCTACTCTTGGCAAAGAATAGTGCCTCATTTTGTTTAGGCGTTGATTATCATAATGAATGCGGCGGAAGTTGAGGGAGTACGCTTGAAAATACGTTTTTATGCCGTTGATCTCCATAACACCGTAAGTACGCAAACCGATGTCACAGAACACCCGATGCATCATTGTGTGTTCTCCGTCATCGCTTGTTTGCTGTATGCCTGCTAATTCTTCATTTCTTCAAGTGTTGTATCCTCGTTTTGTCCTTGTTCTCTTGTGCTTCACTTACAGTATGTCGTTCCGTCAGCTGTAATGCGCATTTGCAAAACCAATACGTTTGATAAGACGCAGTGGTTATCATAATTTCACTACACGTGTATTAAGCTGGCACATATGGTTCAGATACAGATACATGTATGCGAACTTGCACGACGTTGATGCGGAGATTAGGATAATTATGACACCCGTAAGGAAGAGGCAGCTGACGGCCGTATAAGCTGTTGCGTTCTTTCCGCCAAACGACCCGGCCTGGTAGTGCTGTAAAGATGCTGTATAAAAGTGACACGCGGTGACAGGGAAATTATTATACTTAGCTGCCGACCGTACGTTTTGTAGCTTAGGTCTTCTTTCTTGTGCGTTTGTGCTACCCTTATTAATGAGCCATTTCTTGACTATGTTCTTGACTATGTAACCGCGTTTGTGTGGATGCGTAGACGTGTGCTTTTTGTTGTACTTGTAAGATGCAAATAAAATATTTTCAGGCTTACTCAATCTTTGGTGTCGTGTGCGTTTATTCCAATCGAGGCCATCGTGCCACCTGGAAACCGCATTCTGTCAGTAGCCCTACACGAAATACAACAGCTGGAGCGCGGCGGCACAATTTAACTCAGGGTAACGGCGGCGTAATAAACGAAAAACCGCTCGGGATGCCCTTAAAGTCAGTTCAGAGTGTGCCTTAACTCGATATGACTCAGCGCTACATGTATTCTGCTGCGCCTCGATCGTGCTCCCGCCAGTTTGGTTGCTGTGTGGCAAACGTAGCGCCTACATAAATATGTAGGCGCTACGTTTGCTACACAGCAACTAAACTGGCGGGAGCACGATCGAGGCGCAGAGCAGCCAGAAACCCAGTAAAGCCACAGAACACCTGGTAAAGCGTGTGCAAAACCCCGTTTCCGTTTCCTGTTGTACAGCGCCACCTGTGGTCGCATACTTTAGTTCACGACGCCACCGCTACGCTTATTTCCGTAACACTGTGGAAGGTACAGTTTCCCTTCTCTAAGTTTGTATAGGTGTTCTGTGGTGGCGCAGTTTCGATCCCACGCGCTGCACAAGTGGGACACCGGCATAGTCTTTCCGCAGCATGCACAGAGCCGCGCGCTAGTCACTCAGGATCGCAGCAGACGAGACACCGCACTGGTAAAGAAGATCAGCCGCAAGGTCGATGGCCGCGAGTTCGGTGACTGTCGATCAGGCAGGGAAACGGAGACGGCACTGCCGGGACGCAGAAATGTCCGGTGCCGTGCACGCAGCAGCAGCGGAGCCGTCACTGGAGACAGAGCCGTCAGTGTAGACTAGGAGGCGGTCGCGTAGGTGTTCGTGAAGCAGTGCAGCCGTCTCCTGCTGCATGGCACATAATGCTGTTCGGCGCTTGCTCGTGACGCCCGGGACGCTGATGTTAACGTCAAGCAGCGGGGAAGCGTGCGGCGATGGCGGCAAGGGAAGGAGTTGCGGCAGAGACGCGATGCGGGCGCTGAAGTCGGTGGCATGCTGACCCATGCCCGAGCCCTCGAGGGTGTGGAGGCGGCACACGAGAGACTGGCCCTGTGGCGACCGTTGCAGAGCTGGATGTGGTGAAGCGCCTGTTTCCTCGCACGAAGTGAGGGCGGCCAGTTTCCCGCTTCGGCGAGAGTTGCCCCCACTTGCGAGAAGCGGGGAAGCGCGTACATCTGGCGAACTGCAGTACGGTGTTCGACGTCAACGGCCCTCCAGTTGGCTGCACTGGTGTTGGTGAGCGGGAGTGCGTAGAGCGCTCGCGAAGTAGCGATCGAGTTATAAACTCGGAGCGCAAGATGCGGTGTGCAGCCGCGGCCACGGGCGAGCAGGGAGCGTGCGGCGCCTGCAACTTTCCTGGCGTCCCTGCAGAGCTGTGTGGTTGCCGCATTAAAGTTCAGGCGGCAGTCGATCTGAAGGCCCAGTTAGCGAACTTTTCTCTGCCACGGGAGGGGGCTTCCGCGCAGCGAGAGCGTGGGCACTTCGGAGCGAGCACGGCTAGCACGGGGGTGGATCATTAGCGCCTCGGTTTTAGACGCCGAGAGCTGAAGCCCCACGCTGGTGAGGTATTCGTCCACGGCGTTGATAGCAGACTGCAGTGATTGCCGCACTTGGTAGCCATAGTCCGTGGGCCCGGAAGCGAAAAGAGCGATGTCGTCGGCGTAAATCGCCACGCGGACTTCGAAGGCTGTCAGCTTCGGGATGAAATCGGGGAGCCTTGCAAGCGCCAAGTTGAATAAAAAGGGGCTAAGAACACTGCCCTGAGGAACACCAGCGGTCACGCTACGGGGGGTGCTGAGCGCGTCGCCAACACGCACTCTGAGTGTTCGGTCGCTAAGAAAGGCCGACACATAGTCCAGTAGGCGGCCGGTGATGCGCAGCTCGCGAAGCGCTTGGATGATGGTGCCGTGCGGGAGGCCGTCAAACGCGCGTTCGACATCGAGCAGCACCAGGTATGCCGCTTCGTGGCGGCTTGCAGCGTGCTCGAGAGTGGCGACAACGTCCGCGATGGAATCAGCTGTCGAGCGGAGTCGGCGGAAGCCACTCTGTTCCGGGGCAAGAGCGTCGAGGGCGGAGGCGATCCATTCGAGTCGGTTCAAAGCTATCGACTCCATCGTTTTGCCGGGTACCGAGGTCAGCGATACTGGGCGATAGGAGCTGATGTTCGAGGCTGGTTTGCCGCGCTTCAGAATGGGAACGACGATCGCCTCTTTCCAGTTGGCGGGGATGATGCCGCTGCGCCAGACGGAGTTGAAAACCTCGAGAAGTGAGGGAAGTTGAGCTGCGTCGATGTTCCTGAGCACTTGATGAGTAACGCCGTCGGAACCGGGAGCGGAGCGGCGTTTGTGCTTGTTCAAGACGATGCGCAACTCGCTGATCGTGAACTCAGCAGAACACAACACTTCTACATGCTCCATAATTGCGCTCGTTGGGAAATAGCGCAAAGGAGCGAGGCGTTCAACCACGTTGTGCGGCGGAAGTTCGACGGCGGCTGTGACAGGGCACACAGACGGCGGGGCGAACGTATCCGCGAACAGTTCGGCCAACTGCTCGGCACTCAAGCCCTGAGCCACTGCGATGGAGAATGCAGGGCGGCGGGGGACCTTGGGACTGAGCAGGGCGGTGAGGATGCGCCAGGGGCGGGCTTTATCGCGAGTGTCCTCCAAGGAGAGGCAGAGACTTTGCCAGCTCTGATTGCGGCGCTGCCTGGCATGACGACGGCACGCGGCGTCAAGGCGGTTGTAAAGAGTCCAGTGCTCCACCTTGTCGCTTTTGATGGCGCGGCGTTCGGCGCGTCGTCGTACCGCGCGTAAGTTCAAAAGTTTCATGTCGGGCGCCGGCGTTCCAGCGGGCACCGTACATGACTTGGTCGCGGCGGCAACGCAGCTTGAGATGTGCGAAAGGAAGTCAGTGTTGACAGGAGGAGGCGTGGCACACAGCGTCCTGAAGAGAGACCAGTCCGTGATGCGGTAGGTGCGGATCCGGTCGCGGCAGAGGCCGAGAGGGTCAAGCGAGATCGGATAATGATCCGATCCTTGCGTGTCAGGGCTGCGTACCCACTCGTAATGGCACCGTTCGCTCACCAGCGATAAGTCTATCACACTCCCGCGCACATTTCGACGCACGAAACTGGGACTGCCGGTGTTGATGATCAGCAAACCAGAGGAGTTGATAGAGTTCAGCAGGTTCCTGCCGTTAGGCTCACAGCGGCTGCTGCCCCATGCCGTGTGGTGAGAGTTAAAGTCGCCGCACACAACACAGTCACCGTCGATGCGCGCGGTGAGGCTCTCCACGAAAGAGGTATCCCATCGCTGCACGGGCTGGACGTACACGCTGGCGACACAAGTGTCGACCCCGCGCACAGTCACAGCCACGCACTCCACGGAGGTGGGAACGATGTCGGACACAGAGACGGCGGCTTGACCAAGGCGCGCACGCACATAAACAGACGCTCGAGAGCGGCCGGGTGGGTGGAGTGGATCGCGGCACGGAACGTCGGCACAAGACTGAAGCTTGCACGTGACGGCACTGTGGTAGGCGACGAAGCCCGGAAGGTTGCACTCCCCGTCGCGTACGTGTGTCTCCTGCAACGCGAGCACATCGTACTCGTGCAGGAGAAGAAGCTGGCAAAGCTCCGGGTGCCGGCGGCGCATCGAGCGGACATTCCACTGCAGTATGCGCGGCCGACGTTTCGCTGCTCGGCTAGCCATGACGAGGCAGGGACTGCTGTGCGGCCAGTGCCGCGGTGCACATCTGTCGCACCGTGTCGTCCATGTGCGGGGTGGTCTCCACGAGCGCCCGCAGAGCTGCGGCGAGCGCCGCGATCAGGGCGTCCCTCGGGTCGCCAACAGGGGCAACTGCGGGAGGCGGCGTGGTTTCCGGCGCGGCGGGATTGACGCTGCGGCCACGTAAAGCATCGCTGAACGACACGCCAGCTTGTACCGTCGCTGAAGGGCGGGACACGTTCTGCTGATGCTGACGATGCTCAGGTTGCGCGGCGCGAGCTTTGGCCAGCTCGAGCGCCTTCTTCCGAGTCATGGGCTGCTCGGTGGAGGCTAGCAGGATGGCTGCTTTCCTTTCGAGCTGCCAGTGTGGGCAGCGCGGCTCGGTTGCTGCATGGCGGCCTTTGCAGTTTATGCACGCGGGGTGCTGCGCGGCGCAGTCGCTTGTCGCGTGACCACCTCCGCAGCGGAGGCAACGGGCGTCGTAGGAGCAAGTGGCGCCGGCATGGCCGTACACACCGCAGCGGTCGCACTGGAGTGGGCGTGGCAGACGAGGTCGCACGAGCCGTCGTTGCTTGAAGAGAAGTACGTCCGTGGGGACGACGTTGCCGGCAAAGGTGACGCTCACGTTTGCGCCGTTGCGGGAACAGGAGAGAACGGGAACGGGAGCCTCTATGTTGTCCCTCAGTGTGTCGTTGTCAAAGGAGCTGTCAACGCCGAAAAGCACGCCGACGCAAGAGTGCTTGCCGGGAGCTTTTGCCTTCACTGGTATGTCCGCGATGGCCCGTACATCCAGCAAGCGGGACAGGTCCGCACCGGGCACAGAGTCTGCCGCAACCACGTTACGGCGAAAGTTGACGCGCACGCGTTTGACGCCATCAATGCGGCAAAGTTGGGCGGCGATAAGGTCACAAGACAGCTTCAAAAAGTTGTTTTTGCGGCCGATGGGACGGAAGAGTACAGTGTCGGCGGCATTGTCAGGCGAGGCATGTGCGTTTTGCGACGCATCCGTGATGAGCTCGGCAAACTGGCGGAAGCGTCGCTTCCTTTTTGGGCCGGGCTTAGACGGGGCTGAACGCTCAGAGAGCACTGCGGCGGCGCTTTCATCTGCGGCAGCTGGCGTCTGTGACAGTTGGGGTGCAACGACGGGTAGTGGTGCATTAGAGACGACGGCTGTTACACGGGTGGCAGGGCCGGATGGAAGTTGGAGCTCGGAGACGGCGCAGGGGGGAACGCTCGGCGGCTGCTTGCGTGGCCCGGCAGGTTCGTCATCCTCGCTCTCGCGGGCGCGTTTCCGAGAACTGGTCAAGTCCATTTCTTCGTCGTCCGAGAGGGGAAGCGGCACCTCAGCGTGGGTTTCCTGCACGCAAGGGCCGTTCTCGGATGGCGCCGAAGTTGCCGCTGGGGCTGCCGGTGCGGTCGTAGGCACGGGGGGAACTGCAGGGATCTTCAACGAGGGGGCCCGTACACGTAGCCACTCGCCCAGCATGCGAGTGGCGCGACGCTCGATGTCCTCCCTTGCCCGGAGCTCATCGAGGGTCGCGGGGCCGAGTATCACCCGGCTCAAGCTGGCATGGCGTCGATGGCGGACGCGTGGCGGCGGCTCGCCGGGTGGTCGAAACTCCATATTGTGCTGCCGAGGCCTATTCTCGCGTGCGGGAAGGAAGCCGAAAGCAGCGAAAAGCGCGGCAACGTGCTCCTAAGCGGGCGCAAACATGGGCGACGCCGAAACACGTGGTGGCAATCGAGGCGAAGTCGTCAAAGCGAGGAGCAACGTGACCTTCTCCGATCGCAGCTCAGACGCGACTCGAAGCAGGGCGTCGTAGAGCCAACACAGTGTAGGCACATGCATTGCGTATTACTGTAACCTTCGTATACACTCCAGGGCCCGCTTGCATAAAACTCTTTAGTCCGGTCTTATTCTGATATTCCGGCTCAATCGAATATTATTGCAGGTTAACCTTCCCTAGCCGATAAGTCGCTTGCACGAAAGAGACTAGACGGGAACAAGACACAAAAT
Organism: Dermacentor variabilis; assembly: GCF_050947875.1. Classification (NCBI taxonomy): domain Eukaryota; kingdom Metazoa; phylum Arthropoda; class Arachnida; order Ixodida; family Ixodidae; genus Dermacentor; species Dermacentor variabilis. The sequence continues at coordinate 119,286,600 of NC_134578.1, read as the reverse complement.
GAAGATTGAAATGAGACCGGAATCTAGGCTGCTTCGAGCTGACTTATCCAAAAATCTTATTCAGTCTTTTCCAACATGGCTGCCCTGTGGCTGGCCCGCCTCGAGGTGCTCACCGAGCACCTGCTGCACCGCGCACGTGTGTTTTGCGACAGGACAAATCCGCTTGACGCCTTCAGCGAGGAGGAGCTGCAGCGGCGCGTACGCTTCAGGCGGCACGGCGTAGAAATTCTTGTCGAGTTCCTTCGCTCCGAGATCGAGCACCCGACGCGTCGGAGCGGTGCTTAGAGCGCCGAGCTGCAGGTAATGCTGGCGCTGAATTAAATTGTTTGCCTCCGGTTGCTTGTTCATTACTGCCGGAGACATGATCGGCGCCCACGAATCGACCGCAAGCCGCACGGTACGCCGGGTTTCTCTCGCCCTCGCCCGTCGCAGCAGAGATTGGATCTGGTAAGCATATCTCCAGCCATCTATTTTACACTCCTTGTGTTTTAGTAGACAGTTTTAGTACTGCGTCATGACGATAAGTACGTAGCATGCAAGTGCTTTGCGGAACGCAGGAGCGCGTGTCGCATTAGGACATTTAGTGCTGCGAAATGCCTACGTGTGTAGAGGCCGAGCGTTAGAGGCCGGGTGCGTCGGAGCGCATTGGCCGCGTCCGCCAGTACGTCGAACCGTCGGTCAAACAAGGCTCTGTTGATCTCGCTAACGTGATGTAACGTGTGGGCGCGTTCCCGCTTCGTCGAACTTTAAATTTTAACAAGCTGCCCAGCCAGGAAATCAGCTGCCGTACGTATGATGTCTGAAATGTTTGCACCTACTCGACTGCAACGAAGCTGATTGCACGTACCGCGAAGGTGTCGCTCTCCGTGAATAACGTTTCCAGGCTCAAGCGAGCAGTTCGTGATTTTGTTCTTTCAAGTCGACGTCGTGCTTAGCGGTGTGATGGTCAGCGCGAGATTAACACTATATACGTGTGCCTCCCTGAATATGTGCGCGTGTGATTGTGTGCAAGCCCGCGCATGACATCGGCGTGAATCTAAAGGTGACCACCCTAGTTTTCTTCCCAGTTGGCCATCTCCTAGGCAGGTGCGGGAAGCCCAAGGATGCTTCTACGCTGTCGCTGGCTTTCCGCCCGTCGTGGGCGCAATTGACGGCACGCATATGCGGATACAGGCTCCTGGAGAGTATGAACAAGCCTACGTCAACCGCCATTTTTATCACTCCATAAACGTACAGCTGGTGGTTGACAGCCACTGCCGCATCATCGATGTCGTCGCACGCTGGCCGGGCGGCACTCACGACGTGCGGATGCTGGCGAACAGCAGTGTGGCCGAACGCTTTGATAGCGCTGTTTACACCGGCGTGCAAGCCCTGGCTGATGATCCGTGCAAGCCCTGGCTGATGACGCCGTTTCGCACTACAAACACGCCCGGGAAAAGGCGCTACAACGCTGCATACGGCACAACGAGGGCGATTGTTGAGAGGTAAATCTTGATGCTTCGGTCGAAAACAAACACAGGTGCCTATAGTTGGTTTCGTATACACCGTATCGGGAAGTGGGCAACTCATAAAAAGGTAAAACGCACACAGCTCTATGCAGTACGCGATTGAGCTCTCATGCCACCACGTAACAACAAAACATAGGTGTGCATTATTAGTCAATTTTTATTGGTTGCATTGTGATTGTGCGGTTCAGACATTGAGGCATTAAAACAGGCTGAGTGAACATCTTCCTTAATTGATCCATGCACTATGGTTATCAGCAGCATACTTATATTGTGCAGCAATAATTTCACGAAGACAGGTGCGCTCATCTGTTACTGCGCTTAAGTGCCCTGTGCTCTTCACATTTCGTTGTGATATTCTGCCAAGTGAAAATATGCACTGCTCAATAGAAAACGTAACTTTCAGAATGTGAATGTACAGTATGCAGTTTAAAGGCACGTACCGTGATGTAGACACATGAATCAATATTTGCATGCTACTACTATGTCTGGGTGTGACTGTACCAATTGAGAGTGTCCCCTTGCCTTTGTAGGCTGATCGGGCAACTGAAGCGGCGCTTCCACTGTAACTGCAAATGGCCCCTCACCGGTGCTCAGCTGTCACCATCGCCTGCTGTGTGCTGCACAACATTGCCAAGGTGTACGCATGCACTAGTGATGATGAATGCCGGCTTCCACCAGAGGTGCCAACTCCTCCCAGTGACATGGCTGATGATGGCAACACAGTGCGAAATGCACTGGTGCAGCAGCACTTATCTCAGTGTATCAAGCTTTTTATGTAATTATGAAATAAGAAAAGGGGAAATATTTTATTCCTGTGTTACTGTTCTAACATGTCGTGCCCTGGACTTCACGAAAACCCTTGCTGAATGTGCAGTGCTTTTGTCATAATTGCTGACACAGTTCGACAGTGAACAGGAATACATATTAATTTGTTTGTGTACACAACAAAAGACTAAAAATAGAAAAGGTAAACAATTGCACAAGAAAACGTGAGCGTTAACAAAATGTCCAACGTGAAATTTACTGCTTCTTAGCATTTCATGTATGTAATTAACCTCGAGGACAAAAGATGATTGCGTATTTAAATCTTGTTCTTTATGTGAAAGTAGTGCGTGTTGAAGAACAGCACAAGTTGAGGTAGGGAATCATGGCACCTGAAACCATATTATGTATTCAGGGAAACCCATACACATAGGCATTGAATACTGCTCCAAAAAGTGGTCACAGGACGACACATATCACCTAGAGATGCTCTATTGCGTTAATGTGAAAACCACGCAAGCGTGTCACAGTCGTGAAAATCATTTATGATGTCAGTTCTAAACTAACTTCACAGAAAAAATGCTACCACTGAGGTCAATGCCCCGAACAAACACGTCTATGTTGCCCTGAACAACAACAATTCCCTATTTGATCATGCAATAGTTTTATCACAGTTGAGAAATAGCTAGAAAGTGGATAGAAACACGGGCACAGAAAAATCCTAAATGTCAAAACCCAAGTAAGAAAATTGAGTAAAAAGAAAAACCTAGGCATTGTTAAGGAATACACCAGAATGCTTTCTGCTTCTTGGCGTGTCATGTAGGTGTTCTAAACTTAGGCAAGATCATTGCATCTTGAAACATTGCTCATATGACGCAGCTGACACGTTGCCATAACAGTGGAAGGTCAAATAAGGAATGACACGCCAAGCACATCATGAACAGAGACAACCCTACCACTCAACGTGCACATTGTTTCAAGAAAGGATTGTAACCACACCAAGCACATATCACATAGCAATATGCTTTTGCCTCAGTGTGAAAACTACATATTCATATCACCTGTGCTGTGAAATGCCATCCCAGGCGGACGTAATTATCGAGAGTCTTAAACTACGCCGTCTCTCATAGCCTGAGCTGTTCTGGGACGTTAAGCCTCATTAAATCAAACCATAAAATGGCTGAGAAACAAAGCGAAGCCCCAAAATGCAATTCGGTTCCACAAGCAAGACATATGCACCACAAACCTTGCAGATAGCTTTACCTCAGGTTATTCTTAACGTTTGTGCCAATAGAAACGTCATTACGAAAGATATGATTTATAAAAGATAATATTCGGTATAAAGCTGATTGAAAATTTTAAAAAAAATATGGGACCACTGAGTTTCCTTCCCCAACATTTGCCATCTCATTCGTCTTTGAGTTCCAGCTGTAGTTTCAATATCTCGAGCTTATGCCGCTCTTTTTCTAGCTGAAGTAGTTCCAGCTCTAACTCAGGTTTGCGCGCCTCGGTCTTTGTTCGTGCTTGTGTTGCTGCTAAAACTGCATCAGCAATAGCTCCATATTTGTTAATGACGGCAACAGCAGCATCGCTGACTGCCTTCCAGCCTTCAGCTGCTTCTGACACTTTTGCTGCTGCTTCTGCTCCACTCAGTTCAATATGAACAGCTCTTTCTTTGCTTTCTAGGACAGCATATTCCAACTCAACATTTCTTCTGCTGGAAGGCCTTCTGGAGGCTATGATTCTTCTGGGCTGGTCATGAGGAGTGTGGACCCCGAGGTGCCAGTGCTGCTGCTTCTGCTTGTTGCCATCTTGAGTTCAGGGCTGCTTGACCTGCTGCTGGCGATGGTGCTGGGGTGGTGGCTACTGCTGCTCCCACCAGCACTGGTTCCAGGACAGTGTCAACGTGCAAAGATAATGCGTCATCTTGTTGTGGTGGGCTCCCTTGGTTGCCAACTTCTGAGCCAGCAGTGTCCCCTTCAGCTTCTGTATGATCCGATGAGTGTAACATCGCCTCATAGACTACATCCAGAGGGGCTTCACAGTCCGTGTACATCTCTGTCAGCTGTCAGATCGCTGTTATTTAGCTCGTATTGCCTTGGGTCATCAACAGGACTTGACAAAGGCCGGTCATCACCATCATCATGGAGCATGTGTGAACGATTTGCACCTTTAGTGATCCTTAATATGTATAAGGAGGGGAGTGAGCAGAATGACAAACACTGACGGAAATGCATTTTTGCTTGTTTCAATGTGGCAGCTATGTACAGAGCCTTGATTTTAGTCTGGTGAAGTTACCTATTTGTACAGGAAGTGATGAACATTATGGACTTCAATTGTATTCACTGTGTTTTTGTCTTCACTAAATGTTGAAAGTGTGAAAATATTATGTTAAGGGCTTTCTCATAAGCAAATTAGAGCCGTTATGCACGATACCAACTTATTAGTCATATTTTGCAATGCACACACAGCAATCTAGTGATTTAATCCTGTCAAATGCATGTGATCGCAGTCTCTAATTCTTGTGCCAGATTCAATGTATCTTCATTCAGCAGCAAATACAAGAAAATATACGTTGCACTATTTCCTTACCACAGCACTTTATTCTAGTGGTTGACTTATGACCATAGTGACTGCAGTTCATTGCACTTGGGGAGGTTTTATACTTACTCGTCTAGATATACAGCGTCAGGTATGCCCTCCAAAATTGGGTTATTTGCTCCGACGACGTCCCTGACAGCCTCCAGGAAGGCAGGCAGCTCATATCCATTACTGCCAGCACCTGCACACATTAAGAAATGTTGCATTAGGACATAATATAAGCATTGCATTGTCTTAGAATGTTTATCACAAGAAAAACGTCGCATTAACATGCCACACTCAGCAGCAGAAGTTGTGTACCGTACACTGCATTTCCATGTAGGACATGGCATTATGTTGATTGCTTTATTCCTTTAATTCAAGAGATTATGGTAATGACTTTTGTCTTCTTGAACTTTGTTGTGGCTGGCAAACACTATTCAGCCAAGAGTTCTTGTGCGTGCCACTTTCCTACTTCTTTTTTAACCTTTCTGTATAAATATTAACTTATTGTTTTTCTTGCCTGAGTATAAAATAAACTTTTTTATATGTTGCTACCAGTGATGCTGGCTCGTATTCTGCTACACGTGTTCTTGCCAATTATAGTGTGTGCCAGGACTGCCTGTAGCTGATGAACTTCAATTGTATCACGAATATGAAGGTCAACAAGACAGACATCATTAAGCCTAAGTGAGCAGGCACTGAAAGTAAAGGAACTGCACAGAGACCAAAACAATCGCCGAAAAGCAAACATATTTTCTTTGATATACTCTAAATGTATACAGCCATATTTGTTTTTTTATTTGGTAAAGCTATTCATCGCGTGCAGTGCTATTTATTCTCCGACATTCCTTTCTTTCATCGGTTGTATCTTCAGAGTTAGGTTTTCATCACAGTTACAGCCCTTCCAGTAAAAGTAACTTGCAATGAGGCACGCTTAACTGCATTTTTTTCCCGAAGGAGTGGTAAGGACAGACGCTTCGCATACTCGGAACTAGCTACAATAGATTGTAAATTGAAGCGGCTAATAAATTCTAAGATGTCAATGTTGAACACAGTATAATTCTGCTCAACAAGTAAGGAACAATATTAGCCTACAGAATGCTGCATACCGGCCAATATTTTGGAGGTACCGAAATGCACGACTTTATATTTCAACGGGAAGAATGTGGCTTTCTCCGCCCTCGTCGCGGTGTTGTCCATAAACAGCTGCATGAGACAAATGTTGTGTACTTAGCGTCGCTTTCTCGCGTTCCTCTGCCAGGCGGTATTCGCATGTATTACGCTAGACTGATGGAAGCGGGCCATATTTCACTTGGTTGCGGTCGTATTGAGCATACCTGCTCAGGTTCACTCTGCTAGCGATGACGAAACGAGGCGTTACAAGCATTGCGAAAATTACAGCATTGCGCAAAACCATATTCTGCTGAATAGATAGTTTGAAAGCCGCGTACCCGAGCGCTAGCCTTGTTCTGAATGCAGGTACTACTACTGCCGCAGACGCGTAAGGCGTTCGAGTTTTTCAGGGGTGGACAAAGTAAGCACGTCGCTGATTTCAAACAGTTATGACGTGTTGCCTAATTGAACTACCGCCGCAGACGCGTAAGGCGTTCGAGTTGTTCAGCCGTGGACAAAAGTAAGCACGTCGCTGAATTCAAACTGTTATTTATTTATTTATTTATTTATTTATTTATTTATTTATTTATTTATTTATTTATTTATTTATTAAGGAACCCACAGCGCAAGGCATTACAGTGTGGGGGGGGGGGTGTTCAAGAAGAAATACATATGACACCTCTGCTCCTGTGCAGTGTTAACAGTGATAACAAAAGAGAAAAAACGAAAAAAAGCCAAAGAAAAGGCAAAGCCCTTAGCAATGCACATCTACAATCTACAAGATCAAAAAGAAAGCATCATTTGATTCAACCCTCACAACATCACTCGGAAGTCTATTCCATTCCCTAATGGTTTTAGGAAAGACAGACATTCTAAACAATTCAGTTTCTGTCGGAAATTCACGGACCTTAAAATCATGGTCAACACGATTGGATCTTGTTACGTTTCGCCTACGACGCGCGGTTTAGCCGGCGCGGCTGCAACAAAGCGGCAGACATTTTGGCCCGTTCGGCGCCGCCGCTACGCCTCCCCGCCAAGCGCGTCCAGGCATGTTCCGATGCCACGTGTCTTCATGTGCGTGTGTGAGTGTATGTGCATATTGGTGCCCACGCTTGTCGAAGCGCGGCAGCCGGGGCGAGGAGCTCCCAACAACTGTGAAGCGAGGGGGGGCTGACAGGCGCCGACACGACGTGTGAGCTACCTTCTCCTCCCCATTGTGCCCGACCGGCGCCGACACGACAGTATGAGCCACCTTCTCCTCCCCATTGTGCCCGAACGGCGCCGGCATGACGGCTGCGCCACCTTATCCCATTGTTCCCGAGCGGCACAGTCACGTGCTCGTCTATAGAGGGGTTCCTTCTTGCCCTCAACTGCGAGAGTATAAAAGCAGCTGCCCCCGGACGCCAAAGGAGGGCTCCGATTTCTTCTGTTGAGTAACGTGCTCTCCCGTCTCTCTACTTCGGTCGACCTGACCGCCAACTCTTTGCGATGTTAGAATAAACAAGTTGTTTTGTTGTTACCAGTCGACTCATGCTTTGCCGGGACCTTCGGATGCTTCCAGTTGTACCCCAGGCCGCCAGGCCAACGCTACCCTTGGGGCTTGCGACCCAGGTGCAACAAAGGGGCGTCAGCGCCGAGTTCCCAACAACTCGCGCCAGCGGTGCGATTACAACAATCTATAAAAAGGCTCTTCCACAAACTTTTCGCGATCAACCCGAAGAGCTGAATAATAAATAGCATGGAAAAACTTAAGCCTAAACTTCTTACGGCGCGTGTCTAGTAATTCCCAGTTGAGTGCTTCCTTCGTGCGCGATGCACTGTATTGAGCCCCGCGTATGCCAGATACGAAACGAGCGGCAATGTTCTGCACCCGCTACAACTTATCTTTAACTCTACGTGTATGCGGGCCCCAACCGTACACGTGTATTCCAGAATTGACCTCACATAAGTCTTGTGCAAACTGTCCCGACACGACTGTGGAAAAGTGTTTGCATTTCGGCGAAGAAATCCCAGGATTTTGCATGCTTTAGCAGCGACATAATCGACTTGACGGCGCCAATTCAAAGCGGGAGTGAAATAAACACCTAAATATTTAAATTCGAATACATGTTTGAACATTACATTCCTAATAACATATGGTTACATATCAAGGTTTTTCTTTCTTGTAAATTTCATATGAACAGTTTTAGACAAATTCAATTTCATATTCCATTTGACGCACCACTCTGAGATTCTGTTCAAGTCTTCCTGAAACATCTTAGCATCACGGTATCAAGTGACTACTCTATAGAGGACGCAGTCGCCCGCAAATTAACGTATTTGAGACACTATTCCGTCACTAATGTCGTTCACGTACAGCAAGAACAATAGCGGCCCCAACACGGAGCCTTGCGGAACACCGGACACAACTTGCACCTTCTGTGACTGAGTACCATTCACCGCCACAAACTGCTGACGTAAACGTAGGTAATCTTCTACCCATGATATTACTTGAGGACTGATATTGAAAAAGGCCATTTTTTTATTAGTAAACAGTGCGTCACGGTATCAAATGCCTTTTTGAAATCCAAGAACACACAATCCACGCTAAGACGCCTGTTCAGTGCTTCTGCCAGCTCGTGCACAAATTCAGTCAACTGTGTAGTACAAGATAGGCCCCTTCGAAAACCATGCTGCCGAGGATTAAACAATGAATGTGCGTCCATATGTGCTACTATACTAGTATACAAAATATGTTCAAGAGTCCTGCACGCATATGAAGTTAGTGATACTGGCCTATAATTTGAGACGGTGTCACGAGGGCCAGATTTGTGAATTGGCACTATTCTTGCGATTTTCCAGTCATTTGGAAGGCAGGATTCGTCAAGCGATTTTTCGAAAATAATCTTCAAGTACGGTGCAACCGACTGAGCACAAAATTTATAAAACTTCTTTGGCAAGTCATCAGGACACCCAGCCTTACCAATCTTCAGATTCTGCAGCAGAGACTCTATGCCATTAATGCTAATAACAACATCATCTATAACACTCATCACCGGCTGGAAATTCAAGGTACTCATATCATGTCTCTGTTGCAATGCACAGTTGAAAACAGAGCTAAAATACGAATTAAAGAACTCAGCTTTTCCTACGTCATCATCAATAAAGCTGTTACCAGACAAAAGCGGTGGTATAGTCACAATGTCTTTTCCATTTCTCTTTGCATGTTTCCAGAATTCCTTCGGATTATCCTGTAATTTCGACTCCATTGAAATTCCAAATGACGCGTTATGACGGAGTTGCCTAATTCGAACTGCCGGATATGGTGTATGCCCGAAGGTAGTTGACGACAGTGCGCTTTTGCATGTACAAACGATGTTTCTTCACTTTTCATAGGGAAGGTGTGATTGCAATTAGAACGGAATATCGTGCTCCGTTTACTTATGTCCGCACCTGCACATAATGGACCGTAAGGGTCGGTACCGCAACACAAGTTTTACTGCAAATAGAAGGGATCACTTACAGGTTTGTCTCTCGTGCTGGTGTACGCGCTGAAGTGCCACCTTCAGCTGCTGCTTTAGGTTCTGCCACTGATTTTTCAGCTATATTACTTGCCTCTTCGTTGAGTGATGCGAATTTAGTTTTTAGGTAACGTCTGCCCAAGCTTGCTCACGCTTTTTCCTTGTCACAGCCGAATTGAACTTCCTAAATAAGGCCGTGGTTTTCTTGCTTATGATATGTACCAAATCTATTTTTTCGTCTTCGCTCCAGTGATGGACGGCTCTTGAGTCGCTTGGCGGGCGGTTGCGAGGGCATGCTTGAAAACACATGCGTGCCGTCAACGTTTGTGGCTGGCTCGGCTGCTTCTGCAGGGGTGACAAAGGCGGGAGTGTGGCCAGATGTTGACATCGAATCGCGATCAACTACTGGATAGCGCGAACGCCTGCCGCCGCCGCAACCAACTTCCGGCCCATTGCCCATCTCATTCCCTGTCGACGGCGAAATTTCCCACCTAGGTACTAAAAGTACCTAACGTCTTCAATAAGTCTAGACTATAATTTAGTCTCGTCGGTTCGTGCAAGCGTTTCATGATGGCCGGAAAGTCCAGTCTTATTTTAGGTTACACTAAGACAAGATTTGAATTTAAGTCTGGACTTAGATGCTCGCTCTTGTGCAAGCGGGCCCAGGTGTTACGAAAAACTCGCAGAGGATATAGTGAAGCTTTTGAAAAGTTTTGTGTGTATTTAAAACGGTGCATAGCAGGCCCCTGGGACTTCGGAAGGGTGTGAGAATTCCCTCGTAGCACCTCAATGTCGTTGGTGTATGAGTCGCACAAACATGTAAAGATTTATTCCATAATGCACGTGTGTTTGTACTAAAAGAGCACGTTTATATTTAGGAAGACGACCAGCCCCTGCCAGCATGACTACAACGTCGGTTTTGGTGGCAGTTGCAAGTCATATGGCCACAAGAATACGAAATGACGACGACTCGGACGGAGCAGTGTACCTGCCGCCGGGTCAAAACGAACCAGTCATCCGGCTGCTACAGCCCATGATTCTGGCAACGACGTGCCTGTTCTGCAATACTACGGCACAGTAATACCTAGGTCCTGCCATTACGTATATTGAGTCATCACATTTCTGAGCCCAATATGAGGTGGTTGCGGTGAGCAAAAAGCGTAAAGAAATTCACTCAATTTTGCCTGGCATATATCGCATATGCTGCTTCTGTTATCTGACCAGTGTAGTGTAGTTCTAATTGCTTTGCAATTAAAAAGAAACGTGTACCAAGGAGCCAGTACTCGTACCGTATTTACGTACGCATCCGAATGTTTCAGAAGTATTACATCAACTGCAAATCTCTTGATTAGTGATTTGAAATGCCAGTACTTGTCATATCATTATGTGCCGCAATTTCCAGAGAGATAATTACGAGCTTTAAAACACGTGCAGCTTGGTGAACAGTTCATTTTTATTGCCTGATCCTTACGCTTAGATACCACTTCTTTACAGAATAGCTGAGAAATCCTGACAGTCGGCTGCAAGATTCAGTAATGGAAACAGGAAGTGACGGCACAACCACCCCGCAGCCTCCTGATGCAAATGAAATGCTTGGTGCGTGGGCAGCCAATGATGCCTCGAGCCAGCCATCCCATGCTCCTTGTAGTGCTGGTGCAGACTCCACCAGAAAAGACAGTCTGCCACTCGACGCTGCGCAGGTTGCGGTTGCTACTACAAGTCCATCTTGTTGCAGAATTGCGCTATTGGAAAAGACACTTTCGGAGGAAAACGACATTCGCGTCAATGCGCGAGGAGCATGAACTCCGAATGAGGCTTTTCCAGGAGGACCAAAATGACATATTAAATAAAAGAAATGAAAAGCATAAACTAGAAATGGAGATCTTGCAAGCGCAAAAAGAAGCACAATTGCGTAAAGTGATGATATTAAGCGACCAATAGACGTGGAGTGTAGCGAGTGGCGTGCCAGGAATACGGGGCGGGGGGGGGGGGCGGTGCACCCAGGCTACCTCTGGAGGAGAGGGGAGCAAGCGGGTGCTGGCGTGCGTCTTCCATGCCAGATCGCGAAGTACTCAGAAATTACTCTGGGCTAGCTACGCTCCTGCGCCGCAGTTCTTCCTTTCGAGGCCGTGTGCAGAAGCGCAATGAATCCAGCGAAGACACGGGGAACGTGGTAGGTGGAAATTTCAGACGATGAGCAAAACGAAAATAAGTTAAAGAAGGAGTGGGGGGCGGGGAGTTCTACTGGAGAGAATCCCGCACTCCTCGCGTTGTTCATGGCTCTTTCACGAAAAGGGAAACCTACAGCGACACGTCAACCGGCTAACACATGGCGCTACCTTACATTCCTTCACCGACGTTGAGTAGCACACCTATCTTTTCAATTCTGCAAACTCGCCGCTAACAGACCCTCGATCGTTGACTTGCTCACACGCCTTACCCTCTGTCCATTTTAGAAGAACCACACATATATGCACTGTGCCAAGAGAGCATATGTCGCCTTGAAAAAATATAAGTCCACTTCTCGGAACGTTGGTTCCTGTTGTTATGCTGTTACCGAGTTGTTTGGGTCGTTAAAGCCAATGAAGCTTTTTATGCTATTCTTTTATTGGAGGACATCACTGTGTTCTTACATTTCTGCACCAGAGGTACCTTAGCGGATGGTACAGTGTACTACCTATTCTCTCGATTTACTTTTACTGCAATGAAGATAAAATGTGATATACGACGATTTCTTGAGCAAAAGTACGCCGACTTGTGCCAGTTGTTACACGTTGCGTGGGACACAATGAAAGAAGCACCAACGAAGTGCTTCGTTTTTCCTTCCTCTCTCGCATCCAGTCCCACGCACTGTTACTCAGCTTGCTTCTGGAGGTTCGGAAATAGCTCCAGTGAAGCGTATGCCCTTAGCTACATCCACAAGGTGTACTTATAATCTTCCTGCTGCACGAGAGTGGAAAGCTGGACTAGTTGATGCCGTGAATATGTGCGGCACACCTAGCCTGCACTATATGAGGTTTACTAAATTTTTCAAAACAATACTAGCCCTAAACACATGTTTCTGTAAATCGTCACAGCGTGCACCATACTTCAAGAAAAGCTTCTCTCTGTAAGAAGTTACCGCGCCCGCATTCCGGACCCATCGACTGCCACGTGATCAATAGGTGGGAAATGTTCTTGACAGGTGTTTCGTCCCATGCGTCTGCATCGACTGGTTGACGGATGATGCTCCGGCGGTTCGACTGGCTCGGGTTCTCTTCGCGACACTGCCAAATTATGTAGAGCAGCACAAGCGGTAATGATGTTTGTAGCACTGCAGGGCCTGTGTTGCAGTTTCACGTCCAAGCAGGGGAAGCGTCGTTTCCAAACACCAAAAGCCCTCTCCACTGAGTTGAGCGTCTTGATCTGGGCCTTGTTGTACCTATAATAACAAAAGTAATGCACAGTTGCACAGTGTCCTACTTGCACAGTGTGCGTGCTTAACACAAGTAGCAATCTAATTAGTATACCTGTGTTTGTATTTGCTGCGTCAATATTGAGAGAATAGCAGTGTAGATTAGCTTTCTGATTCAGTTAACAAACGTGCTGTAATTTTAAAAGCAGCTCTTGCATTAGGGCCAATTTCGGTTTAGTTACTTGCCTTCCTTCTAGAGTATTGGCTGAACCTGGGTCTGCAAGGAGGGTCACTGGGAATGGGAAACACGAATAGCCCATATCTCCAAGAATTCCTGGCGCCCGATGTTCTTCTTAAAGAACTCGCACCCGGGACTTGTCAAATATCCGGATGTCATCTGTCATCCGGATATATCCAGCTGCATCCGGATGTCATCCGGATGCAGCTGTGGGCCCCCCACAACCTGCAGGAATATTGCGCTATTATGAGACACACCAACGGTTGGAAGTACCGGCATCACATAACGTGCACCAAAACATAATATCACGTATAAAACCTTAGACAGCTGCAAATTGTGACATATTTGACGTTAGGCTATCTCCACAATATCGTTCACAGTACCCACATTAACTACAGCGAGCAATAATAATCGGTAACTCACATATGAAATTGGTAGCTATTTAATATTGACACGTGTGCTTATCTTTATCGGGCGACCACGTTTCGCCGCTTAACAACTGTAATCGCACAGCGACGGACGCGCCTGCATGTATCCGACGTTTCTGGAAAGTTATCGATGCTTCTACCCGGCTGTCTGTTGTCGCCGAACCTTGTGTTATCTGATTTCATCGCGTAACGCGAATGGTGTAGAACTTTGTGGAAGGCACGCGGGTCCAAACGATTAGTCTGGAACATTCGACGACTGCTCTATAAAAGCCGACGCGCTTGACCCGCTGATCAGATTTCCGACGATCGCCGACTCTGTTCGCCGCTTTCGTTGTGCTATAAGTGTAGCCTGTTTTGTGGGCACAGGTTCGCCCAATAATATCTAGTTTTGCCTTTCACAGTATTGCTACTGTGTTCTTAAGGTCACCACCACGTGACAATATAATACTGTAGCACTAACAAAACAAATGAGGACAGAAGTCAAAGGAAACACACAGGCGCTGTGTGTTAGCTTGCATATAGGGAGCTTCATAAATAAAGGCAACAGCCTTGCGCCACATTGAATAATCGCAGCCCTATTTATAGCGAAGCTGTTCCTTTAGAGCTGTTCGAGAATTCCGTTTGCCTGTATATGACCTCCGTAAGCTTCGCATAAAAATTTCTTTACCCGTTTGGTTCTTGTAGCGAAGCTGGAAAAATGAGCAAGTGCTCCATATAATGCCTCTAAACAGGCACCTAACGAGTGTTTAGCAATTAGTGTTCGGCCCCTACTAAACTCACACGCTTACAATTTTTTCCGCGCATCGCCCCTACGATGTCCTACATTTCTTCTAAAAGTAAGCTTTGCGAATGATTTTTTTTTCACAGCACCTTGGCAAAGGCATCAAATGTTTTTAAAAGCTTGTAGTCGCTAAAACAGTTCTGACGTAAAATGTTCTCTTCGAAAGCAGGGGCCGTATTAGACAATCTTTGTTCACGTAATCGCTACCTTTGACGTTTACTCATGGCTACCGTTAAATATCTGTGCTATTTAGGTAAAGATACCCGCCAGCCGCGGCCGACCAGATAAATTAGCAACGGTGCGCATCCATCTGTCCGGTGACGGCAGTGGATACCTATCGGCGGGACGACGCAACTTGAAAATACAGGCGAGAGCTCGCGCATACAACGAACGCGCGATAAACACAAGCAACCACAGAACAGCATCTGCACGCGGCGTCGCGTCGCCGTATCTGCTCCGTCGAAGCCGATAGCCTCTTCGCCACGCTCTACCCTCACCACGGCGACCTACATGTCACTCAATCATTTTGTATTTTCCGCGAAGCGTCGGCTGATGTACCAAGGGGAGATAAAATCCTCTTCTATCTCGAAATTGCGTTGTGCTGCCCATAGGTAGCCGCTGCCGTCACAGAATCGAGAGATGTGCACCATTGATAATTTATCTGGTCGATCGCACCTCGAAAGCAAGCTGAGAATTGTCCCCGCCGAAAGAGCATATGTATCATGCTCAGGCTCAGACGCGTCTGGAACGCGGAGGTCGCTGTTATCGGCCACTCGACGTACGGCGTCCGAGTACAGTGCCGGAGGAAACGAGGAAACGCTGACGGAATATATCGCGGAAAAAATCTTATATAACGCGGTTCCTGTTCTTCTTGCTCCACATTTATATTTCTGCGTAGTACACATTCGTTCTACTCGCGAAAGTTCGATAATACCATCGTTGTTGTGAAGCACATGTTAGTTGACACAAAACTATTATATTCTTGCAATTAATCACTTGGGCCAAAAAGCAGTGCACTTACATGAACATTCACAGAAAACACACCCTTGCAGTTGCGGTATACTTCAGCATCGTCATCACCGCGGCTTCTGATTCTCACATGTGTGCAATCAATACACCCTGTCACTCCGGGGAAGTCAGCAATCTCGTTAAAGTCCTGCATCACGCTGGACATTTGGGAGGCTCCTGGGAAACGAACAATCGCTCTGAACAGATGTCTGGCGATAAGCCGAGTCACTTTTTTCGCGATGCGACAAACTGTAGGCTGCGACACGTTTACCAAGCCTCCAGCGACAATTTGGAAAGTACCAGCACTGTAAAACCGCAGGGTGACCAACAATTGCAGCATTGGTGGCAGCGGTAGCTCCCTATAGTGATCGTTCGCTCCAATTGGTATAAACGCCCGTAGTTCTCGGACTGTTCCCTTCGTGAAACGATATCGTGCGAAAAACATGTCTTCATAGAATTTCATTGGATTTCCTCTGTCGTGCAACGATGGCCTTGGTCACGGCCACTCGATGAAAACGCACAGGTGCGGCCTGCCACGTCGCACCGCCGTCCATGGGTGAGAGCGCGGAAGCGGAGTTTACAGTTGTCGCCGCGTTTCGCGAGGAGGGCGCTAGTAATCAGGGAGAGCCTGCGCGAGGCACTGGGCTTCTTCGATTTTCCACTTCTGGCTACCCGCGGGCTGCCAGAGCCAGCCAGAGCGTCTTCGTTTTTCTCGGGTTGCTCCGCCCACCGCGCTACGCACTTCCGCCGGGCGTTCGTTTTGCTCGCGCTGGACGGTTCTGGCTACCCGCGGGCTGCCAGAACCTGCCAGGACGATTTTGGTCTGGCTGCTCTCTGGAAGTTCTCTGGCTAGCAGACGACTAAAACAGGCGATGGGCGCTCGCCGCCATCTTTGCTGGGACTTCACGGATTGCAACGCGGTCGCTTGAGGACTTACATTTACCTCGCTCAGCCAACTGTATACGGTCATCTTCGGATTTCCTTACTTCTAGCGTTATCTCTTTACGTGCTAACGCTCCGTTCCGCATCGCGAAGCGGTGTGATACGAGCCGTGGTGAACCGTTTGAAGCTTTTGTGTGTGTGTATATGTGTGTGGGGGGTTGTCCCCTGATTGCTTCTTCGCGGAGGTAAACAGAGCGCCGCGCTCTCATGCGTGCATGTTAACTGCATCGTGTTCCACGCAAGTTGTTGGCGCTCATTCACACATTGCGGTACATTTTGGGTTCGTCTTTCACTGGCGGTGTTCCTTTTCACATATCTCGCGTATGTATGCGGAGGTATCACCTTTTTCTGCAGTTAGCGAAGGCTTTGCAGCTAGCCCGTGTTCGCTCCGTCTCTCCGTCGTATGCTTGGGTGGCAGCTCGAAACCGATATGTGTTCGAATTGCAGGCCGTTTATATAAGAATACACTGATTGCACTCGGTACATTAGACACGTACACGTACATTGGCTTATTGCTCTCATGATTGCGACCAATGTTATTTTTTGTGTGAAACGTTTCGCTGGTCACAGGCGAAATGCATTTTCGCGCGCCAGCCGCGTCCTCAGCTCCATAAATGAGAAGCACCATCAGCGACAACAAACTTTCTGAAATCGCAGCCCAAGCAGGTCGGCGCGAAATTTTATGCGTGTGAGACGTACCCGATAACCTGCTTTCTCATGTCTTGTGATGACACAACGCCAACTCATCAATGTCGCCGGTGGTCGACGTGATCGCTGCGAGCAGGGATCCTCCAGCAATCGCTTTCGAGTATACGATCACGATTTCGCGTCTTGTCATCCGCCTCGTCGGAGGCCATCTGTTGCGCTGCGCAAGGCGAGGTTGGCCGAGTACGCGTCCTGCGCCGGGTCGCGCGAAATCGCGCGAAAGTGATCGTATTCCTGAATGCAACAATATATCTTCAAGCTGGCAACGCATAAATGGGCCGACTACGCCGAGCGCGCGTCGGCCTCGACGGGCGCTGCCATGCTGGTAGCATGTTTACATTTAGCCAGCTGTACCGGCGTTCGATTTTGCAAACTTCGGGCAGGTTCGGGTTGTCTTGGGATCCCAGCCCACGTGACTTCCTGTCAGAACCGGAACTAGCTGGCTGCCGTCTGGCTCCCAGCGGGCTGCCAGAACTCTGAAAATCGAAGAGGCCCACTGGCAGGAAGGAGCGAGCATTAAAAAGTGCGCGCTGCTCAGTGGTTTTAACTTTTTAGAGCGCAGCTCTTTGGCGTCCGTTCCTGGGTTTCGCGTCGTCGTCGGCGTTGTCGTCGGCCTCGTAACCAGCTCCGCCCCCCTTTCATCCCCCCAGCGCTAGCAGCGACCGACTGATACCGCTGGATGCCGCTGACGCCGCTAGAGAGTCAAGATAACGTGACTGCATAGAACACCGTCGCCGCCATGCAGAAAGAGGAGGAAAGGGTCCCCCCCCTGTTCTTGTGTGGCGGATAGGGTGCTCTTCAGTTGCCGACGCGCCGTTTATTTCACGTAGGCCCCGGCACGTCGACGAATACGTGACCACCTTCCCACGGCTAGACCTGGTTCCTAGCGCTGCGGAAGCGAGGGTATCATATTGTTTGTGTCGGCATCGGCGGCGTTGTCCCTGAAACCAACTCCGCAGCTGGGGTTGACTCACTATCGGCGTCAGCGGCATCAGTCAGTCGCTGCTATCTCTTCCCTCCTCCCTTTATCGTGTTGTCCGCTTGCTGCGCGCGCTTCTGCCCCCATCGTTTGCCGCTGGGTGTACACGCCGCCCCCCTCCCCCCTCTTCCTGCGAGTCTCCGGTTGTCAAAGCGCCGGCTCGAACTTAATTCCTTTCTTCGCTCCTCCTCCAATGCAACCCCTGTGCGGTGGCAATCAGAGAGCCAGATCGGTGGCGGCGGATCTGTATATGTGCACCGCCCGAGCCGAAATTGCCGCTGCCGTTCGCCCTGTGCGGTGGCAATCAGAGAGCCAGATCGGTGGCGGCGGATCTGTATATGTGCACCGCCCGAGCCGAAATTGCCGCTGCCGTTCGCCACTGCTTAATTATCTGCCAGTTCTTTCTGAGCCATGAGCGAGACGACCGATGGAAGTCCTCCGTCTGCTGCTGCTGCTGCTGCTGCTAAACGAGCTGCCAGAGCAGAGGCCCAGCGCCGTCGCCGTCAGAATCCAGAGGTGCGTGCCGCCGAAGCAGAAGCTTACCGTCGCCGCCGTCGAGATGATCCAGGAGTACGGGAAATATAAAAAAAAATTCTGTGATAGCGCATACATGTGTTGCTCGATTTCTTTGCCTCAATCTATCGAAAAGGTGAAAGAGCTTATTTGCTGCGCTCAAATTTCGCATTAGGAAGTAACGTAATCGTCGGTAATTTTTTTTCGCGTGCATCGTTACCGTTTAGTGTCACTCAAGAAAGTTTACGCCTGCGTGATCTTTTATGCTTGCGGCACAATGCCGCTGAACTCTTGCTTGCCGCTGTGTACGACGAATGCTTCGAAGAACACCAAAATCCGCTACCGCAAGTTTCCCTAACGACGCAGAACGCAGGGCAGTATGGCTGCTAAACATTTCCCTAGAGGGACCTGGCGGGAAACGAACAATATGGCAGCCAAATGACAGGTCATTGGTGTGTGCTCTGCATTTTACAGAGCGCCACTACAAGGCGACCGCCAAATGGCGGGGGCTTGTGCCAACTGCGGTGCCGACTGTGTTCCCCGGTTATCACAGCTACATGAGCACAAGGACCACGTCAGCTCCAAGCAAGAAGCGGCCGCGCTTGTAAAGAAGAGAGGATGATCCGCAGTTACGGGCAAAATGCGCGAGCACTGTTTTCTTCACATGACGAGCCTGTTGTTAATCAAAACGACTCACCGCCTGACAGTAATTAAACCGTAATGCCTAATAACACCGAGCCAGTAGTTGCAACCTCTGAAATTGCATCATTTGCAGATGCATCGTGCCAAAATTCTCTCGAGTTTGAAAAAACGACAGAATAATCTAAGGAAACAACGCACCGCGTTCAATAAGCGAAGGCCGCGTGTCTTAAAGGAGCGCTACAGACACTTCAAGAGAAGGTCGATGGAGCTGAGGAGCGCGCACAATTTTTTTGAAAAGAACAAGGACATTGCCTATTTTATGAAGGTACTCGATGGTACTGCACAAAGCGACAAGACTGCCGAGTTCATTAGGAACCAAGTCCGCAGTTTCTCCATGAAGAAGCCTAACTATAGTGACATCATTCTAAGGGAGTGTGTAATTTGGAAGGCTTGCTCAAGCAAAGGATATGAGCATGTAAAATCCAGAAATCTTTTTAAGCTTCCTTGCCGCTCAACGCTGCAAAGATATATATGTTGGCCATTCAACTGGTGAAATTGGCGCCACTTCGATGACAAAGGAGCGGCTGCGTATCGAATTTCTTCTTCCGCACCTGTTGTAATGCCGGGAGCTGACTTAATTTTTGCGGAGCGGAGGGCCGCGCCATGGAAGTGTGCAAAGTTTTCCTGACAAAGCTCTTGCGACCGGTCCTTGCAAACTGGGCAGGAGATATTTACCTGTCAGTTGAGCGACTTGTACGCCTGGCGCAAAAGCCTCTTGCCAGGAAAGTACTGCGCCTGTGATTACGACCACACAGAGTATTCTTTTTCCTACAAGGACAATACAGCAGTTATAAATTCCGTTGCTCCGTTGCTCTCAACGTCTTCTTTTTCTAGAGTGAAAAACACAATGCTTCAGTAAATACAAGCGCACTTGTCAACAAGCGGCTGTGCTGTTGCAGAAATACCAGTTGCATAAACGAACATCTTCGAGAGTGTACAGCGCAACGGCAAGAAAGGAGGAAACAAAGAGACGTGGACAGTGCGAACTATAGCTCAAGCAACCACTTTAGTTACAAACGAACAGTTGCTATAGTATTTTGGTGGAAACATCGCCGACCTGGTACATTCGATAGTCGCGCTTACTTATATGATTAACACTATAAAAACTTTATTATCGCCCTTTAAATAGCGGCGAGAGCATGCGAGCTGCGCCGCCACGCCGCGATCCGCCGCAAGCATATCCGGCTGCTCTCCCTTACCGGTGGCGTCGCTGCGGTGGCTCGGAACACTAGGCAAGCTACGCCGTCTCCGCCGCATACGGCAGGCCGCACCTGTGCGTTTTCATCGAGCGGCCGTGCCTTGGTACACACGGCAAACATACGCAGCCCCGAATACAGCATCACAAGTTCTGCACGCAAACTGAAAGGCTGATGCTCTCTCCATGGGGTTCTTGCATCGCCCAGGGGGCGCTGCAAAAATGACGCTAAAAAGCGCCCTCTGTCCTGAACTGGGTAGTACCAAGCTCGGTCGTCCATTTCGGAAAGCACGTTTACAATATGCACCCGCCACTTTCGGTTTTGTTGTACCACGGCTTGCAGCGAATATCGGGCGCCGAAGATTTTTTCAGGGGTGGCACGCTGCGTAAAGGCAATAAATTATGCAATGCCGAATGCGTGTACGCCGTTCCAGAAATAAGCGGCGAAGTTTTAGCGCGGTGTCAATCGCAAGTGAAGCGAGTCGCCTACGAAGTTGAACTCCAGCAGTTGCGTAGCCAGAAATTTCGTTCGGGGGGGGAGGGGGGGGGCTCACATTGCCCCTCGGTCTCACTTTAAGAGGAAGCTTTAGGTGGGGTGCTCGTATCTAAATACATGTAGAAGGAGAATTCGTTTTTCTCGGCAACCAATGCACCAAATTTGACGATGTTTGTTGCATTTAAAAGAAAAACTTACACTCTAGTGACTGTTGGTTTCGAGTTTTTCATTCAGGTTGTCAATTCTTTATTAAAAATTCACCAAAGTCGTAAATTTTCAGAAATCTAAACTATCAAGCTTAAAACTATGTAACTCAGCAATGAAAAATGATATCACAATTCTGTGACTTGCACAGCGGACAAGATTTCTATGTGACACGTGAATCTCAAGAAAAATAGCATTACGGAAATACGGCTTTCGCAGAATCCTTATACAGAACGTACCCAATTCACCTAAGATACGGATTGACAAACCAAATTTGTCCGATTTGACTGTTATAAAAGATGTCGTTTACTGAACAGCGATATGTGTGCTTGATTCAGAGCTATTAGTTTGTAAACGTCGTGCTTCTATATTTCTTTTTGAGCTTTCGAGTTTTCGAAATATTTAAACAATGTTCAGGTTCTAAATCGAAATCCCGCTTCCAACAGACACTAGAATTTAACTTTCTCTATCAAATGCAACAAATTTCATTGAAAGCGATCCCGGGGTTATCACAGAAAAGCGTTTCTGCGTTTTACATGTATTTGAATAGGCCACGTCGGAGTTTGGCGCGAGCTAAAGCTTCCTCTCAAACAATTTGTCTGGGGTCCAATACATGAATAATAACTGCATTGTGAATGTTAAAGATGCTGCAAACCAATTTGTCAAAACAAGTAAAATATGTATTTTTTCGTAAAAGAATATACTTGTATGTGCCAAAAATTGTGCCCAAAATAACCAATATCAATGCTTCCATGTTTTTTCTCTATTTAATAAGTAAATAAAATATCACACCAACTTTAGAACTATATCAGTTCGAAACCAGCTAGGCAGTGCATGCCGCTGATACGAAAAATGTAAAGGCCATGAAATTAACAAGCTGAGGATAAATATTGTAATGAAACTTTGTCATTCAAGAACCTTGTTTAGATTCTTGTACATATGCAACGGCCCGTGAAAAATCTCAATGACGCTGTCATTTGTTCTAAAGTATTACGCAGGAGCAGCTGTCACCGGTCCTGTATCGTGAGTAATTGCATCGAAATTATAGCCGCAACAGAGAGCACATATAAATAGCGGAAGTTCTGCAAAATAAACGAGGGTGAGTCAAATGAAAGTCAGCGAATGCGAATATATCACAAACTGGATACCTTATTTAAACGTAGTCTCCATGATCATTTAGACATTTGTGCCGTTGTCTAACGAGTCGCGTGATTCCCGTCTCATTAAATTCCTTTGGTTGCAGCTTCGAAAAGTCTGCAACTGACTCTTTCACGTCATCGTCCGACACGAATCTGGTTCGCTTGAGCTGTTTTTTTCAAATGCTCTAAAATAAAAAGTGGAAGTCGCAAGGCGACAGGTCCGGGCTTTATGGCGGATGTTGTAGCGTTTCCCACTTGAACATTGCCAGTTTTGTATTAACCACTTGAGCGACGTGGGGACGGCATTGTCGTGGAACAAGATGATACCATTCGTCAATTTTCCATAGTTTGTTCTTGATTGTGACACGCAGCCGATCTGGTGTTTTACAATAACGAAACAAACTGATAGTCTATCAAGATTTAGCAAATTCTATCAGTAATGGCCCCTGACGATCGAAAAAAAAGTCAACAACACCTTTACGGCGGAAATGACGGCTTTTCCTTTCTTGAGGCTGGTGAATTCGAATGTTTCCACTGTAAGCTTTGCTGTGGTGTTTCAGGCTCGTAGAAATGGCACCATGGTTCTTCCCAGATCACAATTGGAGACAAGAAGTCGTCACCCTTATTGTGATACCGGGTCAGATGAGTCAGGGCAGCGCTCAACTTCTCCGTTTTCTGGTGGTAGTTCAAAATCTTGGGCAACCATTGCGCACTCAAGAGCGGATAATCGAGAAGTTCATGAATTATGGCGTGAACCGAACCGTGACTGATGTTCACACGCTCTGCCACTTCATGGATGCTTATCCTCCGTTCTTGTCTCATCAGCTCATCAACCTTTGCAATTTTAACGCGACAGCGTTAAGGAGCTCGTGTCGCAGAAAAGCCGGTGTCGTCGGCGTCCGCGGCGTTGGCCGTGAGCGATAAATCACGGCAGGCACTTCATAAATAAAAAGCAACTTCCAAAATGGGCTGGGTGGGAATCGAACCAGGGTCTCCTGAGTGTGCGTCGCTTGCTCAGGCGCATATTTCGTTGTCGCGCCGAACGCTGCGTTGCTCGACGCTCACCGCGTCCGATGCGGGGCGCGTAGTCGCTGCGCCGTAGCCCATTGTCTTACACCCCTTGGCGGGTCGACGGGAACGCTGTCGCGTTCCACTCTTGAAGGCGAAGCTTAAGCGTCCTCCAATTTTTGTTAGGGGCGATCGCACGATGGCTTTGGCCCACCGTTCGATCGTCTTTGCAACCCTCACGTCATTCTTTGAACCGTTAGCTCGAACGCTTCTTAGTGGCCAATGAAATGCAATGTTCAGCGTACCCGGCAGCCATACGGCGCCTAATTTCTGTTTGGGAAATACCTTCGTCTGTCAAAAACATCAAGGCACCACACTGCTCAACTTCTAGAGCGTCCATTATCTCACGCAACCATGTTCAACCCAGTGTATGAGAGCATTAAACAACCTTGATACTCACACTTGCGTGTCACTTTTGTAATAGAGATATGCCTATGTGTCACGTGCATGCCTCGCAGATAATGGGCCGAACAATTATTGCGAGGGGTGGGTTGGCTCACTTTCATTTTACTCGCCTTCGTACATTAGAAATGCGAAGATGGAGCTTGATGAAAGGCAGAAAAGTGTCACTGGAAACAAAGTTCACTGCAGGTATACACAAAACCCGACAACAAGATACTTAAATATACCTATAAGTCTCCAATAAATCTACATATCTAAAAAAAAGTAACTGTATACAATGCATCAAACAAGGCAAATAAACATGTTGCACAATCACAGATTCCCAGAATCCTAGATCCCACCCCCATTCCATCCACTCCCCCCAATGTATCGCGCGCGACGGGAGGCGGCGCGCTTGCTCCCCGCTTTTCTCTTTTGCGCGCACAAGACTGAGCCACCATCGGCGTCTCACCCATTCCACCCCCACCCCCCCATTCCCCTCCCTACGCTTTCACTCGCACATACAGCATGCGGTGCGCGGTCACGATGTTATTGCCCTTGGACTTTATACGAAACATGATGGCGACGGCGACGGCAGGAATGCGCCTGGAGTGTTTATGTAATTGCTATCGCAATGCTATATCATAAGACTATCTGACAACTGAAGCGTCCTGTGGCCTATTGCTGTCCGCTAAAGAAGAAGTAACAAAATCGAACTTTCACCATACAACAATTCGCAGCGCCACAGCAATGCCTTTATTTTTTTCCTTTGTGGGGCCGGGGCACCGAAATGAAAAAGCGCAAGGTGTGTTGGCCACAATCGAATGCCTACTTTGGGCATCTAATGTAGCTACCGAAAGAATATCTAAGAAAGCGTGAGACGCTTGGTCCACCGATAACCATACGCATATTGCTCGGTATCCTACACTGGCGAGACAAGACTTTCCGGAGAGGTTGCGCTCAAGCGAACGCGGTGCAATTCGTCCAGTCCCCACAGTGATGGCGGTGAGCGACGATAGTTTCTTTTTCTCGTCTGCTAGCCAGAAAGTGCCCAAAACTCTGCCAGACGAAAATCCACTCGGCCAGAGGAAAGCGAACGCGGACCGAAGTGCGCCGCGCGGTGGTCGGAGCAACACGAAAAAAACGCATGCGCTCTGGCTGCCTCTGGCAGCGCGCGGGTAGGGTAGCGCGGACAAAAAAAAATTGAAGAGGCTCAATGTGTCCTCGCGAATAAAAGTCGGAGTAGAAAAAATAAATAAGAACGTAGTTACCTTTGCTGACTTTAGTGTCTTGACATGGATGCTTTGGCGTAGGTGAAAAAAAAAATGTTGATATTTTTTATGTGCCATGACGGCACAAATTAACCACCAGAACGCTTCATCTGATCGGACCTCGCTGCTGGCTTTGTCAACTTGTCTGATAATGTGTTGATTTGGCTTGTATCGTTGTGTGGTCCGATGTAAGACTTTAGAAAAGTCGATGCACCTTTGGCGTCCAATATTTATAGTAACATCAAACCCACAAAGTTGCGAAATTGAAAATCTAAAGCGCAACTTTGGAATGTCAATGCACCTTTTACATCAAAGGTTTATGAAAAGTCTATACCCATAAATTTTGGAACTGACATCCATGCACTGCGTAGCTTCCGCGGCCTCCACAAGATGCCGTGGCGAGACCGTTCGCCATCAAAACGCCCTTGAAACTTTGTGCTCGGATGGGGCTGCTTGCCTGATTCCCGGTGCATGGGTGCTGCGCGAAATCCAGCCCCAGTTCGCAAGGTTCGCGCTGAAATGTCTTTTCGAGCGTGAAAAAGACATTCTAGAGAAAATTCAGAATGATTTCTGGCACCGGGGATTGCTTGGGTGGGCAGTGCATGGACAGCACGAAAAAATTTCGGGGGGGGGCTGAAGCCCCATAAGCCCCCCCCCCCCTGGCTACGCCCCTGAAAATGACATACCGTGAATAAAACCCCAAATACACTAGTCTAATTAATCTGCATTGTGCTCATTTTCGTGAGTAATATTGCTTATAGGCAATGATATTTCTGCAATAAGAGTAAGTGGAATTGAGCACTCTTATACATGTCACTGCAACTTGCAGATACAAGTTGCGAAATATACTGCCTATCCTAATATGCTTCTTTCAGAGCATCATCACCTGCTTTTGTGGTTAACCGCTAAAAATGGCAGGGCATAACAGACAAGGCAATGTCATGTAGTGTTACTTTGTCAAGTCTTGGCTAGAAGGAACGTTTGCAGAAAAAATGTTGAAAACTGCCAGCTCTAGCACCCATTTTACAGCAAGTAGGCCATCTATTTTGATCCTTATTCTTAGTGCTATATTATAAAAATCAAGACGATTAAACAAGCTAAAGTCTACATATGGCAATACATAGCTGCTATCCGTCTTATCTCTGCGGAATGCCTACTGTTTGCTTTGTTCAACAACAGGAGAGTGTTAAACGAGCTACCAAAACTGTTCCAGAGGAGGCAGGGATAGAGGAAACAGCAGATTGCACATATACAAAGCGAAAGTAGTGTTCTGGACAGGATGGATAATTCAAAAACATAGTCGGAAAGTAAGGAAGAGAATTGCGAAATTAAACAAGGAAATCGAGATGTATGCAAATAGGTTAACACATTAAAAGTGAGAAGCCCCGTGCAACTTGATAGAAAGGCAGATAGGAATGCCCAAGACCTGAAACCTTCTCCGATGATTCTTGGACTCCGGCAGTAGAAAAACCGTACAAAGACACAATCTACGGTATGTTGTACACAGCTACGACGGTACAGAAGAACTCTTTCGATAGCTCCGAATGATATACCTTGGAGAAGAGGATAGAGAACGACTCCCGAAGTACATAGGTAACGAGAATCCTGATCTCTGTACCCCCATTATAGAGGCAGAAGTCAGATGTGAACTTACAAGGCTCAACCCGAAAACAGCACCAGGACCTCATGGGATAAGGAGCAAAACACTGAGGAACCTCGACGGTGTATCATCAGAGCTCTCTTCAAGGACTGCATGAGTAACTGCTGGGAGCTAGGCAGCATTCCAAGCCCAAATCATTTTATACCGAAGCGTGGAAAGGAACCACAACTGATAAACTTAAGGCCCATGTGACTAACATCCTGCTTCGGTAAAATCATGGAAAATGTGATTATCACATGCCTCACGAGATACATGGGTGATGGAGGACTTTACCCACATACCAACGCTGCCTTTCGACCCAAGTTATCGACGCAGGATATTATGCTCAAACTAAAACATCGCATCGTACATTCGGGTGTGAAAACTCAACAGACCAAGGCGATAATAGGTCTCGATCTAACTACGGCCTTTGACAATGTCACGCACAAGGCAATACTACAACATATCGAAGAGCTGGATGGAGGTCGTAGAACATAGGCACACATCAAAGACTTCTTGACGAATCGTGCGGCAAAGATTTCAATTGGAAAAGCCAAGTTGGAGGCGCTCAAACTATGTAATAGGGGCACTCCGCAGGGTTCAGTACTATCTCCCTTCCTATTCAACATGGCAATCAGCGCTCTTCCTCCTAGACTCGAAAAGATAGGAGGATTCGCACACAGCCTATACGCGGACGACATCAACCTCTGGGTGGCGGTTGGAAGCTATGGGCATGCGGAAAATACCCTCCAAAGAGCAGTAAACATGGTCAAAGACTGCTTCAAGGACAAGCGACTGAGATGTTCCTCGCAAAGATCAGAACTTCTGCACTACATACCCACATGCAAGGGTCGAAAAAGAATTAGGGAAATTCCGGCATTGTGGTTGCAGTAGTATACCGATAGCGGAGCGCCTAATACCGGGACTCCGTATATCCGAAAACAGCCATAATGAAGAAAAAATTAGACTACTGGGCAATAGTGTTCAACAAACAATCTGAGTAATAAAGTGGATATCCAGCAGGCACTATAGCATGAAAGAGCACAAACTCATCCGAATAATAGAAACATTCGTAATCAGTCGTATTGTATATGTGGTCCCTTACCTCAAGCTCTACGCTGCGGAGAAAGCCAAAATATAATGCAATACTATAAGGGCGTACAAGCAAGCCTTGGGACTTCCAGCATATACACCAAACGAGAAATTCCTGGCGCTCGGCGTGCACAACACACAAAACGAACTTATAGAGTCCCAGAGAGTAGCGCTGTATGAGACTTACACAGAGTTTGATGGGGAGACACATGTTAGACGACGTCGGAATAACCTACAATACACAGCACGGACTGCGGAGAGACATCCCAAAGAAAATAAGGGAACATCTCTGAATACCACCAATCCCCAGAAACGTGCAGCCGTAGTTTCTCCAAGATAGAAGAATCGCAAGAGCGAGAGCTCTCCATAAAGGGCACCATAGTGCCAAGGACGTGGTCTATGTGGACGCGGTGGAGTACACAAATAGACAAAGTATGTTGATAGTGCCAGTCTATAGAATGATCCCAGAGTTAGTGGCACTGCAAAAACAGGGAAGACAGGTGGTGGAGGACGCTGCCTTAGCACTGACAATCGCCTCCACAGAGGCTACCGTCATAGTCAGCGACTCCAAAACAGCTGTCAAGAACTATGCCAAAGGAAGAATCTCGCCGGAAGCGCTGACAATTTGAGCCAACTTTAGTGAACATCGAGGCGTTTACATTATATTGGCACCCGCACACTCCTTCCTTCCCGGGAACGAAATAGCGCACAACCTGGCTTGAGAACTGAGGGATCGAGCAGATGAGATACAAACACTGGGAACAGATAGAGAGCGGATGACCAGCTTTAACGAGATCATCAAACATTATAAAGTCGGAAAGGCCCATTTCCCGCTGGCACACCTCTCGCTAAGTAGATGGCAAGCGATAGCATGGCGCCTCTTACCATCACCATCATCAGCCTGGTTACGCCCACTGCAGGGCAAAGGCCTCTCCCATACATCTCCAACTACCCCAGTCATGTACTAATTGTGGGCATGTTTTCCCTGGAAACTGCTTAATCTCATTCGCCCACCTAACCTTCTGCAGCCCCTTTTACGCTTCCCGTCCCTCGGAATCCAGTCCGTAACCCTTAAAGACCATCGGTTATCTTCCCTCCTCATTACTTGTCCTGCCCATGCCCCATTTCTTTTTCTTGATTTCAACTAAGATGTCATTAACTCGAGTCTGTTCCCTCACCAGGTCTGCTCTTTTCTTATCCCTTACCGTTATACCTATCATTCTTCTTTCCATAGCTCGTTGCGTCGTCCTCAACTTAAGTAGAACCCTTTTCGTAAGCCTCCAGATTTCTGCCCCGTACGTGAGTACTGGTAAGACACAGCTGTTATACACTTTTCTCTTGAGGGATAATGGCAACCTGCTGTTCATGATCTGAGAATGCCTGCCAACCGCACCCCCAGCCCATTCTTATTCTTCTGAATATTTCAGTCTCATGATCCGGATCCCCGGTCATTACCTGCCTAAGTAGATGTATTCCCTTACTACTTCCATTGCCTCGCTACCTATCGTAAATTGCTGTTCTCTTCCGAGACTGTTAAACATTACTTTAGCTTTCTGCATATTAATTTTTTAGACCCACCCTTCGGCTTTGCCTCTCCAGGTCAGTGAGCATGCATTGCAATTGGTGCCCTGAGTCATCAAGCAAGGCAATATCATCAGCGAATCGTAAGTTACTAAGGTATTCTCCATTAACTCTTATCCCCAATTCTTCGAATTCCAGGTTTCTGAATACCGCCTGTAAACACGCCGTGAATAGCATTGGAGAGATCGTATCTCCCTGCCTGACGCCTTTCTTTATTGGGATTTTGTTGCTTTCTTTATGGAGGACAACGGTGGCTGTGGAGCCGCTATAGATATCTTTCAGTATTTTTACATACGGCTCTTCTACACCATGATTCCGTAATGCCTCCATGACTGCTGAGGTTTCGACTAATTCAAACGCTTTCTCGTAATCAATGAAAGCTATATATAAGGGTTGGTTATATTCCGCACATTTCTCTATCACCTGATTGATAGTGTGAATATGGTCCATTGTTGAGTAGCGTTTACGGAATCCTGCCTGCTTCTTTGGTTGACAGAAGCCTAACGCGTCCCTCATTCTATTTGCGATTACCTTAGTAAGTACTTTGTAGGCAACGGACAGTAAGCTGTTCGGTCTATAATTGTTCAAGTCTTTGGCATCTCCTTTCTTATGGATTAGGATAATGTTAGCGTTCTTCCAAGATTCCGGTACGCTCGAAGTCATGAGCCATTGCGTATAAAAGGTGGCCAGTTTTTCTAGAACAATCTGCCCACCATCCGTCAACAAATCTGCTGTTACCTGATCCTGCCTAGCTGCCTTCCCCCTTTGCATAGCTACCAAGGCTTTCTTTACTTCTTCCGGCGTTACTTTTGGGATTTCAGATTCCTCTAGATTATTCTCTCTTCCAGTATCGCCGTGGGTGCCACTGGTACTGTATAAATCTCTATAGAACTCCTTGAGCCACTTGAGCAATCTCATCGATATTAGTAATGATATTGCCAGATTTGTCTCTTAACGCATAGATCTGATTCTTGCCAATTCCTAGTTTCTTCTTTTAAGCTTCCTGCGTTCCTGAGAGCATGTTGAATTCTATCCATATTATACTTCCTTATGTCAGCTGTCTTACGCTTGTTGATTAACTTGGAAAGTTCTGCCAGTTCTATTCTAGCTGTAGGGTTAGAGGCTTTCATACATTGGCGTTTCTTGATCAGATCTTTCGTCTCCTGCGAGAGCTTACTGGTATCCTGTCTAACAGAGGTACCACCGACTTCTATTGCACACTCCTTAATGATGCACATAAGATTGTCGTCAATTGCTTCAACACCAAGGTCCTTTTCCTGAGTTAAACCCGAATACCTGTTCTGTAGCTTGATCTAGAATTCCTCGATTTTCTTTCTTACTGCTAACTCATTGTTCGGCTTCTTATGTACGAGTTCCTTCCTTTCCCCCCTCAAGTCTAGGCTAATTCGAGTTCTTACCATCCTATGGTCACTGCAGCGCACCTTGCCGAGCACGTCCACATATTGTATGATGTCAGGGTTAGCGCAGAGTATAAGGTCTATTTCATTTCTAGTCTCGCCATTCGGGCTCCTCCACGTCCACTTTCGACTATCCCGCTTGCGGAAGATGGTCATTATCCGCATATTATTCTGTTCGGCAAAGTCTACTAGTAACTCTCCCCTGCTATTCCTAACGCCTATGTCATATTCCCCCCCTGACTTGTCTCCAGCCTGCTTCTTGACTGCCTTGGCATCGAAATCGCCCATCACTATAGTGTATCTTGTTTTGACTATACCCATCGCTAATTCCACGTCTTCATAGAAGCTTTCGACTTCCTGGTCATCATGACTAGATGTAGGGCCGTAGATCTGTACGACCTTCAATTTGTACTTCTTATTAGGTTTCACAACAATAGCTGCCACCCTCTCGTTAATGCTGTAGAATTCCTGTATGTTACCAGCTATATTCTGATTCATCAGGAATCTGACTCCTAGTTCTCGTGCCTCTGCTAAGCCCCGGTAGCACAGGACGTGCCCGCTTTTTAGCACTGTATATGCTTCTTTTGTCCTCCTAATTTCACTGAGCCCTATTATACCCCATTTACTGCCCTCTAATTCCTCCAATAGCACTGCTAGACTCGCCTCACTAGATAAAGTTATAGCGTTAAACGTTGCCAGGTTCAGATTCCAATGGCGGCCTGTCCGTAACTGCGCCTCTTGTAAAGAGATACATATCCGAATCCGGTGGCTTACCACCGCTACTACCCGGACCTTTACACGGATGGATGCAGATTTTGTCAAGAAAGGGCGAGCTATAACAGATCGTTTTTGTTTGCCTTCGGACGCCCCCACATAATAAGATACACAACACCAGAGAGCAATGGGAGACCTGTGTTCCGGAAGACCAACTTAAGGCAATCCAGCGGGCCGAAGATGCCACCTGACTTCCATTGCTTGAGGCCATCATGTAGGCAGAGAGGCATAGGTCTCAAATCTGCTGTAAGTTTAATACTGCTCCGCCTCCTCAAACAGCCCTGCTAGGGTATTATATTTGGGGTGGGCTTCTATTAAATATTTCTTCTGTAGTGGCCTTGAAATAGTACACAGGCAGATAGGCGTGATAATTCCAATCCGTGGCCGTCTGAACGAAGGATTTCGGGTACAAAGAAGTACGTGCGGGTGGCACATATACATGACCATCCTATGATGGATGCGCAATGGCGCAGTGGCGATGTACAGGCGAAATTGCAGAGCAAAGATTGGAAGAATTTGAAATACAAGAAAAGAACTTTGGAAAAGCCTTGGAGGATATGCTGCTGTAATAGAAATACCCGTTATAAATAAATATATATGCAGGGTTTCGAATATATTTGAATGTCCCATACTGGGCAGGATTATTTTATTTCCTGCCGTACTTTTGTTGAATATGTTAGTAGCATTACAGAGCGTGGGGCGAGTATCAAGTAGTGACGCATGTAATTAAGAACGCAGTTAGTTTTCTTGCTTATTCTAGTGCGAGAGCATAACTTGCCCACCAACCTGGATTTAGCCTCTGTCTGGATAAAGCCTCTTTATGCAGCCCCGCGCAAATTGACAAATACTTGGCCGTCGCTTTAGCACACGCCTAAGAGAGCAAAGGCGATTGCCCGCGCGCTCTACAGGTATTCATTAATTTACTTGACATTTCCATTGCAATACCTTGTTACTTGTTTTTTTTGCCACCATAGACTTCGGGCCCGAGTGTCTTAATTTATGTTATCTTAGCTGCGCCTTAATTAAAGTTCACCCTCATTAACTCAAAAGGTCGTGGGTTCGAGATTTTTAACTCTGTACGATTTAACTTCGCTTTAGCAGCAAATGTCATGGGTTCGACTTCCACATCAGCTCGAAGGTCCGACTCCCACCAAAGGTCGGAGGTTCAAATGCCTGAATTAGCACTATCTTAATTAACTTTGCTTTTTTCGTTGCATGATGAGTAGCTTTGAAGCCAGTGGTGGAAGAAGCGACGACGACAACGAACGGGCGAGCAGGGGCTCGTGTGGGTGCCTGCGTGAGGCAAGCTCAAATGACTTTCTGTACCGCACGCCGCGTTCTCCAGACCATCCGGTGCATGATCCACTCAAGGCACTTGCCTTAATAATCAGTGACCGACGGTCGAATCGAACTTCGGCCGTCGAGCACAGCAGCACTGTACACTAACATTTAGGCCATAGAGCCATTCAACAGTGGACACTCCCATGGAGCCGAGCGCCCTAATTGACTGTAGCGCTCCAAGCCACAAACATTAGTACCAGAACCACATCTTCAGATTTGGTTTTGTGCGCGCGCGTTTTGAACGCTAGCCGGAACGCGTTACGCCGGCCGGTTGATAGACGCCGCATTTGTTTTTTTTTCTTTTTGCTTCTACCCCGAATCCACGCGCTGTCTTGGTGCGGAATCATATTATTATTAAGTAAAGAATGATTGCTTACGATCATTGCAAGCCTCTATTCAATATGCGCGACGGAAAATTTCATAAAGAAGACGCAATATGCCTTGCCAAATGAGGAAATGTTTATTTTGCTCTATATAAATGCTCGTTCCGGGTTTTTTGTGCATTCAGCCAATGTTGTGTCGCCAGGTAAGCAGCAGTAGTTCTGGTACGAAGGCTCCACCGAACGACGTCAGCTGAAGAAATCAAAGTGCAAGCATTCGTAATTTGGTAATAACAACAGTATATGAATAATGCGTGTAGAGGCGAAACGGGTGAAAGTGGCGAATGGGCTGCATTACAAACAAGAGCAACTCGCTTTTACATACATGGCGTAGAGAATACCCGACCCATTTCAAACAATGCCGTACATATCACGAAAACATCCGATTTCCAAGCATTTGCCCATTCCTAGGTCTTATTTCCTGCACTTTAAGAGCGCAAAGGCCAGGGCAACTACGCGTTTCCGAAAGAACTTGGCTTCAACAGACGCGATAGCACGCTACGTATACATAGAGGTGGCCACAACATACGCTCTCAACCATACTATGCTAGATACTAGCAGAATTCCTTCTACTCGCACTCAAGACAAATTTGTGGGTGGAAAGCCTGTCTTCTGTCGTTCAAAAGACAGAATTTTCGAGTTACAAGTTCGTGGTGTTTCATCCCTTTGGCATTATATCTTGTGCGTTCAGCCGGCGCAAGCAACGCACTCCCGTGTTATCACTTTTGGCAATCGCTCGTCGCGTTTTCGACAAGCGTGAGTGCCGAAAGAAGGTATATGTTGTTGCAAGCCCAAAAAAGCGTCACAAACCTGTCTCATTGATATTCAGTAAACGCCAAACTTTGTCACCATGGCCGAGCTGCTTTTTGCTGCGTCGCAGCAAGCGCAACGAGTGTATGGAAAGTTATTTCAAAATGTAACAAAATTAATTAAATCACGTTGGGGGTCAGAGAAAGTGCCACGAAATTGTCCCAGTATGCATACACGCGAAAAAACTGCGTCGCATGGTCGAATTTCTTTTTACTAACTGTGTCACAACGACAGGCGTGGCCAGCGCGTCCAAAAACTGTCAAAATTAGTTACAGTAATGTGGGACTCCCACTACGAGTCGCTAACTCAAATTAACTGAGCCAGGACGGCTGAGCTATTTCGCGCTAACTGCGTCACAAGTCTAGGTTCCGTTTCGTAAGCCTAATTGCTTGAAATGCGTCGTAGACTGACAGACAAAATTTCTCAGCCTGCCATAGTTCAAGAGTGCTGTCGTGCCGCATTGAAGTGCAGAAGAAACATAAGAATACGCTGGCAGGCCAACAAAACCAGGCTAAATAAATAAAAATAACAAAAAACAGGAAGACGGTTTGCCGAACAGGTAAACGCTCACACTCGCAGCCAGCGTCACCCGCTTCGGCATAGTGGTCTCATGCATGACACATTTATCGGGCCCGTCATTGACCTGTCGCTTGGTAACGCAAGTAAAGTCGCAAAGTATAACTTAATTTATAAGCAGATATTTTAGTTTGGCCGGGAAAGAATGAATAATATAAAACGTTGTTTGTTAACTACATTTCGCATTCTTTTTTTTTTGTCTGTGCTCGCGGCAGCAAACCGCAAACATTAATAATAGCGTGACGTATTTCCTATTGCCTTCTTTGGCCCGAATGCCCCCTCTTCTTGAATTTCTTCCTACATGGTGGTACTTTCAGGATGACACGCGGGCACCAGCGATTACTCTGAAACATTCGATGGCTCATGCATAAAAGCCGACGCGCTTGACCAGCTGAATGTTTTTAAGAAGTCCTGTCCCCATCGAGCTGCGGCGAGTTTTCTTAAGCAGATTGATCGACTGGAAGAAGCAGGCTACCTGCAACCTGTTCTAGTTTCCGTAGCAGAAACGATCCTGAAGAAGTCGCGAACTCGCCAACTGGACCAGGAACCACCTCGCGAAAAAGAAAAAGTAGCTGTCATAACCTGCATACATCGCATGTTGCATAACTTGAAGAAGATTCCCAAGCGAGCTAACGTAAATGTCGTGCAAGCTCTATAAGCTGTGCAGAATGACCAACCGTTTTTTGTGCAAGGCACCGGCCTGTGTCACAAAACACGATAACAAATACGTAGATTGTGAGACAGGAGTCGTTCATGAGATTCCTTTAGGTCATCGTAGAAAGTACGTGGGCCAAGGAGAGCAGTGCCTGAATGACAGGCTAAGGCAACATAATAACAAAGTGAACATTGGGAGGGAGGGTCACCTGGAAATTCACTGTAGAAATGGCAAATGTAAGCCAGACTTCTACGCCTGCACGTGGTTGTCAGAAACCATGACAAATGGGTACGTTTATTAGTTGAGGCCAAAAGGATCATTGAGGCAGCTGACAAGTGCGTAAGTGTTGCATCAATATCACTATCACTCAAAGAACTGCTTTAACTGAACGCGAATGTGCACTGAGAAACTGTGATTGCGCTACCTGTATAAAATAGAGATCTTTTTTCCTGATTAAACATTGTTGGAAGTGGCGCCCTGTGTGTGTGTTTGTGTGTGCGTGCGTGCGTGTGTGTGTCGGTGTGTGTGTGTGTGTGTGTGTGTGTGTTCCCTCTTCGTCCACCGCCGTTGTTGCGCCTTCACTTCAGATCATGCTCACCAACACGCACAACTATCCATCCTAACTACGAATCGCTTCTTCAGGTTCATCCCTTGTAATGAGGCACCATAACGTGTGCCGAAGAGTAAACACGGGTATCTAGGCTACATGGCGTACATGTCACATCCTTTGAGCCATGGGACAGTACGTTGCTGTTGATGAAGGTAATTTTAATGATGGCATCCCCTTCGAATCTAGAATACATGGTGCACATTCACGTCACTTGACCTATGGGACGGTGCGTTACTGTTGATGATAGCGATGATAATGATCGCATCCCATTTCTAAACGAGATGGTGACAAATAGTCACCTATCCTGCAACACCCAGGGTCGGCTACTTGCAGCATGCCGCTGCTACGTGTCGGGACGCCTTGTGGCATTTAACAGAGCTGCAATGCAAAATTTGTACGTACCGACGCTACGCGGTGCGCATGTCAAATGGCACAATGCGATGGTAACAATGATGGTGCTAATTTCTTTCTTTCTTTCTTTCTTTATTGTTTCCTCAGACACAGTCTAAGAGGGGGCCGAGGCTAAATGCGACAGAGCGCCTGACAAGGGCCCCGGCCCCCTTGCACAATATATACAGACAAAAGACAAAATACATCAACAAAGTTCAGTCAGACAGACATCATAGGTTCAGACAGTGGGCAATATTAAAAAGGGAGACTAGTCACTGCTCGAATATGATGTCAGCAAATAATTGGCACAAAATATTTACATACGCAACATAATGTCTGCAACGCAAATACAGAACACAGCAATTCAGTTATCAGTCAGCACGTTCAACAACATCATTCATAGCCATGGCACTCATCACAAAAACCAAGCACTATTTCACAGCCGTGTATCAAAATTGCAGTAGCTGAGAGTAGCTGAGAGGAGCTAATGGTGTCCTCTTTGAAGCGGGGCAGCGAGAAGTAGCCACCTAGCCTGCTTGAATGAATGAGTTAATATTTGTTTCAATAGATCAATATTTATACATCTCAATAACCTTCCTTTCCTTGCTCAGGAGTTTACTATGTACCTTGCCCCACAACTATGCAGCTGCTACATGGCTTGACACCTGGTGTAATGATGTGCAACTCCAATGCAAAGGGCGTACGTACAGACGCTACATTGCGTGAATCTCAAATTGCGAGACAAGTGGCACGATACGATGCAAATGAGGATGGTGATTTATTGGCATCCCTTTGAAACGCCGCGGTGACATAGTCACCTAGCCATCATGATTTAATTAGGTCAACAATCTCTATTATTTGTAGCATTCTTGTATACGTCTCCTTAAGTTATCTTTTTTTCTCCAACCGATACCTGTACCAGTTGCACATGTACGGGTACATGTGAATCTGCTCCATAGACTTATACCTGGCGTAATATTGTGTAATCTAGCCATGACGCCGGCAAAGTGGCTTTGTTTGGATTCCTCTAACACCTGTGGCCTACTCGTTCTGTGATCGACGTTTTTCGGTGGAACCAATGCGAGCGGCTTTCCAAACAGCATCAATCGATGTGTCACTTAGTGAAGCTCATATAGAAAGGCCGATCACAGCGACAAGTGTCAGTGGGCACGGCAGTACACACTTGGCGAAGACTTTTCTGAGAGCATTTCTTCTCTTTCAGCAAGGTCTGTAACTGGATCTTTGTTTACTGCTACCACTCAAGAAATCACTATTTGCTGCTCGTGCATGTGATGTTGCGTTTATTTACTCATTGTAGACTTGTTGTAAGGTTGCTTACGACACCCACTGAGGTTCAGCTCAAGCGCAGCATTCCTAGGCTTCATCCAATTTGTATTACTAACGAAGGTCATCCTGCCTTTACTACCCATGTTATTAAAGTGCAAGCACGTCACACGGAACCAACCTCAAGTCTCAGTAATTTGACAGTCAAACCAAAACTGACTGACGAAAAATTTATTGTATGAAAGCGAGGTTTGCCTCTGTAGCAAAAAATGTTACCTCTCTTGAAATACTTTAATATACAACAAATCATTATCGCAGCCATGGCTGGATGGATGCAAAACTTGAATGAAAGTCCTGAGGTACGCGACTCAGTGCGCTGCGGGCCGCTCCCACGTTGGGACAGTCAGGCCATGCCCGAAGGCCGCATCGTGGGCCCTCTGGACAGCCCATAGTTGCGCCGCGGCATCGTGACTCTTGATAGCGGAGAGCCACTTGTCCTCATTGATTTGTTCTGTGCCTCGCAACGAAGTGCAACGCCAGAGCATATGGTCTAGGCGAGAGAAGTCATTGCAGTGCCTGCAAGAACGACTGGCATAAGTGTCGGGATAAAGCTTGTGGAATAATAAAGCCGGGCGGGGATACAAGCCTGTTTGCAATAATCTGAGGGTCAATGCCTGCGCTCTATTTAACGTCTTGTGAGGAAGGGGAAAGTCTGTCCTGCAGAGATAAAAGCGCTGCGTAATTTCATTGTATGTGGTCGGTTGATCTCTGTTTCCCATCACTGCAGGCCGGTGGGTGAGTTCTCCAAGATCGTGGAAAGCGAGACCTCGCGCCTTGGAGTGGGTCAGCTCGTTGAGGTGAGTGGCGCCTCCCATGACGGATCTCATGTGAGCGGGGAACCACGTGAGTGTGGGTGGCGATACTTTTACTTTCGAGGATGCGATAGGCTTCCTTACACACGGCGCCCACGCTGAATGCGCGGATCGCTTCCCTGGAGTCGCTGAAGATATTGGCATGTTTGTCGTCCAGGAGGGCCAAGGCAATGGTCACATTCTCGGCCGCACACGAAGATGTGCTTCGTACCGAAGCGGCGTTAACGGTCCAACCCCCTGTGGCTGATTGACACTACTGCGAAATTGTAGCTGTTGCCATACTGGATCGCATCAACTAAGCACCTGCTACCAGGGAGTTCTGTCGCGTGGCGTAGGAGCGCCACCACCGTGGCCTTCCTTCTTTCTACGTTGCGCTGGCGATGCATATTGCGCGGGGCGGGGGATATGATGATGTTGTCTTTCTGCTCTTTCGGAAGGCCCTGGTAGGCGTCTTCGGCCGTGGCCGGGGGGACGCCCATGTCCTTTAGGAGAAGTCTGCCCGCCCTGGTGCCGCAGAGTCTGAGAATCTGTGCACTTTCTTGTGCTTCTGCAATTTCTTCCAGGGTATTATGAATACCCAGCTGCAGGAGTCGGTCGGTGTCTGTGTAGTTTGGTAGTCCAAGCCCTTTATAAGGAGACTACCCTCCATGATAAGGAGGGTAGTCCCGCTCCTTATCATGGTATTTAGCCTGTCTCGCTCGGCCCTCTTCCAGATGAGCATCGCAGCTACGGACGTGAAATGGCATAAAACGAGAAATCGTGGACTAGCCTTATCAGATTCCCTTCGCTCAGGCCTCAAGTTCTGTTAGCTACACACTTTATTAGGCCGATGACGCTATACGTCTTCTTTGCTAGTTTGCGAATGGTGATGCTATTTGTGCCCGCCCCTTCGAGTGTCATTCCTAAGATTCAAATGGACGCGACTTTGGGAATCGGGTCTCCGCACTTGGTATAGAGATTAATGTCGATTTCAGTGTAGGGTTTCCAGTTCTGTGGTTTGCGGCCCTTTCTAGTTGGGCTGTAGAGAAGGAGCTCCAATTTCTTTGGGGAGCACCGGAGTCCCGTGTTTGTTAGAAAGAGCTCTGTAGTGTCGACAGCTTCCTGGAGAGTGGCTTCGACTTGTCCGTCACTGCCTCCCATGAACCAGTTATGTCGTCCGCGTAGATCGCGTGAGAGATGCCCTAGACCTTGCCTAGAGTCGACCATTGCGATGTTCAATAAGAGCGGTAAGATGACAGACCCCTAGGGGGTGCCTCTTCTGCTCAGCTCCATCTTCGCTGATTACAAATCTACAGCCTTCACCATGGCGCATCGTTTGCTGAAGACAGACCTAACGAAGGCATGGAAGGAGAACGAGCCTAGGTCGAGTTTGGAGACGGCGTTGAGAATGAACTCGTGACGGATATTATCAGAGGCCTTCTCCAGTTCCAAACCAAGGATGGCTCTCATGTCCTGAGTGCAGCGTTCTAGGATTTGGATCTTGATAAGCTTCCTGGCGTCCTGGGTGGAGAGGCCTGGCCTGAAATCTATCATGCTGTGAGGGAAAAGGTCGTTGGTTCTGGACATACTCGACAATTCTGTTATGGATGGTGCGCTCGGCCCCCTTCCCTACACAAGACGTCATTTATTTATTTATTCAGTTTACCCTACAGGCTCGGATGAGCATTGAGTAGGGGGGGGGGTTACAGAAAAATGACAAATAATTAACGCAAAGAAAGGAACTGCATAGTAAGAAAAACAAATAAATTTGTACATTGGAAAAAAAGGAACACTGTTAAACATTGGAAAAAGTACATACAAATTCAAGGAAATACAATGGAAAATAAAGTTCAAAAACAATACAAAGGCGAATACAATACAAAGTCGTACAACAAAGTCAAGCGAACATGAGAAGTTCCAAATGTTCACGAAATTTCGCAGGATCTTTTATTGAGACAATATTATTTGGAAGGCTATTCCATAGTGCGATGGCGCGCGGTAATGCAGAGTTATTGAATGACTGTGTGCGGCCAAAAATGCGCCTGAAACTGAGATGATTATGAAGTCGAGTAGATGTGCGAGAAGGAGTTTCAAGCGACAAGCGGCTAGACCATGAGTTATAGTAGTATTTATGAAAGAGGCATAGGAGAGCAACAGAGCGGCGGGAATCCAAGTCCGGCAGGAGAACATCGCGTTTAATTTGGGTAATGCTAGATTGACGACTGTAGTTAGAAGTTATAAAGCGGGCAGCACGATTTTGGATGGATTCTAATTTATCTATTAGGTATTGTTGATGAGGAGACCAGATCGAAGAAGCGTATTCAAGTTGAGGGCGTACAAAAGTTTGGTAGGCCTGTTGACGGATGGTAGATGGCGAGAGGTGCAGATGACGACGTAAAAACCCTAAAGTTCTGTTAGCTTTAGCGCATATTTTCTCGATATGAAAGCTCCAGGCTAGGTTAGTAGAAAAATGAACGCCAAGATATTTGTAAGTAGAGTCACGGGGAACTTCCGACGAGCAGATTTTGTAAGGAAACTTAGGATATGATTTCGTACGAGTGAAGGAAAGAACGCAGCACTTAGATGTGTTAAGTGTCATTTGCCAACGGTCACACCACTGATTAACTAGGTGAAGGTCATTTTGCAAAGTTAGGTGATCATTATGACAGTTAATCGTTCTGTAAATGACGCAATCATCCGCAAAAAGTCGTATGCAGGAGGAAATGTTGCTCGGTAAATCATTTATAAAGATTAGGAAAAGAAGAGGGCCAAGCACACTACCC
This sequence comes from Dermacentor variabilis, assembly GCF_050947875.1. NCBI lineage: Eukaryota > Metazoa > Arthropoda > Arachnida > Ixodida > Ixodidae > Dermacentor > Dermacentor variabilis. The sequence goes on along the minus strand of NC_134578.1, from coordinate 119,245,506 downwards.
TGGGGTACACCTGATGTTACAACAGACGTGGAGGAGCTGAAGTTATTCACAAATACAAACTGGTGCCGATTAGATAAGAAATTGCGAAGCCAAGATAATGTTAATGAGTCAATCTTAAGAGCAGTTAATTTAGCTATTAGACGACAGTGAGCCACTCTGTCAAATGCTTTTGCATAGTCGAGAAAGATGCAATCAATCATTTTGCTGTTATTCATGCCATAATGTAAATCTGATGTAAATTCCAATAGTTGGGTGTCACAAGACAACGCTTTACGGAAACCATGTTGATTTTGAAAGAAAAAGTTATTAGATTCAAGATGGTGGGATAAATGGGAGGCAATGATGTGCTCGAGAAGCTTACAACAAATGCATGTTAGTGAAATGGGGCGGTAGGTACCAGGTGAGTGTCTGTTTCCATCTTTGAATATAGGAATAACTTTGGCTATCTTCCAGTCAGCAGGTAGAAGACCTGTTGATAAAGACTGCTGAAAGATGTAGTACAATATCTGACTGGATGTAGCTGACGTGTTCTTTAGAATTTTAGAATTAATATTGTCAATGCCACATGATGTAGACACCTTTAAATCGCGTATTAGTTTTGAAATGCCTTCAACGCTAATATTTATAGAGGACATGAAGCGATAATGAAGGTCGGAGACACAGGGAATGGAAGAGCAGTCTTCATTGGTGAACACAGAGCTGAAGAACGAATTGAAAGTTGAAGCACACTCAGATGCAGGGACAGGGACATTGTCAGCGTCATGTAATGTTACTGTATTACTGCCACGATCAGTAGAGATAGCTTGCCAAAACTTTCTAGGGTTAGTGTGTAGAAGTGAGGACAGATCTTTGGAAAAATACTTCTTTTTGGCTTCACAAATTGCTAGGCAGTAAGATTTTAAACAATCCTTATATTTAGACCATGCCGAGGGACATGATAGCCGTTTAGCAGAAGCGTATAACGTTTTCTTTTTATTTCGGAGTGATCTAAGTGATTTATTAAACCATGGGTTACGTTTGTCATTAGATATAGTGAGTAGTGGCACATATTTGTCTTCTAGGAGTGACATAATATTTCTAAATGAATTCCAATTCACTTCAACAGAATTATTTGTAAATGATGGAAGAAACGTTTTCTGAAGGAAAACCTCAAGTTCATTGTTCATTTGTTCATAATTTGCTTTGCTATAATCCCTTTAATCTTACGTTCAGCACCAGCGAATTTCAGTGGAATATAAATTGAGAACTGCAGTAGGTTATGGTCACTAAAGCCATCAAGTTGCATGACAGGGCTCATGCTATGTGGCTCTGTTGCGAGAATAAGATCTAATATGTTAGTACCGCGGGTAGGCTCAGAAACAATTTGCGTAAGATTGAACTCTAAACACAGCTCAATAAAATCACCTGAATCAGTGCTTGATGAAGACAAGAGAGACCAATTAATATCAGGGAAATTAAAATCCCCAAATAGGTATATTTTATTAGTGGGAAACTGTTCAAGGGCCCTGGTAATACTTTTATGAAGATCAGACACGAACAAGCGGTCAGTGGCAGGTGGGCGATAACAAACGCCCATCAGTAACTTCCCGTATAATGTAGGACAAGCCACCCAAACTACCTCAAGAGCAGTGTCAGTGTCAACGAGAAAAGAAGGAATAGTTTTATTGATGGCCACCAACACGCCGCCCCCCTTCTTATGTGAAGGATCATGGCGATAAATGGCGTACTGATTAGAAGTATGAAATAACTCGGAGTCACATACATCTGCATTAAGCCAGGTCTCGGTTAACAATACAACATCAGACATGCTATCTTCAAGATATGATTCAAGCATGACACGTTTTGGCAACAGACTGCGGATGTTGGTAAATGAAACTGAAAGTGAAGGTGCGCGTGTAGTTGGTAGCCGCTGGACTTTAGCACCGCGCACATCGGCAACTAGCTATCGAGCAGGTACTACGGAATCAGAACAACTATCGTAAATATACGTGGTATTATCGATACGAAGTTTGTCAACATTCAGTTTGTAGGGACAATTACGTTCTCTGGCAAATTGAAGCAATTTCTTACGTGCCTGTCGAGTAGCTAGCGAAAAATCTTCTCTAATAGAGATCCCAGTATTTTTTAGCTTATGTGCGCTAGTGAGAATTTCCTGCTTATCCTTAAATAACGTAAACTTCGCAATTATTGGTCTTGATTTATTTGAAGCAAATTTTCCCAGCCGGTGCACACGTTCAAACTGAGAACCGGCAGTTGTGATATCCAACTTATCTGAGCATAGGGCAATAATTTTTCTTTCTGTAGCCGACCAACTCTCTTTATCCTCGTCGGGGATTCCAAAGAACAACATATTGCACCGTCGCATTCTGTTCTCAGCTTCGTCACACCTTGACATTACTGCCTGAAGTTGACTGGCAAATGAGCCACTAGCATGATCAGAGCTGTTAGACAGTGAGGTGGCATGTGAAACAAGCTTTGCCTCCAATGTGACCACTCTCTCGGTCAAGCTTTTAATTTCTTTATCGGTAGCATCTTGCTTTTCGTTCAGCCTCTTAATTTCACCGATTAATGTATTCTGACCAGCTTCTAGCCTACGCACAGTTTCAAGGACAATGTTAGGTGTTTGTTCGACGGTAGGGCCGGGATTTGATTCAATATCACCTGACAGCAACAACAACAGACATGCAGAATGTTTGCGCAAGAATGAAAAGAACAGCAGCAAACGCCGCATCTTATCATACAATTCGGTCGGGCACGACACCGCAACAAGGCAGTAATGGCTCCATTTTATACAGGATGCATCTTTGAAGTAACCAACCTGGAAAAACAGCAACGGTAAGCGTCCCATCCTTTCAGCGGCGTCGTGCCCAACCGAAGTGGTGCCTTGCTGGCCTTTATATCCCGCTTCATAGCTTGCGAGGGCGTCAGTGAAGGGACCATGTTGCCAGCCACCAGTAGAAGAAGGAACCAAACTTGGCCATCCTTGCACTTTTGGAAACCGGGACAGGAGTGCTTGATCAGCCCAGCGCGACCAAGGTTGGAGAACCCACGGAGATAAGGCACCGATGAACGTAATCTGGAAAAACAGCAACGGTAAGCGTCCCATCCTTTCAGCGGCGTCGTGCCCAACCGAAGTGGTGCCTTGCTGGCCTTTATATCCCGCTTCATAGCTTGCGAGGGCGTCAGTGAAGGAACCATGTTGCCAGCCACCAGTAGAAGAAGGAACCAAACTTGGCCATCCTTGCACTTTTGGAAACCGGGACAGGAGTGCTTGATCAGCCCAGCGCGACCAAGGTTGGAGAACCCACGGAGATAAGGCACCGATGAACGTAATCTGGAAAAACAGCAACGGTAAGCGTCCCATCCTTTCAGCGGCGTCGTGCCCCTCAGTCAGTGATATGGCGTCAGTGTATGGGGCGGAGGTTGTCCATGCTCGGTGGTTCACCGGGCTTTAGGATGGGTATGACCTTCGCCAACTTCCATTGTTCTGGTACAATTCACTCCTCTAAAATGCGATTTATCTCATCTGTGAGAAACTCGATCGATTCCTACTCTACGTATATGAGAGCTTTGTTGTTAATGTGATCCGGGCCGTGTGTCGACCTACCATTAAGGTCGTGTAGGGACCGGCGAATTTCACTCACGTTGAAAGGCGCTACCTGCGCAGAGTTCGGCTTTCCTTTGAATACTGGATATGACGCCTCATCGGCCACAGTTTTGAGTGGCCGGTACTGCTTATCTAGCATCTCCAGCACTTCCTCTTCCGAAGACGACTTTTTGGCTTGGTGGAGCGCTTTAACGCGGAAACTTCTCTAGTTTGACTTGGTGCAGGAGTCGTCGAGCAAGTTTTTGAGAACATTCCACTTGCCTCCCGTGTGTAGCTGTCCCTCGATTGAATTGCGAATTTCGTCCCATTGCTGTCTAGACAGGGCTTGCCAGTGTTCGTCGATCTGCTTGCTGATCTCGGCTATCTTTTAAAGTGAAAGCTTTACTGGCTGCCAACTTGCGATTTCGTCATGGCCGTGCTCCGAGGAGGCACATAACCTCACACCGCGTTCCTCGTCGTTGCGTTTGCCTCCGCTCGCACCCCCAATGCGTCGCATGTCCAATAACATTTCGGACGATTGAAAAGAGAGCTCGCGTGCGCCGCAACCACAGTTGAGGCGGCAGTATGGACGGCGACAATTATGATAAGCAGGAGGAGGCATGCGCCACTAGTAACACCGAACCACAGGTGTTCCGCCATTGCGCAGCCCCGTGCCTTTCCGCCGCCGCCGTTTGGTATGAGGTTACACCGCGTTCCTCGTTGTTGCGCTCGCCTCCGCTCGCTTCGCCTGCTGCGTGGCATGCCTGATAACATGTCGGAGGATTGAAAAGGAGAGCTCGCGCGCTCCGCAACCGCAGTTGTAGCGGCTGTATGGACGGCGACAATTCTGATAAGCAGGAGGAGGCCTGGAATCGACATCGGAACGAGATGGAGAGGAAACGAATCGCCCAGGAAACAAAGGAACGCGCCGAACAACTGGCTAAACGCCGCAACATAGCTAGACAACCACACTGAGCCACAACCACACCAACCAGGACTTGCAGTCAAGACTAACTAAGGCTAACCGTGCTATGCCTTAGCTTTCGCTACGTATATGCTGGCATAGCCGAGCTAAGGCACTACCCATTTTTTCCTGAGCTTGAGATTCAAGGGTTGGATTTTCCACCTCCCGAGAAGTAATTGCTTGGCATCGAGAAGGTGCGCTAACCTGCTATCCATTTTGTGTTTCTGGAGATCCGTCTCTATGGCTTTGGTGGTAGTTTTGGTGGTGGATCGAAGCCATGAAAAATTAAAATACATCAGTGCAGTCCAGCTTGGACAATTTCGAGGACAGGTAGCGGAGAGATGACGTAATTATCTACAGTGTCACTCATAGTGCTACCGAAAATTGGGGTCAGACTGAAAATAAAGGTGCATTCAAGATTTGGGGAGTCGTCGCGGCAGTTACCGGAAGAGGGAATCTATTGAGCGCATCATTTATAAACAACTGTTGACCCGCGGTCGGTAAAGAGACATCATCTAATGTAATGAGTATACCGGCTGATTTAAGATTTTAAGTATTGTTTAAATACAGGCGTTTTGAAATGAAACGGCGGTTCCTTTGAAGACATGCCGTCAGTTGTGGCAACCACGGGGTTACGGGCGATATGTAGTAAGTAGTAGCGAATTAACAGCGTTGGAATAATATTTGTTAAGCCATTGAGATTTGCGGACTCATCGTTATTGAGAGGGTGAAGAAACCTTTCTGTTCAACACACATCTACCTTTTGATCTGGAACAATGTGATTGCTTGCCGAACTGTGGCCGTCGATCTCTGACAGGCCGAATTTCAGCAATCACAACACACGAAACGGAATCTGGGAGACTGCAGCGAACGCAAAGCCACGCTCCATGAGCCGAAGTACTGCCTACGTCCCCCAGCAGCGGGCAACGAGTGCCCTGTGGCTATGTGCTCCTCGCTGCGGTAGCGCGCTTGCTGCCCGTTTCGTTGCTTCACGAGTGTCTGCCCTAAAATAGTACTCCATCAGCCTTGCTCACTTTCGAGCAAGCATTTGAAAAAGGACAGAAAATATTTCATTTTCTCCTACGCTACCATTTTTCGGCGATATAAAGCCATTTCTTGAACTGGGAGAGCTGCCGTGTACCACATCATTTAGGTTACCTGATGGGACACGAGGATCAGGAGCGTTCTATTATCGTTCGTTGATCCAATACCTTGCATGTTAAACTTAAATCCTGAGAGCAGGCATCCCATATTTCTGTATTCTACGTTTATTGTCACCCACCCCTACTCTTTTCTTAAAATTAGCTCTTTTGCTTCAATAATTGTAATACAGTTCTGTAACAGCGAGATCAGTTAATATGCGCGGCTTGAGCAAAATAAACGTACCCCGCTCAGCTGCTTGATTTATTTCAAAGCTTCAATGTTCCCATTACTTCCATTCAGAAGTGGAAGAGTGAACGTATGTTACATCTCCGGTTGTAAAAGCAAGTATATGTGTATATTTGTATAACCATTACTACTTTGTGTATGGTATGCAAAGAAGAAAATGCTATGCGATCGGCTCCATATTGATATGTTATGAAGATGAAAAATAAGATACCTACTGTGAGGTGACTTGAGAAGTTAACACTTTATTTGGTGAGCTTGTCTGGCACTGAGCGATAATTATTTTACAGTGGTGCAACAGTAAAACTCGATCACCGGAAGGAAATATAAGCAATTTATGTGTGGCAATATTTTTGCTAATTATGAAGTACGTCTAAGATGGCTTGACTAAACGGTATAAGGGCGCGCTTGGAGATATACCATTGCGAATAGCTCCATAAAATATCGTGAAAGCAAAAGTTGATTCTGGTACGTGCGCAACCATGTCCGTTCTCAGCGAGTGTTGACTGATCTTGGTGACACTAATTATCGTGACACATCAAATCAAATGCAACTGATGCAAAAGAGGACATTAGATTGAGACCTCCAGAGAATCCGCAAGAAACTTGAGACGAACATTTGTTCGTGTCGATGCGACGCGTAGACGAACGCAAATCAACCACCGCCGGAGGGTAGCTATATACAGCTTCGCTGTGAAATTTTAGACAGTGTCAGCGCTATGACATATTGGCGACGATGGAACAACAACGATGGCGTGATGGCGAGAAGTGTTTGACGAAAGTCTGATCGCTGTGATATTTTGAGGAAGATGGAGCTACAAGGGAACGATTGTGAATTTGCGATGACGATGCCATACCTACAGTAGCAAGACGAAGGCGGTATGGCGAAGATGGCTGGGAGACGGCAGATGGCCACGACCTGACAATACAGTGACAGCAACAGAGTAAAGCACTAGAAAGATGACGATGACATCACAACGAACGAATCACAATGAGCTGGATCAAATGACGACGACGGCATGACAACGACATCCTGTCGGTTTGGTGCTCACATCTTGGATCTCGTGCATCACCTGTCGTTCAGGGCTGCTTTATTTGAAATATATCCGTTGTTTGTATGTCATTCGATAACGGCGACTTGGGTCCCCTTAGTTACCACTATATGATATGTTTCTCTACATTATGCACCATACGGGTCAATCCAATGTTCCTAAACTTGGGTCAATAGGACCACCTTATATCACACTATATCTACGGTTTGTCAGCAATATGTCCGCTACCAGCTATTGAGACATCTTGCGCATTGTTTTCTTCGCTCCTGACATTATGATGCACCTCCCTCAAGGAAAACACGTGCTCGTATGCCTGACAGACCCAGGCTTACATGTCAGCCCTAAAAATGACACTTTACAGCACTGGACGTGATTGTATAGGACTGGCGATACCTAATGTTCGCATTCTCTCTCGTTCTGCCAAGCTGCGTGACGTGAACGAGTTCGCTAAGGCAACATACATACGGGATCTTCGAACTTTTGCCGGCTGTTTTCCTATTTATGGCAATTTCTTCGTGACATCGCGGCAGTAATACCTGCCCTCGGTGAACTCCTAGGGCTGAGCTTCTAAGACCTGTCCTCGTGTCCACCAGAATGCGGCGCTGATTTCACCAGCCTTTATAGTATATGCACATACCTCCAATTTTACGTTACTTCGACCCTCACGCGCCTATTGAAGCCGATAGAGGTGCTAGCAGTATTGGCCTCGGCCTGTTCTTGCGCAACGTAAACCTGAACGCGCCGAATGCGGCATCGCAAATGCCAGCCGCAAACTGACAAAAGCCAAATCCAAATGCAGCGTCACAGAAAGTGAATGCCTTGCTATTGTGTGGGTACTCGGCAAGTTCCGACCTCATATCAACAGCCTCCGTTTTGAAGTGTTTACAGACCAAAGCTGAGTATGTTGGCTTTCCTCCTAGAAAGACCCGTCCGGCTCATTGGATGCTTCGTATTCAGCAGTACAACAAAATTGCGGTATACAGATCCGGCTGAAAGCAGTCTGATGCATACACTCTCACTCGATACCATGTGACCACCTCACTGACTGCCTTTCCACCTTTCGCCGTAAGTTGTCCTCAATCAACGTCGACACCCTTGATTGCGAGCAACGACGCGACTCCTGGATCGCCCAACTCGCGATCTCCAGGACGCCCAGTCTTACGCTACGTCACTACCTTGGCCATCAGGCTTTTCATTTCGCCATGCGTATTCAGCTCCTGTACAGGCGCAGTCAAATGTCAGATAGTAGTAAGTGGCTGCTCGTCGATCCATCAACCTTGCCCTCAGAATTCTGCGCCTCTTTTCATATCAATATCAGAGTGCACGCGTCCTGGTGTTTTCAAAGACCAGCAGCGTCCGCGCCAGCCGTAGTACTAGCGTTGCCTGTTCAACTTCGTTCGCAAATTTGTTCGTTCATGGACCTACTTTTGGCACGACAAACTACCACTTCATCGTCCAGCTGGTTCCGTGCCACATCGCTCCTGTCCCGCTTGCCCATAAGACCGCGTCGGCGTGAACCTCTACTGTCCGTTAACACTGTTAGAGAGAACTGCTTGTTGGCCTAGTTGGTGCTTGCTAAAAGACATGTTTTTGGCCGCAATTGAACATTCACAAAAGGAAGACACATAAAGACAACACGGGCGGCACTTCCAACTGATTTATTTTGGGCTGTATTTTGGCTTATATTATTATTATTATTATTATTATTATTATTATTATTATTATTATTATTATTATGGATATATTTTAAGCTGTGGTTTATTTTGGGCAGGCCGGTATGGTGTACCCATTGCTTTTTCTGCCCCCGTCAAACTGGATCGACTGTTTTAAAACCACACGCGAGGAGACCGGTTCGCAAGGCTGTGGCAAGAAGCATAGCACGTCCTACGGGAGATGCGCTACAGGCGCGGTTTGTGAAATTCCCCTTGAGTGCGGCAAGTCCTATATAGGCCAGACTGGACGCTGCATAAATGAACGAGACAGGCAACACGAACTAAATCTAATGAAATATGGCGTGGCACATTTGCCTGCGCACTGCAAGGCCTGCATATGCAAACCACGGTTTCCTTAGATGAGGATTCTTGGCAGAAATAGATTTCAAACAGCACGTGAGCTGATGGAAGCCTACGATATAAAAAAGAAAGGTACAAATTGTATTAGTGATACATCTGTCGTGCTCTATAAATCGGAAACTAGATTGTTTGACCGCTGGGTTACGTAGCCAGCTGCCGGATGCTCTACGAATAATCGAAAAGCGCCAGTGGGATGCGTAGAAGCTGTTGTATATGAGCTTCCGCTGTCCTGTGGGAAAAAATACATCGGAGAGACAGGGAGTTGTCTTAATGACCGATTACGGGAACATTGCCAAAATGTGAAAAATAAGCAATACGGTCATCTGTCAACCCACTGTCAGGAATGCGGCTGTGCGCCGGTGTATGGATCCTGCCGGGTTCTTGCGAAGCACAAGGATAAAGACGTGGGAGAGATTATTGAGGCTCAGGCTATCTGGCGGAATAGTGACACGTGTGTTAGTGCCCCTTCAGTGGACTTGTTAGATAAGGAGACGGCTTTTTTGGATGGGTAAGATTTGTATAAGGTGGCGCCACTGTGCATGGGTTATACAGGTGTATTTCCAGAAAATCAAGTTGTTGAAGTTAGCGCATTGTGGTGTCGTCTCCCTTCCGTCCTTGTTTGCTGGCGCTAAATATGCTTTCAGTTTACCAACACGCCCAACAAATGGCAATGCTGAAATATATGTATATATTCTTGAGTCACAGCCCAAGATAAATCAGTTGGAAGTGCCGCGCGTGTTGTTTTTATGTGTCTTCCTTTTTTGAGTGTTCAATTGCCGCAAAAACATGTCTTTTAACACTGTTAGGATAACGCCACTCCACCAGCCGCCACTGAGCGCAATATTGGCTACTTCCTTTTCCAAAACTTTATCCTGCGCCATGGCGCCCCTAGGGAAGCTCTCAGTGACACAGGCTGTATCTTTCTTGCTCAAAGCCACATTGTTGCCCACACTAGCACAGCGTACGTTCCTGGAACTAGTGGCCTTAAGAGTGCGTTTCAGCCACGCTACCGGGGACGTGCTCACCATCTACACGGCATCCAGTGCTGTTAACTGGAACCATAATCTTCTCTTCGTCGCATATGCATATGCATGTAGCACATCAACCCAGTGTACTGGTGATTTTTCTCCTTGCTTTGATGAGTGTCGCCCTTCTCATACCATTGGAACCATTCTGCCGTCGCACCCAGATGTCTTAGAGAGCGTGCCCGTCTCTCAAGATACAAGAAAAGCTGATGATTGTCGTCAGCTAGCCCGCACGTTCGCGCCTCGTAAGTATAAAAGCCCGAAAAAGGCTCGTAAAAGCGTTCGAGCGTTGCTAACGCAACCTAAGGAGCGCGTTCAATGCGAATTGAGAATAGTTCTTCTTGGTGCAACGCCAGTGTTCGGACTCTTGTATGCCTTCAGTTGTGGCAACCACGGGGTTACGGGCGATATGTAGTAAGTAGTAGCGAATTAACAATATTGGATTAATATTTGTTAAGCTCATGACCACAAGGAATGCAAGTCAGTTCTTCAACCTAAATGTGCAAACTGTGCGGGGAACCATGCTGCCTCCTTCTCAGGCTGCCCTCAGAAAAAAGCAGCTGCACAAATGCGTCGACATGAACTAATCCATGGAAGACAACCGCGACGCAATGAACCCGCCCCAAACCTTGAGATTGTCCATCCAGTGCCAGGTCACCCACCTCAGCTGGCACCGGAACCACCACAGCCAAGAGCACCAACAAGCTATTCCTCCTCTAGAGAACAACCAACAGTGCAATCAAGAGACCAATCAAGAGGATCACAGTCAAGTGCGCAGTCTTACGCATCAGTGCTACGGAAACCCAGACGACAACAGGCAGAAAGCAATACACAAGAAAGCTCCAGTACTCGCACACATTTCTCTCAGCGACCTTACTCATCTACTGCAGAAGTAACACCAGCTAATAGCGAGCATACCACAGCATCGGTGACACAACTGATTTTGCCAATGCTTTTCGCAGCTCTTAAGGCAATCCTATCTGCTCTGCCGGAAGCAAACAACCTACCAGAAGTGAAAGCCTTGTTGCCTCTAGAAGCACTATTGTGTCAACAATCCGGGTCGAAACTGCGGCAGGCAGTACATGAATAACCGCTACAAAAATGTCTCCATATTTCAGTGGAATGCCAACAGTCTTCGAAGGAAGTGTGCTGACTTTCGTAAACTGCTTGTGCAATACAACTTCCCAATACTTTGCATTCAAGAGGCGGGAATCAATGACGACTTTCGCCTCTCAAATTATGTGATATACAAGACTTCTCGTCAAGGGGCTGTTAGCAGAGTGCTCCTGTGCGTCAGAAAGGACCTATCATCTTATCAAATTCTGTCCAGTGATTCAGACTTCCCGGAATTTATCGCATGTAAAGTTTCCTTTGGCAAGCTCTGTATAACAGTGATTAATTTATACCTACAACCTTCAAACCGGATTTCAGTAGAAGCGCTAGTGGATATCTTCAAAATAGCTCATTCTAATGTATTTATATGTGGCGACTTCACTGCACACAACACCATCTGGGGCAGTGATCATTGTGATGCACGGGGTAACGTCATTGAGTGCGCCTTAGATAAATGCAACTTGACTGTTTTAAACGATGGGTCGCCAACATTCCTTCGTGGATATAATTACTCAAGCTGCATAGATGTTACCCTGTGTTCACGTGATCTAGTGAATGGTGTGGAATGGACAACAGATATGGAAACGCGCGGAAGTGATCATTTTCCCATCCTTGTTAACCACCCTAGCATGCACTGTGATATTAGGCGTTACAGCAGACTAACCAACTGGCAAGCTTTTCGGTACCGCCTAACGGATCAAATTAATCAACATGCAACAGTGGAAAAATTTACAGAACTTTTGCAGGACAATATGAACATATGCACAAAGAGGGTCCCAATTCCAAAAAATTAGCTGCAGTTGACGGAGAATATGAACACCTAAGAGCCATCCGACGCCGATCCGAAAGAGCTTACCGACGGAGCGGAAGTTTAGAAGCATACAGAAACGCTCAGAAAATACACAATGTAATACGCAGACGAAAGGAAAATTTAGGCAAACGGCGCTGGCGCGATTTCTGCGGCACGCTGTCTCCTCACACGGCTGTCCCACGAATTTTTCTAGTAATTGGTTCTTTAAGTGGACCTGTAACACAGAGCTTCCCATTTCGTGCTCTCGCTGTAGCACGGGACACGTGTGAAATAATAGTTGCAGATGAATTTTGTGAGCTTATTTCCAGACCTGCTTTCTCATCGCAATGTGCAGAGTTTGATATTTCAGTAGTGTTGGCTAAGCGAAAAATTACGGCTTGCTACTGGGCCCAACATCCTCAGTTAGATCATAGTTTCACATTAAGCGAGCTTCAATGTGCAATTGCATCATGTCGCCAAAAGTCTGCTGCTGGGCCGGACGGCATTACGTACAATATGCTAAGAAACCTCGGACCGACAGGTACAAATGCTCTCTTAGACATCTATAATAACTTATGGATAGAGGAAACGGTACCTGACTCTTGGAAAGTCGCTTGAATCATACCAATTTTAAAACCTGTTAAGACGCCCTTGTGCCTTGAATCCTTCCGCGCTGTTAGTTTGACAAGTTGTTTATGCAAAGTAATGGAGAAAGTGGTTGACGCGCGACTTCAGTGGTGGTGTAATGAAACGAATGTGCTGTTCAACTACTTAGTAGGTTTTAGAAAACATAGATGCACAATGGATGCAATATTAGATATAGTAACCTGTGTGGAGCACGAGCGTGCACGTGGGAACATGACTATAGCAGTATTCTTAGACATCAAGATGGCATTTGACACTGTTAGTCACGTTCATGTTTTGCTAAGCATGTTGGAACTTGGTCTGTCTGGCAGGTCCTTGCGATGGATTTCTGAATTTCTATCAGGCCGCAAAATATTTGTTCAGACGGGTGAAGGAAAGAGTGCTGAACATCTCGTCAAACAGGGAGTACCCCAGGGAAGCGTACTCAGCCCCTTCCTTTTTAACTGCGTCATGGCTGATTTAACCAGAAGGCTGCCATCACAGTTAAAATTTTCACTGTATGCAGATGATGTGTGTATTTGGACATCTGGGTCTAATGCTCAACTACTTCAAATGGCATTGCAAGACGGCATAAATATAATCAACAAATTTTTGAGAGAGAGAGGAATGGTACTATCACACGCAAAGACAGCTGTATTGCCCTTCACTCGAAGGCGGTTAAAAAATTTCACTCTTAGTCTGGAAGGACACCCTCTAATGATTGTCACACAGCATCGATTTCTAGGCATAATACTTGATAGGCAGCTATCCTGGGCAGCCCACATAAAGAAACTCGAAAACGAGGTCAATGCCGTAGTGACTGTACTTCGCAGACTTGCAGGCACATCATGGGGCGGATCAGTATCGTCCATGCTAACTGTATACAATGCATTAATACGACAAAAAGTAGCGTATTCCGCGCCCATCTTACACGGACTTTCCCACACGTCAGAAGAGCGACTTCAAAGACTTTTAGCTAGAGGACTACGCCTATGTCTAGGAGTTCCACGAGCGACTTCTAGTTCTCTTGTGATAGCTGAGGCTCGCCAATCACCATTTCCAGTTATGCGAACAACAGAAACATGCCGGCATTATTTCCGTCTGCAAACCCAGCATAAAAACCACCCATTGGCTCTAGACATAATGAAACGAGATAGAAGTTATGTTCATACAGAAATTAGAGAACATCTTCACATATTGCCAAGAAACGAATTTTGGAACTCAGACATCGAATATCCTCCATGGCTGCTTACAGTTCCAAAAATCGAATTGTCAGTAGATGGGATATTCAGCAAAAGAGATATGTTCATTCGAGCTGCTCAACAACTAGCGCTGTACTAGAAATATATGCGGTATTCAGGATACACACACGTCTATACAGATGGCTCCAGTACAGCAACCTCTTCAACTTCATCATTCATTATACCGCACCTCAACAAACAAGAATCATTTAAATTATCTCGTGCGACTTCGTCTACAACGGCTGAACTGTTCGCAATCCTATGTGCGATAAAATTTATATTGTCAGTAAGACATGCGCAAAAATGGGTAATTTTCAGCGATTCACAGGCGGCTCTAACATCACTCTGCAACACAAAGGGGAAAACATTCAGTGACAGTATAATATATGAAACACTTAAAAACCTCAGAAAGGCACGCGAAGCGAAACATGCAATATCATTCCAGTGGATACCAGGGCATTGCGACATTCCTGGCAACACAGCAGCCAATGAACCAGCACGACAAGCGCACCTAAAAGATGATACGGCTCCGCTCCCAATATCAAAGGATGAATTACGCTGCATTATAAGGACAACGTCTCTCAAATTATCTAGAAACACTTGGTTTGACCAGAATTCTAAGAGCTCGGACTTATACCATATTGATCCATTTATTGAATTCAAATTTTGATTGTCGTTAGATAGAACTATGGAAACCCTTATTCATCGATTAAGGCTAGGCACTGCTTACACAAAGCATTTCTTGCACAGAATTGGCCGTGCGGAAACCCCCCAATGTGATTGTGGATTTGTAGACGAAGATATATATCACCTCCTTCTAGATTGCCCACATCATGACACACCAAGAAGCCGACTTAAATCAGCGCTAATTAAATTAGACCGCAGACTTTTCAGTTTAAGGAAACTTTTGGGCCCTTCGCCAACAACGGCCTTGGAGAAGAGTGCTTTAAAAGCACTAACGACTTTTCTTGAAGACAGCGGCATTGCTGGACGTTACTAGCGCTTTCATTGTTCCCTTCATTTCATTGTCACTGTATATATCCATCTGTTTGTGAATTATGTTATGTTGACTCTTCTGTTGAGACTGTATGTGATAATGCATTTACACGATGTATCTACCACCCGCTGACTAGCCATGTGTTATTAGGCGACAATATCTTTTGTACTTTTGAGACTTTCGTCTACATAAGTGTGGAGACATTTACATTATATATTGTATGTACCATGTGTTCCTTACGTCATAGTCTTCCTGTGGAAACGTTGCGTGATAAGTCCTGGTGCTTGTGTGAAAAGACTGTTTGATATGTAACCTTGAACCCTGTACGGTGTATGACAGAACCACTCAAGAGATGAGGAGTAGCCGGCGCCTTAAATTGTGCGCCAACATCTCCTTATATCATATCAATAATAAAAAAAAGAAGCGGACTTATCGTTGTTGAGAGGGTGAGGAAACCTTTCTGTTCAACACAAATCTACTTTTTGATCTGAAAAAATGTGATTGCTTGCCGAACTCTGGCCGTCGATCTCTGGCAGGCCGAATTTCAGCAATCAAGCACACGAAACGGAATGTGGGAGACTCTGCGAGAATGTGCGAGAAGGTGTACGCCGGCTCGGACGCATGTCTCGGCCGCGATAGAATATGACCAAGTTGTCGTACCCAATTGTTTAGACGCCAGGATGGCTGTATTTATTTTCTTTCCGGGGTACAGTTATAAAGGAGAAATTGGCAGTGGCTTAGCTTGGCTGTGCCAGGATATACATAGCGAAAGCTAAGTGATAGCATGGTTAGCCTTGGTTAATCTTGATTTCAAGTCCAGGTTAGTCTGGTTTTCTTGCTATGTTGCGGCGTTTAGCCGGGCGTTGGGCGCGCTGTTCGTCTGTTTCCTGGGCGATTCGTTTCCTGTTGATATCGTTAGGATGTCAATTCCAGTTCTTCTCATGCGTATCAGAATTTTCGCAGTCCATACTGCCGCCTGAATTATGGTTGCGGCGCACGCGAGCTCTCCTTTTCAACCTTCGGACATGTTATCAGGCATGCGACGCAGCTGGCGAAGCGAGTGGAGGCGATCGCAATGACGAGGAACGCGGTGTGACGTCATACCAAACAGCGGCGGCGGAAAGGCGCGGCGCTGTACAGCGGCGGAACACCTGTGGCTCAGTGCTACAAGTGGCGCATGCGCAGTAGTGACTAGGGAGTGAGAGAGAGAAAAATTGGCAGTGGCTTATCTCGGCTATGCCAGGATATACGTAGCGAAAGCCAAGACATAGCATGGTTAGCCTTGATTAATCTTGATTGCAAGTTCAAGTTAGTGTGCCAGGAGTGTCCATATAATTGCTATCCCAATAAAAGCAGTATAGTAAGCGGCATCGCGCGAACAGATCTCAAAAAGGAAAGCTCGCCATTCGACTCAGTGTAAGGCCTCCTACCAGATGCTACTAATGCGCTGCAATAAAGCTCTGCATATTGCGAATACTAAGCTAGAACGGCTACACTGAAGATCTCTCATCGCTCTGTGAGGGGTCCGTTCACGCTACCACCTTCTGCGTTTGGTTTGTCCACAGTGCTAACTTGATAACTGTGCCGTCATGAATATGAAGCGGAGAGGGAGCAAAAAAATCATTTATTTTTACACCAGCGTTCGGCGCTTTATGAAGCTCGCAACCGCAATCACATTCTTTGATAATGTCAAATTGATGCACGTATGCCGTTGAGTTGTCGGTTGGGCGGGATTGGTATGACATCGGAAGTGATACGACTGCAACACGGAACACGTAAACCGCTCCCTTTTCGGTGCCGACACATCCAGATTGAAATAACCGCCAACGACAACAGCGGTAGTGTCAGCGTAGCTAATTCACGCAAATTGAGTAGTCATGAACCTCGTGTAACTATGAGTGATTGCATTTTGGGCTTGCTTACAGGGGCATGTATGAGGCATTGCTCACGGGGGCATGGGCCATTGCTCACAGGGGTATGAGCCATTGAAGATGACCGTTTTTGACATGCTGTTTTGTGTGTTGTATGCATGATCAGAAAGAATTTAAGCACTCTTCGCTTAACTTTGCTGAGTGCTTGTAGCCTTGGCCTTACGTGGCTGTGAGCCATTCCATTTTTTGCTTGCTTACGGAAGCTTGCATGCTTACGCGGGTACGAGCCATAGACGATGACAGTTTTCGTTCACAGAGAACAAAAATGCACGGAACCCTTGTCATATACAGCTTTGCTGTAACAAGTGAAGGCCATACCATATAATGTAATTGTTTGTATGTGTGTACACAAGTGTCAACAATATGTCGTGCAATTGCAAAATTTAAGAATACATCTAATGCATAGACACTGTAACATCAAATGTGCCCTTTCGTCATGATGTGCCGTATCACCTTGCGTGGCGCCTCTTCCACCATGCGTCGACCACCAGAATTTCATTGTATCGCGCCATGTGAGACCGCACTCGTAAGTGTGTATTCCCAAACAGTTGCCGAAGCAACGCATTCCCCTAAGTGCCATTGTGCAGCCTATTCTAATGATGCACAGTTCATTGCTGCGCAACTAAACTATTAGGCCATGTCCCGGTGTCTGTGAGCATCGAATCGCAGCGTCATATGGCGATCCGAACCCTTGGGATGGGCGTGTGCACTAGGGTGTGCGCGATTTAAACTGAGGCGTCCGCATATCTTTTGTCTCAATTCTTCAAATACTTCGACACCTGCCCCCCTGCAGGAACGCCCGCGGAAACCCCGCTACGTCAAAAACCTTATCGAATGAAATATGATCTCTGATCTCTATAACTTGTGGTCTAAGCTCATTACCCTATCTGACTCCTGTACATCGGCATAGATTTAGGATTTTCAAATTGAAAATCTGAAGGCCTGTTTGTGCCACGTTTGAGCAAGCGGTATCGAAAACATACAAACAGTCTGTGATGAGGTCTCTTCATGTCACTCTCGATTTTTCTTTCGTGTTTGTCCTGCCTAATACATTTGAAGTGTGTAATAATTATATGTGTTTCCTGAGTATTCTCGTTTACGACCACCGACTACAGCAAATTCCATCCGCTCAAGCACCCCTTGAGTCACGCTCCGGTATAAAGGGAAAACACAGGGAAGGCTGGGGACGGAAATTCAAAACGATTGCTTTTTTCTAGTTTTTTCTTTAATTTGTAGCCTCTGTAAATATTTCTGGTGTGTTCTGTTGCAAATGCCTTAACTACTCTTTAAATTCTACGACTAGTTTTTGACTTTATATTATCTGCAGTTTGTATTAAATATACATTACTCAATCGTCCACTTAGTGACCACTATGTTGCTGTTTTATGCTGTATATTTGCACAAATGTATATATTTTCTGACAGGAGGTCACCTTTCAGCCACATGCTCTGGGACTTCCTTCTGTATACTTGTTTAAGCATGTGTCCACTTATTCAAGGAATAAACTGGAACTGAAACTGAAACGAGGACATGGCAAAAGCGGCAGCCAAGGTTTAGACAAGTCCACTTGTGAGAACGTTGGCTCCTGCTTTTACCATGTTCTCGTCTTGCGCTTCGGTATAAAGACATTCTGTCATGCCCACACAATATCTCATTTGTTGTGCTCTACATGTATCAACACAGAGCGCCATTTTCCACCGCCTTGAATTTTGCATAAATACCCTTCGTCACTTTCACCGCGTTTCTAAAGCATAATGCATTGCTCCAGGGTACCTCAACGAGGCGCCTCCGCACTAGTTCAGCATTGGGGTGCTGTCAATAGGGTTTTTCCTCAGGCGCGACCTTCCTAGTCCACAACTATTTGAATATCATTGAGTTCCGGCTCATTTTCTCCACTGTTTATCAAAACGCTAGCCGAAAACAACCTGATCATGTTACATTACCAAACCCTTTTTCATAATACTGCCCGATAACTGTGCGCGGCACTGGCGCTACACTGACGTAGGTGGACTGTCTCATTTTGTAGAATTTAACGCTTCGGCTGTCAGCGCTTCCAACGAGGCGCTTTTCAGAGAAGTTCCCGCAAATAATCCTTCGCTGTTTTATACAACGGAACTCTTTTTAATTATCCAATTTTGCTGTGTTTAGCAATCAAACATGATATGACACCTATTCGTGACAAAAAGCGAGAAAATAGAACGCTTTCGGAGGCTTAAAGCTAGCTTTCCGTCCTAATAAATGTCGGAAAACAATACGAAGTCTACAAAAAGGCGGTTGTGCAGGTTGACTGCTGATCACATTGACCAGGTCGAGCCTGTACTCGCTGAACTACTCCCACTTCACATACCTATATCTCAGTGTCTGATTGACATGTACAAGTTGCTGCAAACATAAGAGATAACAAAATTTTCTTCATTCGGTATTTCTTAACGCTAAACATTTCTCTAAGACATCGCTGAGAAATCGTTTCAAACGTTTGCTCTGCAAGTCCAAGGATCGAAATCTTCGATACAATCGCGTCCACCATTTCTCACTCGATGAAAAACGATGACAGGTGCTGGCATTTGGAACAAAACAGTTTTTTACGACGAAGCCAAAATTTTAAGATGCATTTGTTTTCCGCATGTGCGGAGAATGTTCATGCTTCTCAAGAAACCTATAAGGGCGCAGGCACCCAGGTACATGGGCAGAAAATAGACGTCTCTATAGGCCACGTTAAGTCGTAGCCACGATCAACTGCTGCTTAGCTTATTTTTATGCTTCGCGACAAAAGCTGAGGACAAACATAATCACGAGTGGGGCCAAATCAGCAGGTTGGTGGTAGGCAGCTATCTCTATGACGTCATGCCCAGGGAGAAACGTATATTGGCAATTATCCAAGGAACCTGAGTGACTTCTTCATAGTGACGCTGTTCACGTTTCGCATCAAGAACTGCTGCTCCTTCTGAATCTTCCGACAGCTCATTAGGAATTCGTAGTGTGTGACTCAAATAAAGATGTAATAGAGTGTCTTCTTTGCTGCTGGTAGCTAATTAACCGAGATGGTATTGCAAATGCATACACTCATCTCAATTCACAACGGTTCTTGGTATTTTTCTTCCTTCTGGTAATTTGTAATTGGCTTGAACCACCGCATTGCCTTAACACCGAGAGAGTTCGCTCTGCGTGATGAATGATCATTAAGATACAAAATGGAATAGCTCTTAATAGGCGCGGGTCCAAGGCCCGTCTATCATTTCCACGCACTCGCTCGTGCGCACGAATGATGTATGCACAATCACTCAAGAAGCAGAGATGAATAACATTTCTTATATTTTAGATGCCATGAGCTTGATACTATTGTCATGTAGTAGGGATGGTCACGAACACACTGGAAAATACTGTAAATGGCGGAAATAAATCTTTAGTGGAGAATATGTGCCCAGAAAAACAGGCTACACTCAAAACACAACGATAGCGGGGAACACAGTCGGTGATCGTCGAAAAAAATCATCTGCCGATCAAGGGCGTTGGTTTTTATACACGAGTCATCGAAGGTTCCAGACTAATCGCTGGTACCCGCGTGTGCTCGAGAAAGTTCGACGCACTTACAATCAGATTACACAAGATTCGGTTATAACAGACAGCAGATTGAACCATCGATACGATTCGAGAAACTTCCGATACATGCGGGCGCGTCCCGCGCTGAACGATAACGTTTGTTAGACGATGAAGAGCGGTCACACGAAAAAGACAAACATGCAGACGTGGCAACGTCTCCTTCTCAGCAGACGAATAGTTTCTCACTAAAACCTTGTCGGCGTATTGGGGTTCAAACCCAAAGGAAGTTCTACCCGAAGGCATATCGGTTGCAACGCTGCGGGCTATAGAAGATGGCCACGTCACGATGTTTACTGTAGACGTCCGTTCAGATTCTTCAGCATGTCCACAGCATCTTATTTGCCCTGACGCAACATTTCGTCCCATCATTGCTGCGGACTTATTGCCTCATCAAAGAGCAGCTCTGTATCGCCTTTTCGTTTCCTACCACGACATTTTCGAGCTGAACAATCGCCAATTGAGCCAGACTTCAATTCTTAAGCATAGCATAAATACGGGCGATGCGAGTCCTATTCATCGCCAGCCATATCGAGTTTCTCCACCAGGGCGTAGGGTGTTCAAGATGCAGAGAACAAGATGCTTGCCAATCGCATTGTTGAAACTTCGTCATGCACTTGGGAGTCGTCAGTGGTGCTTCTTAAAAAGGAAAAATGGCACATGGCGTTTCGGCGTAGATTATGGTAATCTAAACCGCGTTACCAAGAAACACGTCTACCCCTTGCCTCACACTGACGACGCCCTCGATTGTGTCCATGGTGCCAACTAATTTTCATCAATAGACCTTCGGTTTCGTTATTAGCAAATTTCTCTGGATGAAAAGGACCAAGAGACGGCCGCGTTCGTCACCCCAATCAATTCAATGTTATGCCATTCTGTCCAGCAAAGCCCCAGAAACGTTAGGACGTATGATCGACTCTTTGCTTCAAGGGCTGAAATGGTCAACATGCCTCTGCTACCTAAACGATTTTCTCGTATTTTTGCCTACATTTGAGACAAACCTTGAATGCTGATCAGCTGTTCCTCAACTCTCCCGTGAGGCTGGGCTTCAACGAAATTCATCGAAGTGTCACTTAGGTCGTCAGCAGACTACAGTGCTGGGCCATCTCGTCGACGCTTCCGGTATTCAACCAGACCCGGAGAAAATTCATGCTGTCACGTCTTTTGCTGTGCCTCAGTCTGCCAAATACGTCCAAAATTTTGTAGGACTCGGCTCTTATTTCCGACGCTTCGTTAAAGACTGCGCAGCGATTGCCCAGCCTCTTACAGCTTTTCTGAGGAACGACGTCCCGTTTACGTGGGGCCCCACTCAAACTTCCGCGTTTGCCGACCTCACCAACATTCCCACCACGCCACCTGCACGGGCCCACTTTGACCCGTCCTCTCCTACAGAGGTGCGTACCGATGCCAGTGGTCACGGCATTGGCGCCCTCTTAGCCCAGCGCCAACGGAGTCAAGATAACGTTACCGCCTACGCTAGCCTCCTCCTCACAGCAGCAGAGCGCAACTATTCGATTACAGATCGTGGATGCCTGGCTCTCGTCTCGGCGGTTTCCGAATGTTGTCCGTACTTGTATGGCACGCACGGACCATGACGCGCTCTGCTGGCTTTTCTCACTCAAGGATCCTACCAGCCGGCTTGGTCGCCGGGCTGAGCGGCTGCAAAAATAATTCTTTGCAGTAGTGTACAAGTCGGCCCGATTACATCAATACGCAGACTGTTTATTACGCTTTCCAGTGAACGAACCACCCGCCGTCCCTAACCCCAATGGCGACGCTTGCGTTTTCCAGGTTTCTCAGCTGCCACACGTTGCTGACGAGCAACGCCGTCATGCCACCTTGGCGCCATCATTGATGGCTTGGAATCCTGGCCTTCTGATTCGTCCTTTCACCTGTTTGTTCTCCGGGATGGTGTATTATACCGCCATAGTGTATGCCCCAACTTTCTGCCCTACTCCTTGTCATTCCCAAGCACCTCCGGTTAGCATATCTCCAAGAACTTCACGATGTACCATCGTGAAGTTCTTGATGCACCATCGTGAAGTTCTTGAAGCCATCGCATCCAGTTCACGTAGAACGATTCGCACCACGTCCACTGATGGCCACGCATGCTGATGTGCGATTTGATCTTCGCACGTGGATTTTGCGGCAGTACTGGGAAGTCTGGCGAACGGTTGAATGACTTGTCGGCTTTTGGCCTGCTCGTATTGTCGGCACTCCTTGATTATTGCATCAACTTTCGAGCAGCTTTTGCATATGAGGAGATTAACGGCGTCGCCAGCAATGCCCTTCAGCATATGGCCGGCCTTCTCAGCTCGTGTCATCTCGTGATCGGCTTTACTACAACACGCCAGCACGTCTTGCTGTACGAGACATAGGGCTCCGTGGGGGATTGGGCACGGGAGGCCAGTTCCTGCTTTGCGGTAGTATTACGGCCGGCTGGTTCGCCAAACAACTCTGCCAACTTCTCTTTGCATTGGTCCCAGCTGGTTAGTTCCTCTTCGTGGTTTTCGTACCACACCTTTGCAGTGCCTCTTAGGTAGAAGAACAGGGTAGCTAGCATAAGCGTAGGGTCCCATCTGTTCATTCTACTCACGCCTTCATACATCGCCACCGACTCCTCAATGTCGGCGCCATTGGTCCCGCAGAAAATTCCAGGGTCATTGGCTTGCACAACCTCAACCGAAGGGGACAGCGACGTAGCTAGAGAAGGTGATATTGGAGGCGGCAACGACTTTGATCCCGCGTGCTCACCGTTATTCATGGTGGGGATTGTGATGCGACGTCCACTGCGGAGCTCCGTTTCCAGCCATGGTGCCCAGCACCTCCCCCCATTATGTTACGGGGATGTTGGGAGTATAGAAAAATTAGTTACAATATATACACAAGCAGAGTAAATGTAGTTGAAGATGGCTGACCAACAACGACACGTATCAGCCAACGTCTGACGATTTTTTTCTTTCCTCTTCTTTTATCATTCCGTAACAATATTCTTGGACCATGTTGCATTTGACCTAGTCATCTAAATCTGCACCATATTAGTACTTACACGCATGTTGCGAGAAGCTTCTGATACGGCTTCATTAGCATAATGTCTGTTGGCATCTCCTATTGTGACAGTGTGAGTTTCAGAGCTAGTTCTGCGTAGGGATACCGCGCAGCCACGTCTTGGCAACACTGGCTTGACGTCAATGCACACCTTTCCACCATATCTTTATAAAGGTATTGCTATGGTGTCGCATATTCATCATGCACTTGCGGTTTCTGAATGATTTTTCGTAGTGCTCCCCTAATGATGATTCCTTGAGTTGCGCATAAGGTCAGCATGTGTCGTCCTGTATATTGAAGGGCGTCTACCAAGCGTTGATCCCCCACTCAGCGCTTGCAACTGCTTCCATGCTCGACACCGTTTCCTAGGAATGTCCTCCACTGGAGGGAGTACTTCGGCGTCCGCGTCGGCGACACAAGGGTGTGTTCACAATCGCAGCTCTTTTATCTGTCGCGCCAAGTAGATTTTTTGGGTGACTGAAAAACTAACTCCAGAATACGAGAACATTGCCTAATCGCGAGATTTGTTCTGAGACAATTTTTTTTGTCCATAAAAAAGCATTCCTCTTCCCAAGCAGTAAGAGCAAGAGATTTGTCTTTTGCGGGCTCATTAAAGCTAGGCTTCTCAATTCTCAGTGCACGGTACTTAATTGTTTGAATAAACATGAACGGAATTACTCTCTTTACTAACCGTGCCTTTTCGTGAGCCATGAACACGCGGCGATTACATCAAACAGCTAGTTATCCAACTGACTAGAAGGCGCAATGGTTAGAGAAGCGTAATGGGTGGGAGCATCAGGCTGCGATGGTAGAGGGGACCGAGTATTAATCCCTCAATAAGGCATGTTATTCAACTTTTTTACGTATGGACAATTCGCAAAACCTTATCCCCCAGCAGCCATGGTAAGAATTCGCGGCGAAAGATTTGATTCAAAATTTCATTAGGTGACAGACGATGGGATCGATCATCACTCTCTAGCTCAGCAGCCAGCCCGATGCTCTAACGACTAGGCCGCATGAGCACAGGTGCTTCTACTGTGCCAATGCCAAATAGTTCTTCGAGAGGATCACCAAGTTTGTCATATTTCACAGCACAGGTGCTCCAGATCACATGCGCGAACGCCGGTCTCCTTCGCGCCAAACGCGCAGGAATTAAATGTGCAAATTTATAGCATTTGGTTAACCACTTCACGAATGCTTCGCTGCGCAGATTCAAAGATGGGGGTCGGGTGTGCATTATTTTATTATATTTGTCAACGGACATTCCAAGAACCTTCGTCGCTACTCGCGTATACCCGAGTAAGTACGAAACTGTTCGTAATGTGTGTGCAGTGTGATCAGGCAAAATTTTTTGTTGAGCTACTGTCGATAACGTTCAAGTAATTTAGGATACACATATGCGTGCTTTTCTCCGAGTGACAGCATGAGTGGAATAAAATTTTTCTAAATACGAACAAACACGCAAAGTTAAACCGCAGAACACGTCAACATATTCTTGATTATAGTCCATACACACGTATTTGCTGTAAGTGGAACATATTTTACTCGAGCAAATCTGAAGAAATGTCACAAGAAAAGTAGTGTTTTAAATGAAAGATATTTGTCGAATCAATGTGATCAGACAGATCGCGCCACCAGCTCGACCAATGTGTTCCTGTGATGTGGCTGTGTGGGCTTGGTGGTAGGACATATCGGTGAATGGCAGTGCAGATGTACACAAGGAGACAAGAAGCGCTCGTCCATCGTTTCGTTTCTTCTGTCATTCTCTGTATCTGCGCAGCTATGTATATACCAGCATATCTGAATTTTAACTTGCCTCCTTAGAAAAAAAAATGCTTGCCAACCACATTCTGCGCCAAAGTGATTGCCCTGGCTGTTAGAGCGCAGGTGCCCACAAGAATATAGCACGTAGTTTGCGAATTCGAGTGTATTTCACCTCGAGCCATAGTAGTGAATTCAAGATCAAGTTCAAGTTTTTTCATCAACTATGTCAGTTTTAGAAAGCGTTGTGTACAAAATTAGTACTGCGCAGGGAGCCCTAAAGTTAGAAACTTTCAGAGGAGCTCCCACACTTGAACAAAATGAAAAAGAAAACGAGACATAGATCAAGCATTGATTACGGTGACTACAGAGAATTTGAAAAAAAAAAGTGCGACCAACAAGAAATATAAAGCTGTTCAGTAAGACAAAAAATTGAAAAGAAAAGTTCTGCAATAAACAAGCAATGCAAGTTCACAATACAATAAAAATAGTAATATAACATGTAGTATAATATGTTATAACATGTAGCTAAGTCAATTATTATTGCAATCACAAAGTCAGTTGTTAGGATGAAGAAAGTTGTCACATAAAATATTTGTTAACTTAGTTATCGAATATATGCTCTGTGGGTGATGATTTATTGCTATGTCGAATAGAATTCCACAGTTCGATTCCTGCAAATTGGTAGTGTACTTACCCTAGTTGGTGCGCACTTTAGATAAGAGAGGGTTGTCGAGTTAAGAGAACCTAGTAATGTTAGTATTTGCAAAAGTTTCAAGACAATGCCATCTATATGTGCAATTTTACGAACTAACTTGAATATCACGATTGTTAACTTAAACTGAAAGAGCTATGAAAATTATGAATGTTTAAGCTTCAACAAAGTGTCGCTACATTGGATAGGAAACGGCTGAAAGTCATGAGACGAAGCGCCTGCAGGCGTTGAAGTTGGTTGAGGTGTGCGAAATATGTGTTACCCCAGGCTGATACGAAGTAAGATAAATGGTTGTGAATGTGGGCATGATAAAGGGAATGGATAATGTGCGGCTGAAAATTCGGGCGGGTTTGGATTATGACGCGTATTCCAAAAGAAATATTAAGGAGAAGCGACTGCGCATGAAGACTGAATTTCAGGTGCCTGTCTAAAACTACGGCAAGAAATTTTTGCTATCAAATATTGCTATTAGGTTGTTGTCAAAACACACAAATATATATTTCACAATTAGCGTCGGGAAGGATTGAAAAACCATAAAAGCCCTTTTTAGCGGATTGATGCACATGTTGTTTGGACACCAGGAAGTTATATTATGCAGATCAATGTTAAAATTGTGCTGTAGCTCATCGACATTATTAGCGCCAGTAAAAATAGTTGTGACGTCTGGCTATAGTATACAGTCACTAGTAGTTAGAAGATTGGGTAGGTCGTTAATGAATAGTAGAAACAGCAGCGGGCCAACGATCGAGCCCTGAGGAACGCCTTGATAAGTTCTGAGCAGATAAGAGTTTGCCGTCAATCTGAACAACTCGAGTACGATTGGTTAGGTACCTAGAAATAAACCGGAGTGGCAGGCCACTTATGCCGTTAGATTCAAGTTCATGCATTAGAATTTAGTCATTAAGGGCGTCAAAAGCTTTTGTTATATCTGTAAGTACACGTAAAACCTGCAAGCCTTGGTCAACTGCCTTCTTGACTTTATTGGTGAAGGATAGAAGAAAGTATATTGAATATTGCTGAGTAGGATGATAAATGTGTATGAACTAGTCATTCAAATATTTTACTGAAAAACGAAAGAATAAGACTAGGGCTGTAGTTATTGAGAAGTTCACGATGGCCTTTTTTTTAAACAGTTGTTATTTTACTGACTTTCAGAGAATTGGGAAATATGCCTGCTTTAAACCATTTGTTAACAATATTTGCTAAAGTAAGAGACATATCATTAGAAACTAACATGATACGAGAAGGTTGGACAGAGTCTAGACGAGGTCCTGTAGACCTAAATGAAGATTCAACGTGTAGAACTTCCTTTGCACTCGTATATCGCAAGTAGAAAGAATGAAGATGACGAGGCAATGTCGGTAATGGGTGATCTCTTTGGGAATCAAAAGTAATGCCAAAATACTGACTGAAGGAATTCGCGATATCAGCTGGATGGCTGTATGCTTGTGCCTCAGCTTTTATTTTTTTTGAATGCTCAATGTATTTACTATGTAAGAATTCGTTCACGACCTGCTAGTTGTGCCTCGTATTGTTGCCATTATTCAAAATCTTGCTCTGAAAGTCCCCGTTTGGCACATTTAAATGCGGCTGCAAGTGTGTTAGTGTATTTCTTGGAACAAGATTTATGTTCACGGTAAAATGGCTCACAAATTACCCTTTTGTGGAGCCGATTTTTCTTCAAGATACGTCGAAGTAGCGGCCTCGTGGCACAAGGTTTTCGAGGGTAACTAAAGAAACGAGTAATGATAAATGTAGTAGTGCATTCGTTAATTCAGCGTGTAACTTCAGACAGAAACATCTAACAAGCCTCTTCAGCTCAATATTCCCATACTACAGCGATCGGCAAATTTTACTGTATCATAGAGATAAATTTCTGATAGTCAAAATATACTTTCTCCGTCTTCTCAGTATATTTAGAATTTTCTGTATCTAAAGTCAGGAATACCTGGCAGTGGTCGGTTATATTGTGCTCGACGGCTCCTGCTGTATAACCTGTAGTAAAGTTGGTTAATGTGTGATCAATTAACGTTCTAGATTCTGCAATATCACATCTAGTTGGAGAAGTATTTGAAGAAGAAAGTCCGTGGCTAAGAAAACACCCGAGATAATCAGAACATGATGGGATATTAGGGTCGTGATCGCTCCATATAACGAATATTCTTTCGCACAGCTCACAGTCGACGTTTCTGCGAAAAGCGCTGACATTTAACGGTGTGCACCGTGACTTCACCTTTGTGGCAGTAAATTATAGAAAGAAGATAATTAATACGATGATATACGTCAACACTTGTGGAGCGTTTTATGAAATTGCTTTAGCTGCAGCAGGGGGAAAGCGGCGTAATTAAAGATGACATGCTTAGGTAAGCGTCGGGATGAGAAGAAAACGAATGCAGTTCAGGTTAAATGTAATTATCGTTCACTACATACTAAAGGAGATCTTAACGACAGGCCAAATAAGTATATCGCACTTATAATGCCAAAAGACCCTGCGGCAGCAACCATAAAATAAAGACGATCTCATCTTCGGGGTGCGTAAGCAACAAAATTGATAAAGATGTACTCGCGTCGCACACTTTCGAGATAGACATATGGAGTTTCCTCATTAAGCCATGCTTAGCTCGACTATCTTCCTTCGTGCATATACAAATATGCATGAACCCATAATTAGTAACAATATATATATATATGGCTTCTAGAGGCTATACATGGTGTGAAACGGTTCCTAAGGGAGCTTTGTGTTTCTAGGCTAAAGAGGAACTTGAAGTATTCTCAGGTAAGCAAGTTATTCTATTTATTTACTTATTTATTGATACTGTTAGCCCAAAGGCCGATACAGGGTTGAGTAATAAAATAAGCTTCAAAGATTGCTACAAACACAAGCGCTACACAAATCAATCCAGAAAATACAACTGCTTAGGTGTGCCAATTTCACACAAACACATAAGCATTGTATAACAGGCACCGAACATAACAAGCAACAACTGTACTATACAAAATAATATTTTGAACATCACAAACAGAAACTTCGTTAATATCCCGTAGGATCATTTAAATCATGTCATGTTGCACATGCTGCTTATCATTGCACGAAAAAGCTAGTAATGTGAGAGGATGGTTACATAGAAGAATAATACGCCAGTACAGATTTTTCAGACTGTTCTAGAGAATCAATTTTCGTTATGCTATGCGGTAGCGCCTTCCAATCTTCAATCGCTTTAGTAAAGAGGGAGTACTTCAATGAGTCAACCTTTGCTGGTATGGGCATATATTATTCCTCGTGGGTAGACCAAACGGACCGTGATATCCGTGACGTTATCTTTTGTAAGTACCTTTGAGTGTCTAAATTGAAGTGGTTATGTTTCATTAAATAAATAAAGTTTAGTCTAGCCACTTTTCGCCGCAATGGGAGCTCGGGCAAGTTTAGTTGAGCGAGCATCTCAGTCACAGAATCCGTTGTACCTTCATTTTGACATAATAAACCTTGCTGCACGCCTCTGAATTTTTTCAATTTTATTTAGTTCGTTCTTCTTATACGGATCCCATATTATGCTAGCATATTCTATTGCGGGACGTACCAATGCCAGATATGCAGTTAGTTTAAGATCTCGGGAAGCAAGTTTAAACCTCAGTCTTAGTGACCAAATTTTAACCTCTGCGGCATTACATAAATTAGTGATGTGTATTTTCCAAGAAATGTAATCTGATATCGTAATGCCTAAATACTTGATGTACATTTTTATTGGTCTACCGTCGAACTTCTGATTGTAATGTAGCAGATTTCTTGTTTTTTCTAGTTATTCGTGCATAAACAGTTTTTTCGTAATTTATTTTCATTGTCCGTCGCCTACACCAATTGGTGATTGATTCTAGTGCTGAATCCAATTTTAATTGGTGCTCATGACATGAGATTTTAGAGTATATTGAGCAATCATCTGCAAATAAAAGAACTATTATCTTAACGTTAAGGCCATTTTTGATGTCATTAATATAACATGGAAGCAATACAAGTCCCAACACAGACCCTTGAGGGACACCTGATGTTACTTTTAGAATTTTCGATTTGTTTCCCTTCACTTCCACGTACTGCGATCTGTTAGTAAGGTATTAAAGAATCCACTTCAGTATACTTAAATTAACTCGGATATCAAGTAGTTTACCAATCAAATCCGAGTGTGAAACGTGGGCGAAGAGTTTTGATAAGTCTAGGCAAATTCCGTCCACCTGACCTGTTTCATTAATTCCCTGAGCAAAATCGTGTACTTTTTCTGCAAGCTGGGTGATAGTGGACAATCGGCTCCTAAATCTGTGCTGGTTAGAAATAAGTATGTTCGAGCTTTCGATATAGTTCAACAAGCTTTTTGATAGGAGATGCTCGAACACCCTCGCATTCGCATGTTTATGTTTATGCCAGAATATTACGTTGTACTTAGGTAATACACGTTATCGGTACTTGTAATTTAACGCAATTTTCGGCAGAAACCATTATGACACACATTTGAATAATAATTAGCCCAACGGACAAGTTCTCTCCTTCTTGCATATTCCGAAAACTCCTAATGGGTATTAGAGAACCCAAGCAAATATTTTTCTACACATCATATTTTGTACAGCTTGACTAAAGTGGCATGTGAAATGTCAAAAATTTTCTTGCTCGTTAGCTGTAGAAAACGACTCAAAATGAAATTGTGAACTTAAATTCTGGCCTCCTATGTACTGCTATTTGGGAGCAAAATTCATGGCTTCCTGTCTTTCTCTATATTGCGTATTTTCATGCAGCATTGCTGATGCCTATGTGTCCATACCTTCATCGTCATGCGATTGTGGTCTCCCCATTGTTATTCCATGGTCGTTCCACCTTCGTCGTCGCATTTTCGTCATGCGGCCGTCGTCCTGCAGTCGTGGTCATTGCAAAGTTTTCATCCATTATGGTGATGATGTCGTCGCGCTGTCGCCATCATATGATATTTTCGTCATGCCCTAGTCGCCATGCCACCATCGCCACACTGTCGTCTTTCCTCCATCGTGGCCATTTCTTCATAGTCAAATGTCCAATCCGCATTTTAAAGCGTTACGCTTGGCTGGTTCTTCGGCACAGACATAAACACTGCATGAGTATTAAGTTGTGACTTTATGCTTGCTAAACATAAGTATAACAAGCAATTACACGTTGCATATGGTCAAAGTAAATGCAATTATACGAGTCACCATTAATTATATACAATAAAAATAAACGCTTCACTAAAGCAATAGCTTCAGCCTGGTTACATGACTAATTTCACGTTTCCGGCGAGGGTGCTCAATCGGGGACGTCAGTGGCTCGGCGATGTAGTTGACCTGCTAGGTTTGGGCAATGACATGGTTAGTTCCATCTAATTTAGGAAGAAGTTTAGAAGAGAGGCCAGGACTCGTAGGTGGAACCCAGAGCCATACGAGGAATTCGGGCGGGAAGGCTGGAGCAGGTTGGCTGTCATCACGTCGAAGGTTTTAGCGGGACTGGTCTTCGGTAATGAGCGAGCGGGCAAGCTGCCGACAATACTCGGCAAGCTTAGCAGCGTTGTAAACGGGAGTGCACTGGGAAGCATCTGGCAGAGAGGGAAAAATTGTGTCGATGGCTCAGGAAAGTGCACAGCCGAAAAAAAAGAGAGAGAATCCGGTTGTCGCTCATTTGGACGAGTTGTAGGCCTATCTTACGAATGTTAGAACAAGGCCTCATACAGTTGTAATGACTCGAGGTGACGTACAGGACAGCATGTCGCCGAGAGTATGGTTGAACCGTTCCGTCACACCCTTTGTCTGGGGGTGATAGAAGGTGGCGCTGTGATGTGTAATGTGGCATTGATGAAGCAGAGACTTCACTACTTCGGAAAGTAACACGCGCCCTCAGTCAGTGAAGAAATCACGACGAGCGCTGTGGCGAAGAACGAGATTATAGGGGATGAAAGAAGCGACATCGTGAGCTGTGGCGGCTTTTGCATGTCACGTGGGATGATCGACCACGACAATAACCCATCGGATGCCAACAGCCATACATGCATGAGGACACATAAATGAATCCCTACACGGTCAAAGGGATGTCTCTACATGGAAGTAGCTGCGACGGAGTGGCTTGATGAGGAGCCGGTTTTCGACAGTGGTAATCAGGGCACGAACGGACGTATTTTGTGAACTAATTCTACATGCTCCACCGCTAATATCAAAATCGAAGGCGTGTTTAGGTCCCGGACACACTACCACGGCCACACTGCGGGTCGGCGAGAACAGCGAGAGAAATAAACATAGCAAAGAGAGGAAAGGCAAGGAGGTCAACCAGAAGAAGGTCCGGTTTGCTACCCTACACTGGGGGGAAGGGAAAGGAGGAACGCAAAGAGAGGGAAGCGGGATAGAAGAAACGCTGTATGCACAGAGTTAAGCGCCTTGAAATCAATCAACTCCAACCAAAGGGCAGATATCACTACAGAGCTGGCGCGGGACGACTAGAAGCCTGTTGCAGTAACCGCAATGGTAATTTCGGCGGTAAAGACGTTTATCTCGAACTGAAAAATGTGGTGCCTGACGGCGAAGCGCACGAGACAGCGGAAGTCTGACGGAATTTTATACAAGGCTGAGAAGAGTGGCTATCCATACGTGCTTTTGGTACTCTGAAGCCAAGTTAGTGATGCAGAAAGGTAACAGAGGCCCCTACGGTGTCGATGCGAAACGCTGTCGACGTCGGGGGGAGACGGCGAACGTATTAAAGCGTCGTCTTCGGAATATTTGCCCCCGCAGCGCTTGAGAACCCTGATCGCCGATTTCCGTGTACCTAGGACCCACGGAACGAGGCAGCTGGGAGAGCCTTTGAGGGTCAACAACCAGTAAACGACATGGTATTCTGTGACGACGTCGAAAGGTCAGCCATAGAGGAAAGGCCGAAATTCACCAAGAGCCCACACAATGGAGACCCATTCGTTTTCAGTACCAAGATACAACTTCACTTCAGCTTTGGTGAGAGCTCGGCTGGCGTAGGCTACGAAGCCGTGTATTCCTTGCGCCCAGACCGGCACCATTGGCATCAGCGTGAATTTGCGTAGCAGCATTCTGATCAAAGTGACGTGAAATTGGTGGCGAGGTACCTTACATAGACGATGTAAGGTGGTAAGTGCGGATTCAAACTGTTCTGGCCAGGTAGAAAGTTCACTGGTGCCGGCAAAAAGCTCTTTCAGGGGTGCAATGATGGTAGCGAAATTTCGCACAAAAAGGCAATATAGGAGCAAGGGCCAATGAAGTTACGGAGTGCCTTAAGTGTCATTGGCTTAGGAAAATTGGCTACGGTTCGCAGCTTGGCGCGATTAGACAGTACGTCATGTTCGGAAAGAACATGGTCCATACAGTTGTTTTTAACCGAAAAAAAATTTCTTCTTTTTGGGCCCTCACCAGGTCTGGCCATATTGAGCTGACAAGCGCCGTGCCTACAAGTGAGAAGTTTAATGATACGAAATGCAGAGAGGTCGGCCAGAGGTATATTCCTCTAGCCAGCTACTCGGCGTTGGGGGAAGGCGAATAGAGAAAGAAAGAGGGAAGAAAGACGGAAGAAAGAGGCGCATTTTTGGGTGACGATGACGCGCCTACAACGCGCTCTAGCTATCCTGTATGCTAAGTATGCATTACATCACCACGCGGCGCGGAAATAGCTCAATTTCCAATTGCACATCATTTGCCCTTGTCCTCGCGGCCGCCGCCCTCCCAGCAGGAGTCGACGCATGTCGCACAGGTGCGGCTACGTACATCGCACTGCTGCACATCTTGCATCGTGCATCGCACGCAGTGGAGGAGTTTGACTTGCGCGGGCTAGACAGAACAAGTGGAGAGAGTGTCTCCTTTGGCCGTGGTACTGGCCTCCTGAAATTATTTGCTATGGGGCTTGGTGAGGGGCGCATTAAGTTAATTTGCAGGCCTTCTTGCGTAAGGCATGTCAAATTGTTCCAAGCGTTGAAGATGCGCCTGGAAGCCGCGCGCCAACACCGCAATAGCAGAGGCAAGTACGCCACTTCAGGTAAAGCAGAATTGTGTCCGTCATCCGTTCAAATGTGGCTGACACAATACAAAGGCCGAGAGGCACGAGATTAGATTCTTACAAGTTGTCCCCCGTGACAAATACGGTCTTGCATCGATCAGTTCTGGCCATGGGCACCTGCCAGTAGCCAGAGGAAAGATCGAATGAAGAAAAAAATTTGTCTCCTTGTAAGCAGTGAAGTGTATGACAAAGAAAGATGTACACGGACCAAGTAAAACTTATTAAAATACAAGACGTCCGGGCTTCCATACGGATGCCTTGTTTGAGGCTTCCCTATGGAAGCCGAAACGTCTTGTCTTTTATTAAGTTTTACTTGGTCTATGAACGTCTTTCTTTGTCAAACGAAAATATTGGACAGAAAATCGGATGGAACCACATTTTAGAGCGCAGCTCTTTGGCGTCCGTTCCTGGGTTTCGCGTCGTCGTCGGCGTCGTCGTCGGCCTCGTAACCAGCTCCGCCCCCCTTTCATCCCCCCAGCGCTAGCAGCGACCGACTGATACCGCTAAATGCCGCTGACGCCGCTAGAGAGTCAAGATAACGTGACTGCATAGAACACCGTCGCCGCCATGCAGAAAGAGGAGGAAAGGGTCCCCCCCCCCTGTTCTTGTGTGGCGGATAGCTGGGGTTGACTCACTATCGCCGTCAGCGGCATCAGTCAGTCGCTGCTATCTCTTCCCTCCTCCCTTTATCGTGTTGTCCGCTTGCTGCGCGCGCTTCTGCCCCCATCGTTTGCCGCTGGGTGTACACGCCGCCCCCCTCCGCTTCCGCTTACTGCTGGTTGCTCTCGACGGCGGCGATGAGCCTCCGCTTCGGCGGCGCGAACTGCAGGGTCTTCTCGGCGGCGGCGATGAGCTTCTGCTTCAGCCTCGCTTACTGCTGGTTGCTCTCGACGGCGGCGATGAGCCTCCGCTTCGGCGGCGCGAACGGCAGGGTCTTCTCGGCGGCGGCGCTTAGCCTCTGCTTCCCCCACGGCTGTGACAACCTCGCGAGGCACTTGTATAGATCTCGTCTTTGAGAATCAAGCATTGGTGTACCAAGTCGAACATATATCAGTCTATTTCTCCGACCACAAAGCTTCCTACATGACTGTCAAGAACTGTTAGTGGAGTCTTTGTTAAAGGAATACGTGTGAAAAATAAAAAAAAAATTATGTGATAGCGCATACATGTGTTGCTCGATTTCTTTGCCTCAATCTATCCAAAAGGTGAA
Organism: Dermacentor variabilis; assembly: GCF_050947875.1. Classification (NCBI taxonomy): domain Eukaryota; kingdom Metazoa; phylum Arthropoda; class Arachnida; order Ixodida; family Ixodidae; genus Dermacentor; species Dermacentor variabilis. Next base: position 119,210,342 of record NC_134578.1, on the reverse strand, counting down.
ACAGCTTATTTGCTGCGCTCAAATTTCGCATTAGGAAGTAACGTAATCGTCGGTAATTTTTTTGTTTAACAGAAACGATTCCAAAAGCCCGTAAACTACTTCATGGCTGAATAACGCCGCGAGTGAGTAAATCGGTCAACTGCTTCTCAATAACCCGCCTCTCCGTCGCCGAAACCAGGTAACATTGCTGCCGCAGAAGACCATGAGAGCCAGTGTCGACGGCATGAGAGACAGCTCTCGCTCGATCCAGAGGAGTACTAGGACCATCAAATCAAGACATGAATTCATGAAGAAGACGCAAACTGTCGTCGCGCTGCGCCGGAGTAAGGTTACGGTCGATGGGTGCGACAGAGGGGTGCGCTCAAGAACTCGAAGACACAGCGTCTACCGGCAGGTGACCCTGTGTAAGGAGCACAGGGTCATGATGTAAGCGGCAGGTGGGTCTCCGTGCGCGTTGAAAACTAAGTACACCGGCTCAGCACGACGTCATAAACTAAGCGATAGTAACGTTTGGTTAGAAAGACCCATTGATGTGACGCCAGTATGGGCATCGAGCACATCAAATGAGAGAGTAACCATTCGATTACGGACGAAGAGGTCAGACGGCACAAAAATCACACTCAAAAACTCCATAGGAGTCTCAGGACAACAGAACGATCACACACGACAGAGGTATGTCGATGTCTTCTGTGCCGAAACATCTGCCAGGAGGCTGCTCTTCACATGGCGTGTCACAAAGAGGAAGGAATTCAACCTCGGCGCGGGCGCAGTCAATGACCGCATGATGGATTGACAAAAAAAATCCCATCCTGAGATGATGTCACGAGATGTAGCGGAACAAAAAATCAATAACATAAAGTTCAACTTGAATGACAACTCAGGCTATGCATGCTCCTAAGGACTCGATGTGTTGCGTGCTAGCTGTGTATTGCGAAAGACCTGAAAGCGAAGTCATCCCCTTCTGAAGTCTGCGGCACTGGTGCGTATGCATTACCGAAATTGCTGCTCCTGTCTCTACAAGCGCTAATGTGTGCACTCTTTCCATGACCACATAAAACACGTTAAAAGGGGAAATTGGAGGCGTTGAATATTTCGGAGGAAACGCTGTTCTCACCTCCCTCAAGCGCTGACTGGTTTTCCGAGGAACGAGTGGTAGGCCGACATCTCATAGGTGAAACTGAGTGTTGGCGAGGGAAGACGGTCGACGATTGTCGAAAGTGGACTCTTCCGGTGCGTGCTGATAATCGAAAAGCGAATCCACTGAAGAACGGCGTTGAAATCCTCTTGGCGAGTAGTTGAAAGTTCTTTTGCCAGAAGCTAGCATACAATTCCTACAAAAACACACCACGTGGCCAGCAATTCCGCGCGAGTAACAAATTAGCCGGTTGTTCGGTGGGCACCACAGATATTGAACGCGGGGATTATGTAGCGCTAACCGGGAGGGTGACGATGGCATGCGCGTTGGTGCATAATACGTGGCTCTGTTCAGCGTTGCAGGCATTGTAGCGACCTGTGCATAGTTTATTTGCGCAGCGACAGGAGTGGTGTGAAAGGCAGCGAGAATCCTTTCGGTGACTTGTTCTTTGACGACTTGCTGCAGCGCGGTCATAAACGAAGAGGAAGAGATCAAATCGCGGCTGCAAAGGCCGAACTTCAATGGGTGCGAAATAAAAAATCGCTGTAGTCCTGTACATTAAGAGCACCTTAAATTTTTTCTGGTGGTCAAAATTAATCCATAGTTCCCGAATACGGCGTTACTTATAATGAAATCATGCTTTTGCCACGTAAAACGCAAGAACTCATTCAAAGAAGAGGAGGGTATCTCTTGAGTCAAAGGCACCAGTGGTGCCTCCTCATCACAAGGTTGGTGGGCCTCCTCATCACAAACCAAGCTGCTTACTTAGAACTGAGGTTAAGCAGCGCGAAAAAGACGAGGGCACAAGGAAACAATTACCACAGACAAGCGCTGTGGTATTTGTTTCCTTGTGTCCTCGTCTTTTTCGCGCTGTTTAACCTTCGTTCTAAGTATGAACCAACTAGCCCTCATCAAGATCTCACTGATGTAAACTGCTTAGTATGCACCATCAGCGAAGATTCATCGGCGGCAACAATCAAGCCGTAGAGAGAGCCTACCAGATAATTTCCCGTGGCGAGCTGCTGCTTGCGCAACTCATCAGAGCTCTGGCAGAGGGTCACTACTTCAGAGGTACTGCTGTAGTTTTTTGCCAACAGCATCTCAAAGCCATCGTCGTCAATTCCCTTTAAAATATGCCTGGTCTTGCCCCTTTGCCCCATTGACGCATCGACACGCTTGCAGAGATCCATGACGTCCTCTATGTAACTTGTGAATGTCTCACCGCTCTGCGGTGCTCGTTCTCGCTAACGTTGCTCGGGGCGAGCTTGGGACAGCATGCCCCCCAATAAACTCTCTGAAGCTGGTCTTCATCGCCACCCAAGTCAATATGTCAGGTTTGTGGTTGCGGTAACACAAACTCGGAACTTCCCACAGATAGAATATGGCGTTGTTCAGTTTAGTAGCCTCGTCCGACATGTTGTGGTCGCTCATCCTTTCATAGGAGGTGAGCCGTTCCTCCAGATCATAGTATCCGATGCCGCTGAACATGACAGGGTCGTGCTGAGGCAATGTACCCAAGCAGGCCATGGCAGGCATCGTGGCTGTTGGCGTTGGCCATGGTGAAGCTTCTTCCAGCATGACGGGAATCGGTGGCAGAACACTGCTTTGAACTTTTAGATTTGAGACTGTACTCCGCACTTCCACCGAATGTGACGAGGTGTATTGGAGCCGTCGAGCGACAGCGAGAAACACAAAGACTGCAATGATAGTTCAGCTGGATAGGCAAACTGGCCGCCAGAGGCAACGGCGGCGAAACTTTTTAATGCTATTCTTCATCCTTACCGATAAGTTACGATGAATTAATTCAGCGATTGCTGAACATAACGGCGGCATCCATTGTGATGACAGTCGATATCTTGTGCTTTAGTTTTGTTGTAAGATTTACTCGCTGGTAGTTTGCTTGGATGTTTTTGGTACATCATGAAATAGCGCCATTTTCTTTTTATTCCTGGAAGTGGGTTCTTCTGATTTTATTCCATAGCTAATCTTGCCTGGCATAGCAATATACTAGTGCAATGTCTTCGTTGATTTATATTTTCTGATGCCTTGTAGTTTGTAAGAAAATCTACGATAATATTTTCGTATGCTTAAAGAAACTGTCACATCCGATATTATCTAAAAGGGAGGACACGATCACTGTCATTTTCGCCGGCGACAAGACAGGAACCGGGGGCAGAAATTATAATGTTGATGTGATCGTTAAATTTTGTACCTGCCAACGTGTGTGAATATATTTAGCCAACACAAAACGTTTTACCGAATCGCTGGCAAAGAATGATCACCCTTGCTCTAGAGTTCTAACATACGGTAAAAGCCTTCAATGCTTTATATCTGCTAATCAGATGCATTCGTGTTTCTCTAGGTCTTCGTTCTCCGCTACTTCGTCATTTTTGTCACTTTCGTTATCAGTTCATTCAGATTGGCTACATGTGTTTCAGAAGAAGCAGAAGTTTCTAGAACACATATAGGTCCAGCGCATCCTATACAGTATAGCTGTACTGCAGGAGCGTGCTGAACTGGGCTGGTTGGTTGGAATGACCGGCTGAGAGAGCATGCGTACTCGCTAAAGGGCTCTGTACTGAGGCATTCAGCCCAACGCTGGAAAGGATGTGGTTGTCAGCCTATCCTTGAGAAGTGTGCTGTCTTAGGCATAAAGAGCAAAGCTCACATGAGATCAGTGAAGTGTATTTCATTCATGCACACGGAAGCTCCTGCTCTGTGAACCTTGCGTATTCCTTCATAGCTGTGAGATTAGCTATTCGTTCAAAACGTAACAGTCTGCTATAGCGATGCATATGATGTGGTGATTTCGATGGTTGTACTTTCTCTGCGCAGACACCATGTTTCAAATGCGCAAACACTTGTATGTCTACCCAGTGAAAAAACCCGTCCGTCCGTTACTTCTTAACAATAAGAAGTGATGGAAGTTAGATGGATTTTATCACAGTTCATAACGGTTCCCCGCGTCTTGATATAGAGCGATAACTGATTATAATAGTCGGACCATTCCTAATAAGGTTAATAAGCACTTGAACTGGTCGATAAGGTTTGAATGAAGTCCGATAACGTTGGTAAGAACCTTGAGTAATGTTCATAAGAACCGAGCAGAACTTATAAGGGTCGCATCACGTCAGATAAGGAGAGATAATTATTGATAAGAATTTGATAAGTTTTGATAAGCTTGCTGCCAACCGATAACTTTTGAGAGAGGTTTATAATTGTCGGATCAAGTTGATCAACATTGATAAAGACATCGGACGGCGTGGAGATGAGCAAGTGGCACAATCCTTACGCATACTTATACAACTCCCAGACGGGCTTCTGCGCCAGTGTTATTGTTTTTTTTTTGCAATGTATGTGCTTTTTCCTGTATATTGCATTCCACACAATAAAGCAGCGGTTGCTGGACAGCGTGTTATCCTTCGTCCTCTCACCACACCATCTTAAGCGATATGTGTTCACATCCTAATGCCTGAATTCGCTTTCATGTGATGGTATACCAATGCAAAGCATAAACAATAACGTGAATTCATCATTTGCGGCCTTCTCTTTTTGAACTAGAGCACAAAAATCAGCTTCATGAAGCAAATACTAAGCACGATAAAACGTAAATGAGCTACTCGCGCAGCAGCACTTGCAATGTGACGCATTTCTTAAATTTTGACCATCGATAAATCAAAAACATCATGCATCCGAGTAAGAAAGCTACAACGTGGTTGTCTTGGCAAGACCATTCTTTTAAAAAATAGTTTAATAAGCTAAACAGTATGCTCTTTCTTTGGTTATTTGTGAATATTCTGGTGCTGCACTATCAAAAGTACACTCGATGCTTTTCGGTTAGGCTACAATGAGTGATTTAGTTTGCTTCCCATTAAAACAGTGAACTTGTAGTTTTGCGTAGAAGGAGCAAACTTAGAAGTTTCTTTCAGATGCAAACTTTTTCAGCAGCATATGCGCATTGTAATTATTCCCACAAACTTCATAGCACTTGTTTAAGCCTAAACACTGTCATTCGTAAACTTTATTTCTTTGAATATGAGAAATATGACAATTCACTGCAGTAAAACCACAATTTAGCGGCAATAGGAAGCAGATGTGCAACATATTTTTGAAGAAAACCTCGCATTGTCAAACTGACGAGCATATTTTACAAGTGTGACTGCCTGAAAATGGCAAGTTCTCATTGTAATCACCCGCATGGCATCAAGGACAAAAGCAATAAATCATGAATGCATGCTTCGAGTTACATAAATAAGTGCATAACTTGAAGAAACGGCAGCGAGAATGCGTGCTGAGGCAGTTTAACACAACTACAATATAACACATCTAAAAAACGCGACCCAAAAGGCGCAGTGCTCTACGAGAACAATCAACAACACTATATGGCAGGCAAGTAACGCATCCCTCACTTCCAACAATTTGCAACAATGTCGTCAAGGCCCGCAACAGCAATGCCCGTCTCCACATCCACGTGCGTTGTACTACAGTTACATACAGTTCCTTATAACCAAGCTTTCTTGAAGTAACATCAACTCTCAAAACAACATCAAATGCAAAGCATACTCACCTATGTGTAGCTGCTCGGCGGGCGTAAAAGAGATAATGTTTGTTCCCCCCCCCCCCCCGGAAAGTGGTGGAACAACGTAAATCTCGTGCCTGCAAGGATCGCACGATCGTTCGCTCACACTTTTTCAATCACTAGCTACGGTACAACCCTTCCAGCAGTATCTGCTACAGCGAATGATGCCATTATCATCCATTTGTTCCGTCCTCTCTCTTTCCCTCTTCAGACATGCGCATGCGGATGACTTGATTAACGGGATTTCTCCGCTTTCGCTTACTAAAGGCATAATGCTGTAATTTTCAAAGGAAATAATGCATGACAACAACTAGCACATCTTAAAGGGCACGTGTGTTCAATTGGTTTACCCATGATACTTTGTGTCGTCTGGGCTGCGCCGATTCCAAGTCAATCTATATGCAAAGTGTGATTAGGCAACAAACAAATATTTGAAATACGCGCTTAAAAGTAAATAAGTTGTGGGATGGTACTTTCCAGCAGGAACCATGGTAGAAGTTCCACGAACAACACACTGCCAATAAACCAGATTTATTCGGCTTTAATATGTCATTATGCAAAAAAACAAGGCATGCAGAAAGGTCACAAGAGAAGTGGACAACACGAACGCCGACTATCAACTGAAGGGAGCGCTTAGGCGAAAAGAAGAAAGAAGACACAAAATTCATGGTATGGTATCACCACGTATCAGTCGGGTACATGTGCCGGTCTACGTGAGAGATTAAGTGCCTGTTAAGGCACTTAATCTCTTCCTTATGTAAAACAATCGAAGGGTGACTCACGCACGCACTTCTACCATTATAGATATGGCATGTCTCTACCATAAGACCCGTATCATCATTTTTTGTGCCTGTACAATAACGCGCATTCATCTAACTCTGGCGTGCAGTTACAATCTTGGCAATGTAGGAAAGATTAGAAGGCGATCCACCGGTTAAGGACCTTTTATATTCCTTTAGCCTATAATTGATACACCGCCCCTTTGCCCTACGTCGAACTGGCCACAGCTAAAGCGAACTTTGTAAACCACACCCATACGACAGTCAGTAAAACTGTTATTGTGATTCGTAGGACAAATATCTGTTTTTTTTCTTTTACCTGCTCCTTTTTCCTCTGCACTGCAGCGCATATTTTATCTAGCTTACCAAGCAAAATGTCAGCAAGAAATTGTGTAATATATCTGCCTTGAAAACACGGATATGTTCTATGCTTTCTTGTGTATGTAAGAAGATGAATATCTGTCTGCGCATTGTGTTAGGACGTTGGATCATTTGCAAAGTAAATCTGCCATGCTAGCCTATGCTTTCCCAGTACCACACGCTTCGTTCCAGCTGTCGTTGCACAAATATAACAAGATTACGTCCGGCAATATTGCTGAAGTCATAGAAAACAACCAGACAGAAGAAATTGAGATCTCACGCATGGCTGAGGAAACGGTTTCTTGACCTAGTTGGTGAGGCAGTGTCGAGGGTGCACAGCGCAACGGTATCAACAGGTACAAAAAAGGAGACGCGCATGAGCGCTGGCTTTCAAATGAGCTTTGTACATTGAAAGATATACAGAAGGCAGCTTGATTCCCCCGAAGAAACCAGATAAACTCAGGCAAGAAGAGCATACATTAGAAAACAATGAACACAAAGACAGCGAAACATTGCTGAAATAAGCAACACTATCGCAATGCATGCGTGTGGCTCAGAAGAAACATGAGCTTTTTATCGGACAGAACAATCGATGGCTTACTGACACGCTAACCGAGTTCACGCGTCGTTTGCACTGCCTCCTTGATGATTCGAGTGCGTTCATCTGGGCGTTTGTGTAAAAAAATTTAATTATGGGGTTTTACGTGCCAAAACCACTTTCTCATTATGAGGCACGGCATGGTGGGGGACTCCGGAAATTTCGACCACCTTGGGTTCTTCAACGTGCACTTAAATCTAAGTACACGGGTGTTTTCGCATTTCGCCCCTATTTAAATGCGGCCGCCGTGGCCGGGATTCGATCCAGTGACCTCCTGCTCAGCAGCCCAACACCATAGCCACTGAGCAACCACGGTGGGTCGGCGTTTGTGTAGCAGAACGGTATTCTCAAAAGTAGTGGAATAGCTTATGCGAGCTCGGTTTAACGGCCAAAAAGTCCACCTCTCCCATTTCCTGTGTTGCATGCATGCTGGCATAAAGAGTCATAAACGCATCCGTCTCGTCTGTCGCAAATAAGAAGCTCCGCTTAGCACAGCATCCGGTAAGTGATGATTCTTTCTTCAAACTTTCAATCGCGTTGGTGTTTATTTTTTATGCTTGCTCTTTCTCCATTAGTTTGTCTGGTTGGTGCATGATAGCTAGAATACCTCTGTATACATTTCAATGCTTTCAATAATAAAGTTCAATTGGAGGTCAGCCCATCTCCTCTCCTTTTGTTCGATCAGGAATTTCAGCGTTTTTCGCATCACTCTCGGCTCTTGCCGCGGCGCCCAATGGACCCCCTCCCCCCCTTCTTGTACACTCTGCCTCAGCGCCGTGAGAAAGTGCCGCAACCGCGTTACCATTACACTGCACCCTCTCAAATGTAGGCAATTTATAGTTGCTAATTGAATTGAATTGTGGGATCCTACATGCGAAAACCACGATTTTATTATGAGACACGCCGCAGCGGGGGCCTCCGGAATAATGTTGACCACAAGGAAATTTTAACGTGTCCCAAATGTACGTGAAACGGGCCTTTTTAACTTCAACTACATTGAAATACGGCCGTCACGGCCCGGATTTGATCTGCCCACCTCGCGCTTAGCCGTGCAAGACCATGGCCATTCTCTGTCCCGTGGATATCACTTTTACTGGACTAGTCTCCTGTCCGACTGGCCATTTTCGCGCAAAAGTCAGAGCGCATCCGAGTTTCGTCACGGGTATTTTGTTTTGTGATAAAAACGCCGCAGTGACTTTTGTGGGAGGAGACAGCTTGCTTTAGTAAAAGCAGTAGCTATTCGCCTAATTACATTGTGCACTGAGAAGTTTGGGGTTCCATGCCTTAGATACGATGGAAACGGGCGCTTGAAAATTTTGGCATCCTTTATTATTTGATTGTCCTTCACTGAATATTTCTCTGTGTTGTTTATATTTTGCAGATCGCACGAGAATAAATAATAATAGGTTCAATCTTTCTATCAACAGCTAAAAGCACTGACGAAAGTGAAATGGAGTTTGTGCATCATTTGGTAATTCTGACTGTCTTGATCTGTGAAGCATCTGCAAAGAATTGTAAGTCTGCTATTTGCGTACCTATATCTGTACTTGAGCATGCTTACAGAAATAGTTGCTGCATTTGTGAAATGAAATTTATATTACTATAAAACAATTATTACAAAGGAATTACAATTGGCGTATACACTAGGGATTTCCGAAGGGTGATCGCATTACGAAATTTTTCTACACTTTTGACAATTTCAAGCAGCTATAGATAACACTAACAGGAGGGGCAGGATGACACTTTCAACTGCGCTAAAGAAAGCAATAAGTGTATACATGCTCACATTCGCCATTTAGGAAGGAAGAGAAAAGAAGAAGGCAGGGAGGTTAACCAGAATAACGTCCGCTTGGTTACCCTACACCGGCGGAATAGGAAAGGGGATAACAAAGATGACAGGGAGATAGCGGCGGGAAGGAAAGAAGGAAATTTGCGGTGAGTTCACTGACGCGTTTGGTCTAATGGTAATTGTACTAATAAGCGCAGATGTTCACACAAGCCCGTCGTCCTCCAGACGCACAAAAGTGCCTTCAACGCTTTATGGGCCGACGAGCGATGGAGGCGGTGTTCCAGCAGCACCTGCACGGAAAGCGGCCGATTGTCCAGTTTTTTAGAGCGTTAGCAAGTTCTTTTTTTTTTTCTGGGGCATATTGTGGACAGTGACACAGCAGGTGCTCGATATTTTCTGCGGCACCCCAAACCTCGCATGCTGCACTGTCGGTCACTTCAATTAATGTAGATTGTGCCTTTGTGAAGGCAACTCCTAACCAAAGGCAACAGAGAAGCGTAGCTTCACGTCGAGGAAGTCTCAATGGAGGTCTGAGTTTGATCCATTCGCCATTTAGGATCTTTTTGCACAGGCATACTGATAAATGATGCGTTAGAGTTAACGCGTAACATGCTTTGCTGGCCCTATACAAAATATGATTCGCAGATATATTCCACTTCCATCATCTCACATATAAAAGACAACATAGCTACACAAGGGACTTGTCGCAGCAAGCGGATATCGTTCGCGCCTGCTTTCGCACTGCCCAAGATCTAACCGCCATATTAAAACAGTTCGCTGTATCCCCTGCAACTAATTGGCTAATGTTGGACCTTTTTCAAATGTTGATGCTTTTGCAAGGCAGTTTCTTCTAGAGTGATACGGGTAGTGAGTGAGTGAGTAAAAAATTTATTAAAAATAATTAAAGAAAGGCATAATAGTTGGGCCCCTATTCCTGGGCCTCATTGGCAGGAGCGGCCAGCGGGGCTTGGCCCAGAAGAGTCAATTAGCTCTCCCGACCCTCGTGTGCAAGCCAAGCCTCCCACTGCCTATTCCTCATTAGTGGATGTTGGTGTATTACGGCGCTACTTGTGGAGGCCTCCTGAACCACTCCAGTGCGATGTGTTTTAGTGTGGGTGTGTTTTTGTACCACGGGCACTCATCAGTGAACCTCGTGTGGTGTATTCTGCCTAAGTGGTGCAGGTTGGGGTACGTATTCTTCTGAATACGACGCCCGTCCCTCTCCTTTTGGCTGTTTAAATTGTAATGGAGATGTCCAAAACGTCTCCGCTCCTGCCTTTGCTGTAGGAGGATGCAACGAGAATTCGGCGGAAGGTCGTCGCTGGGCCAGGCCGTTACTGGGACGTTTAGTTCTGGAGCAAAACGGTCTGTCCCCGCATTTCCTGCCAGTCCCTCGTGTGTCGCACACCATGTGATATTGCGGTGCCCTTCTAGTTGATTGCCTAAAATTTTGATTATTGATTAGGGTGCCGTTCCACTTAGAAACAGGTGGCAAGACGCTTGTGAGTTGGATAATATGACAGCCCAATTTATTTGGCGCTCGGCGTCCTGAATGGCCAAGGCGATGGCTGCAGCCTCTGTAAAGAATGCCGAGTTGGTTTTGAAGGATGTCGTTGTTATGTTGTTCTGACAAGTAGAGACAGTGGTGAAGGTGCATGAGCTCTTTCGAGTGGCATCCGTATAGTACACTCCCGGTCCCATACCAAAACGTTTGTGAAGAGTCTTTAGCCTTGCTCTGCGTCGTCCGGGATGGTACTTGGGGTGGATCTTTTTTGGAAATTGGGGCCACCGCAATGTGCGAACGCACGTCGCGGTCTATCTGTGCCATTTCCTCTCCGCAATACTGGGGTCTCAGGGGAAAGCCTAACTTCGCCAGTACTTCCCTGCTCTAAGTTGAATAACAAGGTCCTTCTTTGAGCATATCGTCTTTTTCGGACTAAGCTTAAAACGTCTTCTTCGTCAGCCTGTCACAATATGTATGTATGCTGTATACCACGCCATGCTATATGACATTAGGTATACTGGGATTATACGGCCACGCCAATGTATAAGTAAAGCTACTCATACAAGGCCTTGCTCTGTTCACAAACTTGTTCCTGAGAAATTTCAGAATGGCTGTCTACAAACAAATGTGGCGAAGGAAAGGACGCACAAGAATTACGCAGCACCCCTTTACATTTAGACTCGGCGCAGCGACAATCCCTGAGGCTTCTGAGGTCCGCATACTGGGTCTTGATATTCACCACTCCGGCAGTGGAGCACACTGGCTCCATAAAACCAGAGTTCGACAAAAACACTTCACCTTATTCGTCGCATTGCAGCAAAAGCAGCTGGAGCTCGTACTGACGTAGCTCGACGGTTGGTGCGTGCAGTCTTGCAGCCACGAATTTTATACCAAGCACAATTTCAACGGCTGACTTTGGCACAGCTGGCACAGTTGGAGACGATTAATCGCGTTGCTATGCGCACAATCACAGCACTGCCCCGCATCACTCCGATACCAACCTTACAGGAACATGCCCAGCTCAACACAATTGCAGAGCTAATTTCGCAACCTGAAAAAGCACGTGAAATAAAAAAGCAACTTATTCCGGCTGTCGCTGCGTTGCATGCTCATTTTCACCGCGGCTCTCGGATTGACAATCAGCCCTATCCAATGCCTCCCTGGGAATTCACCAGCATCACAACGCGCCTGCCAACGAAGTTACGACGCAGCGATACAACAGGTATTATTGACGAACACAATATCGTCGATGCGTCATGCGCTAACACCTGCAAAGTCTATACGGATGCTGCCATTCTCCCAGACGGCGGAAGGACATCATTCCTGAGTACTACGCATAATTTCATCAGCGGCCACCAGCGCTATTTATCTACGGAAGCCAGCGCTCTAGTAATGGAAATTCAAGCCATCCACGGCGCTGTGCAAGATGCGACATCTAAGCTGCCTACCATCGAGCAACTAGATATCTTCACTGATTCTTTAGCGGCTATTCAGGAACTCAAGAAGGTTGATAAGGCGATGGAAATCTGCGAGACAATACACACTATGAATAGTAAAACAGCTACTTGTGTCAAGGTACACTGGATTCAAGGCCATTCAGTGAACCCTCACAACATTGCTGCTGACCAGCAGGCACACTGCCCTCCTAATCCCGATCTTCCACCTATTCCCCTCTCGCCTCAACCCCTTAACTCGCTCCGAGCCCGTAAAAACTTTCTTCGGCAGGACACACGCGCTCTTATCCCACCGTGTGTCTGCTCCCTCCCCCTTCACCTTACTAGGGCCGAGGAAGTTGTGCTTAGGAGGCTTCGGGCCGGGGTGGCCCTTACACCGGCTGTTATCTCAAGGTGGAACTGGTCGCCTTTACCAGTCGGTGCTACGTGTCCATACTGCTCCGTTCCTGTGATGGAAGCAGATGCATACCACCTAATATGGACATGTACTGGTTTAAAATCGGAACGCTCGCGTCTCCTACTGCAAGCCGGCCTCCGCTACAGTGTGACAACCAGCTATGACCACTGGATACATGACAACAGATTCCACAAAACACTGCTTCAATTCATACACAACACAGGCCTCACAGCACACATATAATACACATATACGCATCAAGAATTATGCCTTAAGGGCAAGTCTTTATCGCAAAAAAAAAGAAAAACACCGATAGCGGATGCCTTTCATCGTCTATCTTCTCAGACTAAAATATTGTTACGGGGATGCTAGGAGTATATAAAGACTGGATAAAGAGTACATAAAGTGTATAACAGCTGTGTCTTACCAGTACTCACGCACGGGGCAGAACCCTGGAGGCTTACGATAAGGGTTCTACTTAAATTGAGGACGATGAAATGAGCTATGGAAAGAAGAATGATGGGTGTAACGTTAAGGGATAAGAAAAGAGCACATTGGGTGAGGGAACAAACGCGAGTTAATGACATCTTAGTTGAAATCAAGAAAACGAAATGGGGGGGCATGGGCAGGACATGTAATGAGGGAAGATGACGGATGGTCCTTAAGGGTTACGGACAGGATTCCAAGGGAAGAGAAGCGTAGCAGGGAGCTGCAGAAAGTTAGGTGGGCGGATGAGATTAAGAAGTTTGCATGGACAACATTGCCACCTTAGTACATGACCGGTGTAGTTGGAGAAGCCTGGTTACGCCTGGTTACGCCGACTGCAGGCCTTTGCCCTGCAGTGGGCGTAACCAGGCTGATGAGGATGATGATGATGATACACAGCTTCACTGGTCATCATTCTTCAGAAGGGAAGGGCATTGAAAGACTGTATTTACTATATATATACAGGATGAGTCAGCGTAGACAAAATGGCTGACCACCAACAACACGCAGCAGCCGGCGTCTCGAAATCTTCTTCCTCAGTTTTCTTTCATCCTTACGTAACAGTGTTATAATATTATAAATGCGATGCAATAACAGAGCCCAAACCTGAAAATGCTGTCTTTTTACTGGCGCAACTGTGCATTACCTCGGGCATTGGTACAGGAAAGATGTTTGAAACATAGCTGATACGGAATGTTGTGGTGATGACGCTTTGAAAGATGCTGCCTATAATTAATACACATAAATTAAAGTCCACAAAATTTGACCACATTAGTCAAGAACTTCATACTTAAAGAAATCGATGGATGAGCAGCGTAATCGAAATCATTCTGTGCAGTCTCGTCTTGACGAAGCTGAAGATAGATCACGACGTGAGAACCTAATATTTCGGGGTATATGAGAGGCTATAGAGTCTTGGACATATACCTAATCTAAATTCTTGGAAGCATTGACTGAGGGCGTCGGCTCGTGCTCTGGTGCTTTAATCCAACGTGCACACCTCCTGGGCATTTTTTCACATGATAAGTGTCGTCCTGTCATAGTCAAATTTACCGACTCAAAAATGAAGGAAAAGATACCCGCCTTGCGTAATGAATTCAAGTCGAAAGGCATCACTATCAGTGAAGATTTCTGGCTAGCAACACGCTTGGCTCGAAAAAAAACTGTGAATTTGGTAGCACCCACGTTGGCCCTCGCTCTTTTAAACTACAATGCAACAAGCTATGCTTCAATAACCGATGCTTTATGTACAACGCAATCACCGGCACTGTCGACGAGGTCGTGACACGTGGCGAACCTGGTGTGCAGGGGACAGTGACCACTGACACTGCTAATGGGATTGTCACAAGTGGCGAAGCCAGTGGATTAGTTACCGATTGTGCATCGGAAGTTGTATCGTAGGGAATCGCGAGGGGCAGTGGGAAGTTATCTCCCGTGTCTGTCCTTTATACCAACGTCGGAAGCGTTCTTAATAAACATACTAACTTATCTTCCGCCATTGATACATGTACTCATCCAATTGTTCCCCACTAACAGAATCCTCACTCCTAATGCCCTTGTTTGATTTTCAAATCTTTCACGACGCTCATCGTTTCTCGATGTATCGTTGCGATAGGACGGCAAGACGTCGCGGTGGCGTTCTGCGTGCCATTTCAACAGATATTCCTTCTACATGCATTAAAATCTGCAGCGATTTGTAGCTAGTTTTTTGCTTTCGTAGTCATCGATCATCTGAAAATAATTATTGGTGTAGGCTACCGCCCTCCATCCTATTCGTCCACATTTACTAACTCCATGATACCATAAACTTGGTTCGCACACGCTATCGTACATCACCACTTTTATACTCAGTGACTAACTTTCCAAGTATCTTGCGGACTGCTCAACCGCCTTATTCATCGCCGCCTTTTTTCACAAGCTAAAGAATTCTTAGATCTATGTACATAGTTTTCTCTAACTCAGTAACGCAAGCCACTAGGACTGTAATAAGTACTGAATATACTCTAGATTTAATCCTAAGCAGAAATCCAGAGCTAGCTACAGACCTAACATATCTGCCAGATATCAGTGATCATCTTCTGCTCAATTTTTTTCATTATTACGCCACATCCTAAAAACGAATAAAAAACCATCCTAGATTACAAACGAGCTAACTTTGCCGCTATTAATAATGAACTATCTGCATTTATTGGTCATTTTTCTTGTTAATTTCGATACACACTCTGTCGAAGAAAATTGGCTACTGTTCAAAACGAAGGTACACCAATTACAAGACAAATATATTCCTAAGCGCGTCTTCACCTGTAACCCTCTAGCACCCTCGTTCAATTCATACATCAGGCGACCATCTAACAAAAAGAAACGTTTGTTCCGTCTTGCCGAACTTCCACCTTCTATTGAGCGATGGTCGACATACAAGACTGCTTCCGACACACACGTTAAAACCCTGAAACTTGCAAAGAAAAACTTTTTCTCTTCTATTTTACCATCTATATTGAAAACAAGTGTCAAACACTTCTGACGCATTATACACGCTACACACTAACCTTTAATTACATTGCAAGATATCTCCGGCAACATACTCCCAAATAATCCCTGTGCTACCGCACTGAATAGAACATTCATTGAAAGCTTTTCCTCGAGCACGACAGTTGACCTTCCAGTTATGCCGCACCACGGATTTTCCATTATGTCACGAATCACTGTTGATGCTCCTGACGTTGCTAACTTAATCGAGTCTTTAAAACACGATTCATGTCTGGGGTGTGATCAGATTAGTTCTAAATTCCTAAAAAGTACTTGCGCTTATAGTTGAATTATACTAACAAAACTGTTTCAGCAGTTGCTCGATTCATCATGCCTCCCTAACGACTGGAAAATCCAGAAGGTGTTCCCACTTCACAAATCCGGTAATAAGCACTTGCCTCAAAATTATCGTCCCATTTCACTCACTAGCACATGCTGCAAATTACTAGAACATACAATTTTTAAAAACATCGCCGCTTTACCTGAGAGTAACTCATTTCTTTCTTCTGCTCAACAGGGTTTCCGTCAAACATATTCCTGCGAAACGCAGTTACTGTCATCTACTGATAAAATACATTGCATTCTTGAACAGTCACCTTGCGCCGATTGCATCTTTTTAGACTTTTCGAAAGCTTTTGATAAAGTGTGCCATCAATTGTTGCTTGATAAATTAAGTCATCTTAATCTTGATCCACATGTCTTTAGATGGATTCAATCTTTACTTCTGAACCATTGGCAGTTTGTTTTTACTAATGGCACAACCTCACCACTTACTAACGTGCTATCTGGTGGACCACAAGGATCCCTCCTAGTACCACTTCTATTTTTAATTTATATTAGTGACCTTCTGTCCACCCTATCTTTTGCCATCCACCTTTTTGCTGACGACTGTGTAATTTTCCTGGATATACGTTACATCAACGATATTAATACTTTCCAGACCAATATTAATTTTGTCTCGAAGTGGTGCAAAATGTGGAAAATGGAATTAAATATTGCCAATTTAAATTCATGGGCGTTTCTCGTTGCTCTAGCACTTCCCCTTCTTATTGTCTTATTGGCATTCCTGTTAATTCCGTCGTATCATATAAATATCTAGGCGTACACCTATAACCAAACTTAACACGGAATGCCCATACTGAATAAGTTACTAATAACGCTAACTCATTTTAGGGTATTTACGTCGCAACTTCTCTGCTGCTCCATCGTGCTTAAAAGTCATACTATACAAATCACTAATACCACCTAAACATGAATACGCGTCATCTATATCGGACCCTGGGCATGAGAATCTTGTAACTTCTCATGAACCTACACAAAATAACTCCGTTCACTTCATTTTTTTTTTCAAATTACAACCGCACCGCAAGTACAATAACCACGAAAACTAACCTTTCTCTCCCACCTTTAAACCTCGCCGGAAACTCAGTCACCTCACTCTATTCTACAAGGTATATCCTCACATCACGCTACACGACGATTTTATTTCAGCACCGGAATACATCTCCCATCGCATTGATCATCAGCATAGGGTTGACATCAAAAGATGCCATACTAAACCTTCTTTTCAGTCCTACCTTGCCCAGATACTTGTCGAATGGAACCGCCTCCCTCCCGATATTGCAGCCATGATAACCAACGACTTCGCGATGCACTAACAACCTTTGTTTATATTGGAGAATGAAGAAATTATATTATAACGAAATTCACTGTATTCTAGTGATTGTCTTTCTAACCTATATTACCCACCCACTCTGTAATGCCTCTGGTATGAGGGTATAACAAATAAATAAATAAATAAATAAATAAATAAATAAACATATATGAAATTCTCCCATGTCACTTCCAACAGAGGACTCCTAGCGCAACATTTCGTTTTAATTAGTCAGCTTACGTTTACTGCAATTCACATGGTCACTACCGCTACGAGTCTCACATTTCGAGTAGTAGTCTGAGATGTTGCTATCGCATTTATGCTTCGCCCTTATGAAGAAGCTGTGATATTTTGATTGAAGCCTTTTGGACGTCCCCCACCATACCGCCGCTAGCCATTTTCTTCATTTTGCATAATTAAAATATGCGCGCAATGTCCTCAACGGGGCGCTGTTTATCAGGAGGTTGGCTTGAGGTTTTGTGGCGGATGGAGGTGCTTTTTATGGCTCCGTGGCGGCGACGGAATCATAAGTTATGTGCATGCTTTAAGCTTGCTTCTGTTTTTGATTTCCTGATTTCTATTAGCCTTAAAATAATAATTGAGTAGTTTTTATCGTATTTTTCGCCCCTGTTCTTTTTGTGTGCGCGGGTGTCTTTCGTGTACATTTGCTTTTGCAGGATAGTCAGAGCGTCCTTTCGCGCCACGTGCTTCAACACTGGCAACCAGGTATGATGTTAAGTTTTTATAGCCTTTAAATAGTAGCTTGGAAGTGGGAAGACTAATACCTATTAGTGGTTTTACTATGTGTGTGTGTTGGTAGGAATCTGACAGCATGGCCGCGTGGTTGAACACGTGCTAAAACGTGTCATACCTTAAGCCTGTGCGGCATTAATTGCTTTTGAGTTACATCTTGATGATTTAGATCCTGTGCGTATCGGTTTTTGCCAGAAGGCATGTGCTCTGCAATATTATAGTAATACAGTATTTGCAGTAAGAAAAGCCGGCAAATACATGGGAAGGAAGCCGGGAAAGCGTGAAGTGGTGCACGGGGTCACTCAAGGCAGATGAGGGGACGGATGAGAATGGAAAAGGAAGCGAGCCAATCGGCGCACACGGTGATGTCGGTGCGAGGCCAAAGAAAATGGAGGTTTTCCAGGAAGAGCTTGTCAAACAGGTTGAAAAGCTCAAAAATGAGCTAAATAGCGAGCGTGATGCATGGTAGGTAGTGGAAAATAGACGAAGCAGCGGAGGGAAAGCTGAACAGGGCTGCCATTGTGAACGAAAATGGTCGTGACAATGGAAAGCAGTCCCCTGACGTGACAAGTGAGGGAGTGCCAGCAATGTACGTGGAATTCGGGCAACATGGTGAGGGGTTAGCTGGCAAGAGCGGCACCTACCTTGAGGCCGCCAGGCGGGAAAAGCAGGAGCGCATCAATCGATGCCCCTTGTCAAGTACGAATCACGGGGAAAAGGACAAAGGAAAGCAGGGAGAGGTAGAAGAGAGCGAAATGGTGATTATCGCCGGCGACTCGAACCTGGGTAGGTGCTCAGAAGCAATTGCGGAGAGGGTGAAAGGCGGTAAAAGAGTGTTGGTAGGGATATTTTCGGGGCGGACGCTGGGTTCTGTCATGGAACGAGCAAAAGCAAAGCTCGCGGAAAATACCCATGTGCGCAACCTTGTCATAGCAGCAGGTGGGCTAAATGACGTCGTAAACAGGAAGGGGACAGGACTAGCACAGCGCTCGGCGGAGGGGGTGGAGGACTTGCGCGAGCTGTCCCCTCAGGTGCAGATCGTAGTGTGCACGGTGTCGAGGTGCCTGAGCGTGACAGTCACGTACAAAGAGCCGTAGCTGCTGCTAATGAGGCGATATGGAAAATGAGCCGAGAGAAAGACTGCGAGGCTGTCGAAGAAAACAGAGAAGTGAGAAGGTGTGGTGGATTTCAACGAGAAGGGATCCACTTCAATTACAGGCTTGCACGAGAAGTTGGATGGCAATTTGCTGGTCGAGCTGTGGCTTTTTAGGGGCCCGCGGGCACTCAGGAGGCGAGAGTAGGTACTAATGAAGAAATTCCCCTAAGGGAACCTAAGTATAGCCTCGCCGTCAATAAAAGAAAAAGGAGGACAGGAAGAAAGGGAGCTCGCCATGCAATAGGCTACATAAACATGAAGAGCAGCAGAAGACAGGAAAAGTTGACACACATTGAGGAGCAGTTAAATAGAGAACAAATAGGGGTGTATGCGGTTACAGAAACGCACCTTAGAGACACGGAAGAGCCGCTAGTGATTGAGGATTATGTTTGCGAAGGGTGCAACAGAACTAAGTTGGAAAGAAAGGGAGGGGAGTCGGAATGCTCATCCATCAGATAGCCCAATGAAAAAGAGCAAGCTCAAAATGTCAAGAGCATCTTTGGTTATCAGGTACAATATGTGGGGGAAAAGCTTGGATGGGCGTTAAGTATTTGTGGACCGGAAATAATTGCACAGAGAAGAATGAAGGGTTAGTGGAATGCATAAGTGCTGATATTAAGGGTTTCGGGAATGATGATGAAATTATCCTATTAGGTAACATGAATTCCCATATACAGGATTTAGATGTCTATACCGACAACAACGGGAAGTCAATGCTAGACCCTTGTGAGCAGCATAACTTCGTTATCGTCAATACAGGGCCTAATTGTGTACGGCAGAACACGTGGGAAGTGGGAAATCGGTAACTGGCCACTGATTACTGTCTGATGACAAAAGGAATTGATGATATGTTGAGAGAAACGGTTATTGATGAGGAAGGGTATAGCAGCACATGGAGCGACCACAAACGCATCATTTTGAAGATGGGATATGTAGTTGGGAAAGAGAGCAAGGAGTGCAACATAGCCAGTCCAAATTTCAATGCTGAACAAATGAGAAATGTAGTCACTAGAGTCGAGGAAGAACTTGGCAAATGGCCAAGGAAAGAGTGGGAATATAGTGAGCTTCTAAGTGTAATATCGACAGAAATACGAAATAGAATCAACATGTCTATTAGAAAGGAAAAAAAGAAACCGAAAAGCTGGTGGACCAGGGAGATACAAGAAGCAATCGCCGAACGACAGAAAGCATCCCAAGAGAACAGGCAGTTTCCGCAGGATGAAGTAGTCAGTAAATGGGAAATATACCGGGAGAAAAAGTCTCTAGTTCAAATACTGGTGCAAACAAACATAAAATGTGAAAGTGAACGTTGGTTTTCAGAAATACGTAAAAAAAGAAGGCCGCACCTAGAATATTTTGTAACCACATAAAATTATTAGGCAGGAAGTCAACAACAATACTACAACATATTCTAGAGGAAGATGAAAACGAACTGGAAGGGGAACGGCAATAAAAAACATCTAAAAAATAACAGCCGAATCGTTCCAAAGCAATGACGAGGTTGTATTTGAAGAAAAAAAGAGCGTGAAAGAGACCCAGGTAGAAAGGAGCTGGTGCTGACAAATTTCAACTGGAAGAAAGCCGAAGAGAAAATTTCTAAGCGCACAACCATGGGGCTAGACGACGTTCACTTTAGGCTGATTATTGAACTAGGACCAAAAAGTAAGGAAGCTCTGGTGAAAGCAGTGGAAAAGCTTTAAAAGATAGGCGAATACCAGACAGTTGGCGCCAAAGTAGAAAGAATTTAATTTATAAAGGTAAGGTGGAAAGGTTGAATTCACTCGTAGTGACCGTTGACGTTGGTAATATACAGGCTTGCAAAGCAGGCAATCAAATTAAAGCTGCAAGCATGGGCAGAGAATCATGGCATTTTGAGGGAATTTCAAAATGGCTTCCGAATAGATAGAGGTTTGGATGATAACTTATTTGTTCTTACTCACTCTGCTGAAATATCAAAGACCCTTATATGTGGCCTTTTTAGACATTACATGAGCTTATGACAACGTATACAGCAACATTTTGTGGAATATTCGGGAAGGGGAAGGCTTAGGTGAAGAATGTCTACAGCTTTTGAGAGAGATTTACCTAGAAAATATTGTTTGCGTTGAATGGGAAGGGATGAGGAGCGATGAGAAAGGTGATATAAACGAGGGACTGAGGCAGTGGTGCGCTTTATACCCACTGCTGCTTATGATGCACCTCGTGAAGATTGAGAGGGCGCTAGAAGGAAGCAATCTCGGATTTAATCTCTCATACAAACAGGCGGGTACAGTAGTAGAGCAGCAGCTTCCAGGTTTATTGTGTGCGGACGACATTGTGTTGCTAGCTAACAAGCAAAGTGATTTGCAACGTCTCGCTAATATCTGTGGACAGGAAGGCAAGAATTTAGGTTTGAAATTTAGTTTTAGAATATAAGGTGTTGGTGGTATTCAATGAAAACAGTGAACAGACAGTGGCAATAAAAGGCCAGTAACTACCTCGGGTAAGAGCATACAAATACCTTGGTATATAGATAAACTAAGGCAATAGATATATGGAAACACAGGAAAAAGCAATAACAGTGAAGGGGAAGAGAAATGGGGCAGCCTTAATGAAGCACAGAAAGCTATGGGGGAGAGAGAGAGAGAGGAGTTTCTTATAGAAGGGGAGATTAAAATATGGGGTGAAGTGCAGCGCAGCAACTGTCTCTCAGTAGAGGACACCTGAACCGCACTGCACAGGGGGGATAAGGGAATTGAAAGAGGGGTGAGAGAGGGAGAGATGCGGCGGCGGCGGCCGGGGCAGGAGGGGCGCGCGTGGGGCGAGTTTATAACCTCGGCATGTATGGCGCTACGTCGCGCCTAGTCGTGTTGAGGCAGAGCTTCCAGTGCGGCGAGAGCCGCAACATACATTTGGCGTGCATTGCCGTCGATATTTGGGTAGTGATCCAGCAGGACACGGAGCGCAGCAGTGAGCGCGGCTATGAGCGCGTTTTTTTGGGTAGCTGCTCGGAGCGGTTGAAGGGCGGAGAGATGGCACAGCAGCAGCTGTTTGGGCGCTGTGGCCACGTAGGGCGTCGCTGTCAGACCGGCTTTTCGGGATGCGCGCAGACGGAGTATATGCGGCTGTGCGCTGCTCGGTCGATGCAACGGGGGCTCCGGCCAGCTCGGGCGCTTTTTTGCGCGAAAGGTGCCGCTCCGAGGATGACAACAGCACGGCCACCTTTCTCTGGCGTTGCCACTCGTGACAGCGCGGCTCAGTCGACGAGTGACGGCCGCCGCAATCAATGCAGTGCGGTATATCTCCAGGACAGTCTTTTGTTGCATGCGACTCACCACAGCGCAGGCAGCGGGCGTCGCGGAAGCAGGTGGCGCCGGCGTGGCCGAAAACGCCGCAGCGGTCGCATTGGAGTGGCCGGGGCAGTCGAGCACGAATGGGGCGCAGTTGCTTGAGGAGCCGCACGTTGGTATGGACGACACTCCCGGCAAAGGTAACGGTTACTTTGGCACCACTTCGCGAGCAGGAAAGCACCGTGACTGGGGCTTCTATGTTTTCACTTACTGTGTGGGCATCGAAGGAAGGGTCGACACCATAGGTAATGCCAACAGAAGAGTTGTGTAGGGCTTTCGACCGCATTGCCGCGATGCCGATGACGCGCACTTCAAGGAGAGGAGCCAAATCGGCGCCGCGCGCCGCATCCGCAGCCATCACATTCCGATGGATATTAGCAGGATAGCCCAGCTCTCCTCCTAATGGAGGAGAGCTGGGCGGCGATGGTGTCTCTAGAGAGAGCCAGGAAGGTGGCGTTTCGCCCGGTGAGCCGGTACAGCACGGTGAAGGCGGCGTCGTGAGTGACACTGCCGTATTCGGATGGAGTTTGCGGCGGGAAGTACCCTAACCATCGGAAGCGACATTCTTCCGATATTCTTTGGCTGCATTGCTATGGGCTGGCAGGCTTGCGAGTCTTCGCCGGCCGAGGGCGATAGCGGAGAGGGTGAGTTGCTCGGCACGAGCTCCTCTGTCCCCTCAGCGACTGGGGCAGTGGCGGGCGTACTCGGCCGGTTTTCATAGCACGAAGGCCCGTCGGCGGGATCTTCATCTCCGACGGCAGCAGCCACCGTCGTCGAGCGCCAGCCTTCCTCCGCCGCGGGCGCGGTGGACTCCGTGTTGTTGAGCAGGCGCGACGAGCAGGCCGCCGGCGACGACAGCGAGGGGGGATCCGGGCGGACAGGGCTTGTCCCGGGCAAGTTGGTTCCGTCCGTGCGGGAGAGTGAAGTGTCGCCACCGACGACACTTGCGGATAGCAAGAAGAAAGTGCCCGCCCTCTCGAGGGTGCCAGCGGTCGACGGGGAGCTGCCACAACCGTTGGTAGAGGCAGCCGGTGTTTCCCGTTGAAGGTGGCCGTTGTCAGACGCATTCGGGACATTGAAACGGAAAGCGCGGAAGGGAGCCTCCAGGTCAGATGAGCTGTGCGCGGATGTTGTCGGACTCACTTGAGTGAGCGGGCATGACCGCACGGAGGGCATCGTGGCAGCCGACGGATCACGTTGGAAGCGTGCGTGCAGGCCGCGCGTCCTCCGCATGGGAGGAGGTGACACGCAATAAGGACGAGGTTATAACCCATGTAGACGTGGCTGCAGGACTCGTCTTGCTTCCTTCAGGAGCAGGTCGACGCCGCTGTGGTGGCTGAACTCCGACGCGTAGGGGAATCCAGGAATTGGCTTCTTTTTCGCTGCGCCATGCATAAGATATGGGGCCTCAGTGAGGTGGGAGAGGCTCACCATATCTTGCCAGCTGCCGTGCGAGCCCTGAAGGGCTGCGCTGTGGAGCATGGTCGGGGACGTAGGGGTGCGCGCGCGAGATGTAGGGGGTGTGACGTGGTCGGCGGAGTGAGGAGCAATGCGACCGCTCGCTACGAGTGTCCGGGAGCATCTCGCCCAATGGGGAGACAATAGGGACGAGGTGCTCCGGGGTATATGGAAAGGTGTAATGGCTCCAGGACTTACTTTTGGAAATGCGGTTGTTTGCTTTAAATCAGGGGGAAAATCAGGACTTGTTTGGAACCAAAGGTCAGTGGGATGCCTCGCATTGGGCGCTCACGAGAAGACTACAAATGAAGCTGTGCAGGGAGATATGGGCTGGACTAGTTTTGAAGTGAGAGTAGGTCGCACTAAAATTGATTATAAAGAACGACTGAGGAATATGGAAAGAGGTAAATGGACTGGGAGAGCGTTGAGGTATCTGTACAGGAAAAACATTGATTCACAGTGGAGGAAGAGAACTAGCAAGCTTACCAACAAGTATGCGGCCTGTAGGGTGGGCAACACCGCAACAAAGAACGTTATATTAAATTAGTTTATGGGTTTTTACGTGCCAAAACCACTTTCTGATTATGAGGCGCGCCGTGTTGCGGAAATTTCGACCATCCGGGGTTCTTTAACGTGCACCTAAATCTAAAAACACCGGCGTTTCCGCATTTCGCCTCCATCAAAATGCGGCCGCCGTGGCCGGGATTTGATCCTGCGACCTTGTGCTCAGAACAAAGAGCTTCAAGCGGAAAGTCAGAGAGGCTGAAAAAATCTAATGGGTGGCGGCAATGGGAAATAAACCTGCCATGAGTAAGTACTTAAGAGGAAAAAGGAAATCAGGAAAGAAGTGATTTATGATAACTCAAAAGGAAGTTCCTTAATTTTCGAAGCGAGATCGCGATGTCTTAGAACACGCACCTATAAAGCCAAATATATGATGGAGGAAGAAGCATGTACTTTCTGTGGTAAAGCTAAGGAAACGATGAAGCATTTTTTTATTAGAATGTGAAGACGTCTGCCCAGCGGTCGATTTAGGCACCACTGGCCTCCTTGAAGCCCTTGGCTTCAGCGAGAGCAGTGGAAAAGTAAACATGTCCGCAATAGAGATTACTAAGAGGCGATAGGAAGATTGGGGGAAGAAAAGTAGGGAAACAACCAAAAACGAAGACGTACAAAAGCAAATTTCGCAGTAGGCGATCAGAAAATTTGGTTGTGGGAGTTCATAGGTGTAAGGTCATTGTGAATGTTTGCCTTGGTTACGCTCATGTGTGAATTGTTTTTGTTTGGTTGAAGTGCGTGCTTGCTCGAGTTCTCTGGGGTCCACTCTGTGTTTGTGTATCTGTAGCATTGCAACGTTGTGCTGTTGGTTCGCACCTGGACCGCTTCCAGAGAACGCCTGCTTTGGGAAGGCGGCGGCCGAACGCTGTTCGGCGAAAAAGAGAGCGGCAGGGGTTCTCGCGCACTGGACCTGGCGAGCGCTATAAATCGCGCAGCGAGCAGCTATAGCGACACCTGCAGGAGGGAGTCTTTGGGGAGTGTTGGGTCGGGCCGAGGCGGTGCGGGCGGCTCGGGTGGTCCGAGCTGCGGCCGCCGCCGGTGCGAGTTACTCCGCCGGGGCACATGGTCCCGCGGCTGGGGATTAGAATGTGCGCGGCTCAGCGAGCGTTCAGCTGAGTGTGGTCTGAGACTTGATAGACGACGGACCGAACTCCTCAAGCGCCCGACCAGTGCGACGGACTGCCCCGAGGCCTTTGCTCAGCCGCATTCGTTAATGTGAACTCGCTTTCCTTGCTTACTATATACACAGTGTAACCTCCATTAGTGTCTGCCTGTACATAAATTTAGTTCAAATTATTGACATCCTGCATCTTTAGTCCCGGAATACCGAAGCAGAGAACAGAGCAGCAGCTTGTGAAAAGCCGAGAACATACAAAAACACCTAGAAAGAAAAACCAGGCGGAGGAAGAGAAAGTTTACTATAGGTTATTCTTTTCTTATGTTATTATTTATTTTTATTTATTTTTTAGTCTAGGTAGGCCATTAAGCAGTATAATAGCAAGAGCTTGGTGGCGCAATCCACGGCCCGTTCCAAAGGGGACGCTCACAACATCAATCCATCCACCCAAACTCCAGCGCTGGTTCCCTGTAGTGAATAGTGTGGTGCAGCGAAGTAGCGGCAGAGGCGTAGCGTAGGGGGTTGGGCACGTCAGGCACATGCCGCCTTTCTTGAATTTCTTGTGCGTCAGGATACCTGATTTAAAACTACGCGTTGAATTAGCCGCCTGCCCCACCCTCCTCTTCTTCTCACGTGTAGTCCGCTAAATGTTGTCGAGAAACTAAGCAAGTAAATCGCAACGGCTGTCCATGGAAATATCCCATTAGTATACTTCTGATGCATACTTCTGGCAATATTTGCGGTGTGTGTTGGTGACGGCTCAAAATATTTTCAAATTGTTTGGGTAAATGGCTTCAGAACGTGACGGCGGTATTGGCGTCGCGATATCGTCGTGGTAACAATGGCGGTATAAAAAAATAATGAGAGTGTGATGGCGACCAGCGTATGGTCGATAGAGCAGGACGATAAAGGAATGAGGACAACGTGTTGACGACGGCACGACAACACCTAAGAAAAGCTGTGTTAAGCAGGTAAGACAAAGCGGCCACCTGGATCCAGGGCGGGCAGCGCGTTTCGAAGAACATTGGGCCGTCAGCCAAGATACGGTGTCTAAATTGAGGGACAAGCCAATACCTCCTTGAGAAGAAGGCTTGAGTGCTCGGCGGGTGACGTCACGGAGAAGAGGCCATCGGCACGCTCGGGGATACGGGTTGAATGAAGGGATCGCGGCTTGGTTCGCCTAGCAGCCATATGCTTTTATTGACCACTCCACACTTTTTCTTCAGTCTAAACTGCGGAATGAGCAGCAGGCGCCTTACAAAGCATTTATTTAGAGGCACAGATACAAAACAGCTTTGCAAAACATGTACAGGTATTGATTCGAGCAGCTTTTTATAGCGTCGCACTTTGTCATCTTTGTAATGTACGTTGTTTGTGCATTATAATAATTATTATTATTTATTATACCCCACACTTCATACCTATTCAAATAAACTGAATCCATAAAAACTTCTCCTTCCGTATTTTTGTACCTGTGGTTTTTATGGCGCGGCAATGATGAATGTAACACACTCTATTAGCTTCACAATTGCGTATGAACAATTTTGTTGGGGACACATGTACTTATTGCAATCTAGATTATGCTTAAATGATTAATTTCGCTGTTGACGCACTAATTACCACAGTGCGCTGATTTACAACAGCTCAAATAAGTATAGAAGCAGAATATAAAACATTCGTGCAACTATTTACAAGGAAACTGCTGCCTTATTGCGCAGAGTTTCAGCTTTTCTCTTCCTTGCCTTAGCATTGGCATCCAATATTTTGTCATTCATCTTGCAGAAGTAGTTCTTCAATAAAATATTCGTGCTACACCACAAAAGGTGCCTTAACACAAATTGACATTTGTGTCCGTCCTCGAAAGCGTCGCACTCTGAGGAATCATCACTGACGAGCAGTTCAAGCGTGAGGTCAGTGACTAAACGACGTTGGTTTGGCAGATTAGTAAATTCCTCTTCGTGAACCTAGACTTTTTGCTTGTTATAAATTGCATCAGGTCTTCTAGGTATAGAATCTTATCCGCTTCTTTCTCCTTGCGGAATGCTTCAGCAGACGTTTCACACGCTTCCTTCAAAGAAGCAGCTTCAAGACGCATGCGCTTGGAATCAGAATCCTCCCTCGAGGTGCTTGGCTTCGAAAGATGAGGTGGACATTGAGGAAACTTTGATGGGACTGTGCCTGGGCGAAGACGCAGGCGTGAGAGTGCTGCAGTGACGGTGTGCCTTGTAAGGTAGTCGAGGTGAGAGAACTCCCGCATGATTTCGGCCTCAATGAAATGAAGTTCACAAACCTAGAAGGAAGTTAAAAGTTGTCCTAAATTTATTCTAACATTCCTGATTTAAAGGAACTCTCTGTAATTGAGCAATTAACCTTCCCGTATTTTTCAAAAGTAACTATTTAAAGAACTGCTGAACATCTTACCCTGGAGTGCGGTGATACAATGAAATCTGCACGTGGTATCACCCTAATCCAGGCACTCTGGGCTTCTTCATCTTGCGAAAACTTGGCAGAAGTGATTTTTCTCCCCCGATTTGTAATTGCTCCGGCAATTTGGCACGCAGAACTTATTAGGCATATCTTGGCATGGCACTCCACATTCCGGGACAGTGAAGACTCGCGGTGCACACAATCGCAAGCACAGCACGAGTGTTGAGTCCAGAAAAAAATGTGCGTTCGGAAGCATGCGGCACCATGGCCGAGCATGCCGAGACTTGTTTAACCGCGAAGCTATTCGAGGAGCGGCACGGCTCCTGGAACTAATCGAATTGTTGTCGCCGCCGTCGTCGCCTCGGTCTTCTCCGAATAGCCGGGGTTAACTATTGTATATCTTCCCCGCTTCATTTTCAACACAGGTACGCCGCTAGTAGCTTCGCAGCGCGCTGCACGGAACTTCTATGTTGGCCTCTTCTGCGTGACGTAGCTCAAGGGGAGCGGGTCAGCCAGAAGGCCTTAAGTTCTCTAGAGGGTGTTGGACAAGCGCGACACAGCTCCACCATCCGCTACAGCATTGAGACCCTATGGTGTGACCAAGCTCTCGCGCAACAGTAAGCCTGTTTCAAAGGTTGGGAATCAATGTGCCACACAGCTTAGCTTAGATAGCTCTCACGTGAGAGCACGAGGACTCTCCTCGTACGAGATAAGGCGCAGCAGCAAAGGCTCCTCGTGCCTTGGTACTACCCTCCGTCTGAGTTTCTCTTAGACGAGAATAAAGAAGCCGCTGTCGCTTAGTCAAGAAACCGATCAGGTAATGAAAAAAATAAAGGCACAGTTTCGTCCGATAGGCGAAACAGCGATTGGAATAGCAAATTAGTAGACCGCTATAGTTACTAAGGATAGTAGTTTTATCGGCTATATAAACTTGTAAATATTTGCTTACCAACTAATTTAACAACGATGTAATGTGGAACCGCGGCTTAACAAGCACGAAGAAAGAAACAGAGACAGCACTGTCTCTGTATATTTCTTTCTGCGTCCTCGTTCTATCATGTATTCATACGAACTAGCCCGCGAACGTGTTTTAGGTGAATTAAGAAGCCTAGTGTCCAGCGCGAACAGGTAAACATGAACACATCTCCCTCGATGAGCGCGAAAACTCGCTGTCCAAATATTTAGGTGACGAATCGCGGAAGCAGCTGCGAGCGAATTGACCTTGGTGCATCTTACACTTAAACGCGAACAAAACGTTGAAAGCACAGTGCACACGAAGCTACCGACAGTACGCGCACTTCGCAAGCGTCGCAGATCGCTTTCAAGACCCGCGCAGGCGCCCACTTTGACCACGTTGCAGATCGCTTGAAAGATACGCCGGCCGCGCGGCCACGCCGGAAGTAGCAGCCGCCGGAGAAGAACGCCCCCTTCCCGCACCTCAGCCCGGTGCCTCGCGCGCCACAAGAGAGGGCGCGCTTCCGGCCTACCTTCCTTGCTCGCGCACGCGAGATTGAGCCGCCTGCGCCGACTCACCATTGCACGCTTTCACTCGCGCCTACAGTGTACGGCGCGCGGCGACAAATTTCTAGCCCTTGGACTTCATACGGAACCTCACGGCGATAGCGACGCCGCCGGCAGAAATTCGCCTGGAGTGCCCATATTTATTGCTAACGCAATGAAACCAAAATTGGTCTAGGGGTATTGACGATGAAGCCGAGGTCGGGTGCTTGAAAAGCATCGTGTTTTCTGTTGACGATGTACGGACACCAAAGTTAAGAAACGACGTAACCCAATGCACAAGTGACATTTCACACAATACATATTACGTGCTTAGTCCATGATACAGGTAGGGGGCGTTCTGCAGCCTAGACTTGCATTCCTTCTGACTCCTTAGTCGTAATAGACCCACTGTGATCAAAGGTAGTGGCTGCAAATGGTTTGAGGAAGACGCGCACGGCGCTTCCAGTGAATTTCCATTGCCGTTTTCAAAGCCTGACAAATTTAAAATCACATTTTAGTACGTCTGCTCTAACGAAACATAGCCACCTGAGCGAGACAGATCACATACATGGCTTTAGGTAGTACATAAAGTGGAAGACAAGTGCAAATTCCAATACAAGAGCGCCCTACAAACAAAACTAAGCGGGAAGCTGACATGGAACTACTCCAACTTATCCTAATTTGATGTGCAAGTTACATTGTCGTATTTTAAATGGTATAGACTGGTGAAGTAGCGCAACAATTAAGGACAAATGTCGAGGTAATTTTGAAGACAAGGTGTTCTTTGCTGTCTTCTCACGGGTTTGTGCATCTAGGATGTAGCTATGTTGGAACCAGGGGCGTAGCAAGTGGGGAGGGGGGGGGTTACGGGGCTTCAGCCTCTCCCTCCCAGAAATTTTTTCATGCTGTCATGCACCGCCGACCAAAACAACCCCCGGCGCTGGAAATCGTTGTCTAGACTGTCTATTTCACGCTCGCATGGTCATGTCAGCGCGAACATTGTGAACTCGGACCGGATTTCGCGGCAACGCCCATGCACTGCGAGTCACATAATGGAACGAATCCTATCCGAGCACAGTGTCAAGGGTGTTTTGATGGCGAGCGGGCTTGTCGCGGCATCTCTTAGGAGGCCGCGGAATACGGAGCGCATGGATTTCAACTCCGAAACTTTGTGGGTACAGTGTTCTCACAAACTTTTGATGCGAAATGTGCAATGACATTTCCAAAGTCGTGCTTTAGATTTTATATTCCGGTACTTTTTGAGTTTATTGTTGCTATGAACAATAAACGCCAAAGGTGCATTGACTTTTCTGAAGTCGTACATCGGACCATACAAAACGAGAAAAGTCAAATCAACACACTTTCAGACAAGTCGATAAAGCACGCAGCGGGGTCTGATGAGACGAAGTGTTGTGGTGGTTCATTTGTGCCGTCATGTCAAAACAAGAATATCAACATTTTTTACCTGCTCCAAAACATCCATGTCAAGACACTAAAGCCAGCAAAGATAACTACGTTCTTATTTATTCTTATTTAGTTACTTTGACTTTTAATCGCAAGGACCACATTGAGCCTCTTCAATTTTCTTGTTCCCGCTAGCCGTGCACTGCCAGAGCCAGCCCGACCGCTTGCCTTTTTCTCGTGTTGCCCCGACCACTGCGCGGCGCACGTCAGTGGGCGTTCGTTTTTCTCTGGTCGAGTAGATTTTCGCCTGGCAGAGTTTTGGACGCTTTCTGGCTAGCGGACGAGAAAAAGAAACAATGGTCGCTCGCTGCCATCACTGTGGGGACCCGGGCGATTGCAACGCGTTCGGTTGACGGCAAGCTCTCTGGAAAGTCTTGTCTCGCCAGTGTAGGATACCGAGCAGTATGCGTATGCTTCTCTGTGGACCATGCGTCTCACGTTTTCTTCGCTGTCCCTTCGGTAAGCACATCAGAGGTGCCCATATTAGGCGTTCGAGTGTGGCCAACATGCTTTCCTTCCTGTTTTTTTTTTTTCATTTCGGCGCTCCCGCCCCAGAAAAGAAAGAAGAAGACGTTGTTGTGGCGCAGCAGATTGTAGCATGGTGAAACTGCGATTTTGTTACTTCTTGCCTTGCGGAATTTAATGGCCCACGGGACACTTCACTTGTCGGATACTCTTATTATATTATTGCGATAGCAATTATGTGGACATTCCAGGCGCATTCCTG
The DNA here is from genome assembly GCF_050947875.1 of Dermacentor variabilis. Classification (NCBI taxonomy): domain Eukaryota; kingdom Metazoa; phylum Arthropoda; class Arachnida; order Ixodida; family Ixodidae; genus Dermacentor; species Dermacentor variabilis. The sequence goes on along the minus strand of NC_134578.1, from coordinate 119,178,592 downwards.
CCATCGCCCTCATGTGCCGCGTAAAGTCATATGCGTTAACATCGTGGCCGCGCGCCGCATGCTGTATGCGCGAGTGAAAACGTAAGGGAGTGTCGCTGGCATGGGTGAGACGACGATGATGAATCTTGTGTGCACAAGCCAGAGAAGCGGGGAGGAAGCGCGCCGCCTTTCATCGCATGCGATACATCAGGGCTGGTGCAGGGTGGGGGGGGCTCAGGATTTTGGGATCTGTGAATCTGCCATTGCGCAACATGTTTATTCGTCTTGTTTGACGCATTATATACAGTGAAGGTTTCTTAGATATGTAGATTTATTGGACACTTATACGTATATTTAAATGCCTTGTTGTGAGCTTTTATGTATACGTAAAGTGAAACTTTGTTTCCAGTTACACTTTTTTTGCCCTTTATCAAGCTGTATCTTCGCATTTGTATATTCCATTATATCTTCGCCTTTCTAATGCATAAACTGCCAGTCGAATGAAAGTGAGGCAAACCTCCCCGCGCAATAATGGTAATCTGCGAGGCATGCGCGTAGTACACAGGCATCTAGCATTTACAAAAGTAGCCTTTACAAAGGCCGCCCTGTACGTTGAAGATTGCATTTCATCGGCCACTGTGAAGCATTGGAGCAAATTGTTCAAAGAAGGACGTGACAGTTGCAAAGACGATCCAAGACCGGGCCAAAGCAACCGCGCAATCACCCCCAACACAATTCAGTTTCAGTTTATTTCAGTTTCAGTTTATTTCTTTAATAAGGAGGAGACATACATGTTTACATAAGTATACAGAAGGAGGTCCCAGAGCATGTGGCTGAAAGGGGACCTCCTGTCAGAAAATATATACAATAAAGGAAGTACAAGGCATAAAACAGCAATACAGTAGTCACTATGAGGAAGATTATTCAAAGTATAAGTACAAACTGTAAAGTAATATAAAGTCAATAGCTAGTCGTACAATTAAAACAGTAGTTTAGGGCATTCGCAACATAACAAACCAAAATACTTATAGAGGCTATAAATGAGAGAAAAAGAAAACTAAAGAAAAAAGAAAAAGAAAAAAAAACGGCAAGGAAATGAGCAGGAGTGAGGTGAATAGCTTAGATATGTGGATTATTTTGGCTATCTAGCAGAAAAGTGAATAATGTTTTCTTGAAGAAACTCGAAGACGAAGAGTGCTTGACATTTAATGGGAGGCTGCTCCAAGTGGATAATGCTGCGAAATATCCAGATTGTTTTCCATAATTAGTATGTATTAGTGGCAATAAGAAATTGTTGTTAGCTGCAAACCTTGTGCGGTTCAAGTTAACCAAAGTAGCCGCAGAAAATATATTTACTGGAGAAGGATTACGTATTACCTTAAATAACGTTATGGCTAATTTATATTTAACAATATTTCTTACTGAAAGTATTCTGTGGTTGAAAAGCATATCAGAAGCACTGCAGTTGTATGAGCTGAATGACAATATCCGGATGGCTTGATTCTGCAAATGCTGTAGTGGTGCTATATGAGTTGGATATGTGTTACCCCAAGCTGCAATGCAATAATTAAGATGGCTGTGAATAAAAGAACAATACAAGGTCAGCAACGTTGGTTTGCTAAAATAATATCTAGATTTAAGTAAAATTCTAATACCGGGAGAAATTTCGCGCTTCAAATACGCAATATGCTTCGTAAATTTTAAGTTTGTGTCAAGAATTATTCCAAGAAATGAGCATTCATTAACTGCACTGATGTTAAGAGAGTTTAGGTTGACAGTGGGAATGAACTCTGGTGTCCTATGATTCGAATGAAAAAGCATAAAAGACGTTTTGGTAGGATTTATGTTTAGCGAGTTAACCTGGCACCACGTTAAAATATTTTTCAGATCAGTGTTTAGCTTAGTAGTCAGGGAAGTTAGTGAACGATCGGTTGCAAGTAGTGTCATCGGAGTAAAGAAAGGCCTCAGCTTCTGTTAAACAGCCGGGTAAATCATTTATATAAAGCAGGAATAGTAGCGGGCCAAGTACAGACCCCTGCGGGACCCCTTTATTCGTTATTCTGAAATTAGAGAGTGAGGAACTAAAATACACAGCTTGTTGTCTATCTCTTAGGTAACTTTTTAGAAGTGCTAATGCTGGGCCATCGATGCCTACTGCTCGTAGTTTAGTAAGTAAGATGACGTGGTTTATTGATTCAAATGCTTTGGATAAGTCGATAAAAATTGATCCTGCGTAGCAACCGGCATCGATAGCGCCTTTTATTTTATCCGTGAAAGAAAGTATAGCACAATCAGTCGAGGATCCTACCCTGAAGCCAAATTGATTTGGCGAAAGAATGTTAAATTTAGAGAAGTATTTGGTTATGCGTTTTTCAATACCTTTTTCGATAATCTTGCTACAGAAAGGAAGAATAGCAATAGCGCGATAATTAGAAATGTAGGAGCGGTCACCCTTTTTAAATACTGGAATAATTTTTGCTTTTTTTAGTTGACTAGGAAATACTCCAGTCTTAAAGATCAAATTGATAACATGAGATAACGGGCGAGCGATAAGATGAGCTACTAATTTAATATTAATAGAACTGATTTCGTCCAGACCTGCTCCTGTAACCTTTAAATCTTGTATGATATTAATTATTTCATCTGGGCCAGTTGGAAATAGGTACAATGATTGTAAGCATCGCTGAAATGATAGTTGATTATCAGTGGTATGATCAGAGGAATGGTCACAAAAGAAGTCATTAAAAGTTGATAAGCTCATTAGACAAAGGTTGATAAGCTCATTAGACAAGAACGGGGGATAAGCATCAATATACTAGTTGAGTGTATGAACATCAGCCACGGTTCACTTCACACCATAATTCACGAATATATCGGTTACCGGCTCTTCTGCGCGCAGTGGATGCTCAAGATGTTGAACCACCACCAGAAGATGGAAAGGTTCGGTGCTGCCTTCACTCATCTGATCCGGTATCACAATGAGGTTCACGACTTCTTGTCTACAACCTGTCGTCGTTGATCAGTGGCTATGGTGTTGGGCTGCTGAGCACGAGGTCGTGGGATCGAATCCAGGCCAGGGGGGCCGGATTTCGATGGGGGCAAAATGCGAAAACGCCCGTGTACTTAGATTTAGGTGCACGTTAAATAATGCCAGATTGGCAAAACTTCCGGAGTCCTCCACTACGGCATGCCTCATAATCAGAAAGTAGTTTTGGCACGTAAAACCCCATAATTTAATTTTAACTTCTTGTCTACAGTTGTGACCGGGCACGAATCATTGTGCCACTGCTACCATCCTGAAACACGAAGGCAAGGCTTAGTGGAAGCGTTCGAATTGACCACTCCCAAAGAAAGCAAAGGCAGTCATTTCCGCCGGAAAGGTGTTGCTGAATTTTTTTTTATCGTCAGGGGCTATTACTGATCGAATTTGCTAAACATGATGGGACTATCTATTGTTTCCGATATTGTGAAACGCTGGATGAGCTGCGTGTCGCAATCAAGAAAAAACGACGTAGAAAGTGACGACTGGGGTAATCGTGCTCCACAACAGCGCCCTTCCCCACGTTGCTGATGTGGTTAACACAAGACTGGCAAAGTTCAAGTCGGAAATGCTGCAACGTCCGCCATACAGCCCAAACCTGTCGCCGTGCAACCTCCACATTTTGGGGCAACTGAAGAAAGAGCTCAAGGGAATCAGATTCATGTCAGCCGATGACTTGAGATTCAGTCACCGACTTTTTGAAGCAGCAACCGAAACATTTTTATGAGACGGGAATGTCCGAGACGGGGAATCTAATGTCTAAATGGTCTGGAGACTAACTTTAAATAAATAAGTCCATTTGTCATATATTCGCATTTGCTCACTTCCAGTTGACTTTCCCTCGTATATTTTGGAGGACTCCTGCATTTTTACGTCCTCTCCGTTGTGACTATAACATCGGTGCAATTACTCACAATGCATGAACGGTGACAGCTGCTCCTGCGCAATACAATGGAACAAAGGACGGCGTTATTGAGATTTTTCCTTTGTGGTTGCGTATGTACAAAATGTAAACAAGGTTGTTGAATGATAAAGTTTCCTTAAATATTTGTCCTCAGCTTAATAATTTCATGGCCTTTACATTTTTCATATCAGCGACATGCACTGCTTTGCTGGTTTCGAACTGATATATGTACAAAGTTCGTGTGGTATTTTCGCTGCTTATTAAATAGGCAAAAACAGGGAAGCATTGATATCAGTTATTTCGGGCACAATTTTTGGGAGATACGATTATATTGTCACGTGGTAGTGACGGTAAAGAGGGCAGCAAACTTTGACTAACGAAACTAGCGTTTTATTGGGCAAACTTGTGCCCTCAAAAGCAGGCAACATGCAAAGAACAATAGCGGCGAATACACTCAGCGATCGTCGAAAATCTGATGAGTGGGTGAAGCGCGTCGGCTTTTATAAATCAGTCGTCGAATGTTCCCGTGTAATCGCTGGGACCCGCGTGCCTTCCACAAAGTTCTACATTATTCGCGTCGCGCACACATGCAATCAGATTACAGAAGCTTCGGTCACTGACAGCGGATGGAACCATCGACAGCATTCCAGAAACTTACGATACATGCAGGCACGGCCTGTGCTGTGCGTTACATTTGTTAGGCGGTGAAAGGTATCGCCCGCGAAAGACAAGTACACGTGTCAATATTCCTTTATGAAAAAAAAATACATATTTTACGTGTCTAGACGGAGCGTAGCATTTAAGAATTCGTTTGCAGCTTCTGTGGCAATGGCAATGCAGTTATTATTCATGTATTTGATCCCTTAGCAAATTTCATGAGGAGGACACCGAGCTGCAACGTGAGCCTCCCCCCTCCCGAAGGAAATTTATGGCTGCGCCACTGGTTGGAACCCTTTCCAGAAAAATGAAACAGCTCTTTCGCACCTCTAGAGTATTTTAGCAATTCGTAGACTATATCATGAAAAAAAGGACAAAAAGCGAAAATTATTTGCACAGTAGTTGAAACGAATGCTGCGGGCGCAAGCCGCCCCAATAATGGCGAAAATTTGCCTTTTTTGTAATATACGCCTATAAAGTGTTAAGCGCAGCAGATATAGACATATTGAGGTATGACTCGCGCGAGGCAGGGGTGACTAAAAGACTACTTGTCCATGACTCACAAGAAGTTAGAGCTGGTAACTGAGTAGTTAATTTACGGGATGGGTGTAGTTGCCGCTAAGATAGTAAAAAAAATTTCCGCATTGCACCATGTTCTGCAATGTCTACGGGATCCATCCACCTGGTTTCTTATTCAAAAAATAAAGGGTCAGTAAAGTGTCGACGCGTGCAATAGTACACGAATGACATACGAAATGCGTAAATGAGCAACACGAGAAACATGCAGAAAATAGATCTATAATAACATAGAGTCACAGAGCCCCTTAAATCTTAGTCATTTTAACCAAATCATGAGGGCCATATGAACCACCATACACGTCAGTTTTGTCTCTTTTGGCGTCGACACTTGTTTGACCTTCTCTTTATTTTTATTTTTTGCGCTGCGTCGACAATCCCACGTGTTTAGTACGATCCAGCTCTGTCCATTTTTTTTAGCTTTTCTTGCGGTGTTTCGCCGATCTTAATACCTTAACAGAGCAAGTACCTCAATCTCCAGTCGTCATTTATTTGGACACAGCTTGGCGCGATGAGAAGCGCCGCTGGCGTTCGGTGCCCATTTAAGGGCGGTGCTGATAGCCAGTGTAAACAAGAAGCTTCGTTGGCGTTCGCCGTCGATGCAGAACGTGCAGAGTCGTGTAACAGCCGAAGCCAGAGTTCGGATGCGTGAGGAGTGAATGTGTACCCAGATGAAAGCAAAAGCGGCGGAATCCATCGCACGATGACTGTCGACGGTAAGGCATTGAACACTACTATATCAATATAGCAACACAACGTACTGCCACTGTGGAAACAAATTATGTAGGAGGGGTGTACTTCAGCGGGACGCCTTTTTCGCGCTTCCCTAAGAACATTCCGAGCCATTCTAAGGCCGCCATCGCGAAGCCTGCGCGTGGCCTCTGAAATGGATGGTACGCCGGTGCGCGTTAACGCTCATTAACGCATCGTGCGGAAATCGGGCTGCTTTCTCGCTCCTTTATGGGCACGCTGCGCCTCTATTGGCACTACTGAGAAGTTGGCGCGTGACCTCCTAGACGAGAAGCGTGACGCGTCGGTGCCTGCGAACGCTTACAATTGTTCCGTGGCTTCCCGTACAGTCAGTTGCACATGCTCAGAGACTGAAGTATGCGAGCGATTCATTAAAGATTGGCACATATCACAGTGCTTTCATGGCGCAGCACCCTAAAGTGTTGTCGTGAAATACGTTAATTGAAAAAGGCCATAGACCCAGTGCACGGGGCGCGGCCTGCTAAATTTTAGGGTTGCTGTCCTTGCGGAACACTTGTTACATGGGTTCCAATTCCAGTCAGCATAGGTGAACCATAATGGATTTTTCTTGTCATTGTAGAATGACACATTACCAGTGATCCCTAACTAGCGACTGAAGTTGGCGTCAAAGACGTTCATTCAAAAGTGGCAAACACCTACTGGGACATACCCAGTGACCCATCAGATAGGGTTATTGAAGAGCAGCCCAGCCCGAATGGCACCTACCCGATGCTCCAAGTCAGCGTCAAAGAGTTCTTCGAACAGTCTTACCTAGTGAAATTCTGCAATCAGCCTCCCGCGATTGGTCAAAACATTTTTGGACCACCCCCGCTTCACCTGTCTATCACGCGACGTCACGAAAGCCGCAATAGCTCCCCATCCGCGACGCACGCACACTGATTATGCATAATTCTACCGAACAAGAAAAAGGTATTTCTGATTCGACGCCTTTTCGCTATTAGCCCTCAGCTATTGGTCAAATGTTTTCGGGCAGCACCCATTTCACCTGCCTCTCACGCGACGCTACAAAGCCGCAAAAACTTACCGCGTCAAAGTGACGTGTACGCGTTAAAGATGCATTAATATGCCGAACAAAAGTGACTTTTTTCTGAATAGCCTCAGGCTGCCCCGTTCCAAAAGGAATAAAAGATTGCTGCTGCCGATCGCTTCGGCACTGGCTACTCGTCCTAGCCGGAAAGCATGCGTTTATTTGCGTGTAATAAAGCTTTTCGCGTGGCGGTGTAACGTTTTCAAGAACTTTCGGAATGTTTACGACCTCGTTCTGCCAACTCTTCCTTGCTCAGAACACGTTTTAGCGTCATTATTAAGCTTCCGTTGCATGCCACCGCGATTATCGACTAGCCACCACAAGCTAAGAGAAAGCGCACCAATCGCAGACGCCGGCAGCACCCTCTTCATCCGGTTATCGATATTCACTGCACTGACTCGGCCCCATCAGTCCCCTCTCCACTTGAGCATGCTCCTCGCCTATTGTCAGCCAATTAGATAAGTCAAGCCGCTCAGTGCAGGCAATGTTATTCGTTTTTCAAGCAAACAAAAGTGACCTCTTATGAACGAGGGGAGCATTTGATTGGTTTTGTTCAGACAACCCTGCGGGTGACCGCCCGATGCTTGCTTGGGTGGTTACGGAAATTTGACGTCAGGAGCTTGGAATAAAAATATATTGTTATAGTTTTACGTTATACGGCGCCAGCGTTGACAATTAACGTACAATTGCCTACTCTCCGGGTATATGATGGCTATCTGTGCTTTCAGTTGGTGATGCCGCAATAAAGACCGATGCAACTGAATGAGCTAATTATATTCAATGAATGTTTGAATTACTGTTCGTGCACCGAAAAACGCAACATATTTATTTCGACTTGGTTTCACAATATTTTTGGCAATGCGAAAGGGAAGCAATGACTGATCATAATCTGGCAACGTAACCTGCGGCTGCTGCGCCCTGCCGGGCCGTCACATGTCTTTACAGTGGCGGCGCCACCGTTAGAAGGCACCACCAGTCCATATTATGCCTGCGCCCAGTTCCTATAGTTTCGTATTGGTGGCTTGTCAAGGAGCGTCTGGTGATATCGGATAAATTAGGGTGGCGACACCTTGATCGAAAAAAAAAATTTGCACCTTGTATAGCTCGGCGGGCAGAACATGGCGCTTAGCAGGGCGGCAATCTGATAATACCGCAAGTACGAGCATAGGTGCATGGCAAGCGAGCGCCTTGAAGACAAAGTCCTCCTAGCTGACATCATACGTAGTGGGTGTATCTGGAATATTTGTATCGTGTAACCAGTTATATAAGGCAAACGCGGTCAGCTATATGGCGCTCTCGGACGTCGTAGGGTTGGGAAAACGGCAAAAATTATACCTTGTCATGCCGAGCACACTTAGCCAGAGTGAGTAACACATATTTTAAAAACGAGTATATTATCCGCAATGGAATGTGATGCAGCGGATTAGCGAGGAGGGGGCCCCTGTGTCCATGCAAGTAACAAACTTGTCGTGACTTGGTTGCATGGCGCATTTCAGCGTTGCAAACAAAAGAATCGACGGAAAATATTGAATCAACGTAGCTGTCGAATGCGCTTGCTGTGTCCACCTGGCAATAGCATGTCATTACATTCGCGGCGAGGCTGCACGAAGGGGACACCGGAGCAAATTTTTCTACGTGCGATGCTGTAGTGACTGAGACATCATTCTTGTAGCCTATATGTGGTTCCATTCGTATACATTTAGGCCTTAGGCCTCAAATGACTGAGGAAGCTATTGTTACCCGAGCACAGCCAGAGACGAACCTGAGGGCAGTACAGAAGACGACGATGCTCGCTGATGTCGCGCGAACTGGCTTCCATCTTGTATGCCAATGAAGGCGTTGTAAGTACCCTGCAAATATATTAGAGGGCAGCTCTTAGGCACCCGTTCCTGCGGCGAGCGTCGGCGCTGGCGCCGTACCTTGTAACGGGGATAAAGATCACAACGAAAGATGAGAGCGAAAGCGGAGCGTAGCGGGGATATGAAAGATGGCGTTTGTGAAGAAAGTGGGAAAGGAAAGCGGAGGAGGAGCATATCACGAAAGGATGAGAAGGAAAGCGTAGTGCCACGCGAGACATAGAGCGCTATAACGTAAAACTATTCCAAACTTTTCTATTCCCATTCTGCAATCAGCCCACCGCGATTGGTCAAAAACTTTTTTGAACCACGCCCACTTCACCTGTCTGTCACGCGACGTCACGAAAACCGCGATAGCTCCCCATCTGATATGACGTGAACACACTGATTATGCATAATTTGACAGAACAAAGCAACATAGTTAATTCTGATTCGACACCGTTTTGTCATTAGCCTCAGCTATTGGACAAAAGTTTCCGGGCTGAGCCCACGTCACCTGCCTCTCACACGACGTCACAAAACCGCAAAAACTTACCGCGTCAAAGTGACGCGTATGCGTTAAAGATGCATTAATATGCCGAACAAAAGTGAATTTTCTACTGAATAGGCGCAGGCTGTCCCGTTCCGAAAGGAATAAAAGATTGCTGCCGCCGATCGCTCCGGCACTGGCTACTCGTCCCTGCCGGAGAGAATGGGTTCATTTGCGTGTAACAAAACTTTTTGCGTGGCCGTGTAACGTTTTCCAGAACTTTTGGCACGTTTACGACCTCGTTCTGCCAGCGCTTCTTTGCTGAGGATCCGTTTTAGCGTCATTATTAAGCTTCCGTTGCATGCCGCCGCGATTATCGACGAGCCACCGCACGCTAAGCAAGAGAAAGCGGACCAATCACAGACGCCGGCACCACCCTCTTCATCTGGTTATCGATATTCAGTGCAGTGGCTCGGTCCCATCGAATCCCTCTCCACTTGATCATGCTCCTCGCCTCTTGTGAGCCAATTAGGTAAGACAAGCCGCTCATTGCAAGCAATGCTATTCGTTTTTCAAGCAAACAAAAGTGACCTCCTATGATCAAGGGGAGCATTTGATTGGTTTGTTCAGACAACCCTGCGGGTGACTGCCCGATGACTGCGTCGGCGGTTACGCAAATTTGACGTCAGGAGATTGGAATAAAAAGATATTGGAATAGTTTTACGCTATATGGGGGCCCATACTCCGCGGCGAGGATGGCTACGGTATGGCACCTGAGTATCGTGCGCGGTCTTTTCACCATAAAGCTGCATGAACGGAGGTCTCTCTGTGGCAAGCTGTGAAGCGCACCCCCGCGTCACCTAACTAGCGACTGAAGTTGGCGTTAAAGACGTTCATTCAAAAGGGGCAAACACCTACTGGGACATACCCAGTGACCCATCGAATAGGTTTATTGAAGAGCAGCCCAGCCCGATGCTCCAAGTCAGCGTCAAAGAGTTGCTTCGAACAGTGGTACCTAGTGAGTGCCGCATCTACAATCACCCAAGTCGGCATGATTTCAGAGATCGCTTCTCTCGATCTCTCAATTAGTGAGGTAGTCGCGCCTGACTCCTCCGTTGGGAGCGTGGCACACGAGACAGATTGTTCGTGCCAGACAGTATATCACATTCTAATAAACGACATGAATCTGAACCGCCTACCCATTCCTGCAGGGTTGCCACAGGGCAGCATATTGGTACCTTGATTATTTAGTCACTTATTAAGAATATTCTGCAGATCAGCACCGATGCAATTTTTTGTCCATGCTGATGATACCACCATCCTTCTGACTGCAACCACTGCTAACAAAATAACCTGCTTATGTAACGCCATCCTTAACAAACTAAATGCCTTGAACATTGCTAAGTCACTCCCAAATAAAGGCACACAAACCCAAAGATGTTATATGTCCAACCAAACACACGCAATGCATTACACTGTAATGTATACTTAACAGCAACATTCCCTGGGAAGCTGATATAAAAACATTAGGAGCAACATTTATCTATCACATATCTTGGAATACGCATATTTAGAACCTACATGCGAGGCTCTCAAATGCATGCGGCGTATTAAAAAAGATTCGCTTCTCCCTTCCTAAAAACACGAAGCTTCCGATATGCAAGTGTTTGTTTTAGTCCGAGTTATTATACGCGTACATAATATGGCGCACGACAAGCGTTAAAATTTTCAATAAGCAGCATATTTCACAAAAGAAGGGCTCGGTACGGTCACTAAATTCTTTACAGAGCTGCCACAGAATTTATAGCCCGATATTTTCATGAAATTTTTCGTTACCCACTTTGAAACACGTACACATACTCGACTACGTTAGGAAAAGGGAGTCGCAGTAACTTGCGATTGGACTTCCAATCGAACTGCGAGGAGATTTCCAACTCGGAAAAAGCTAAGCTCGTCCTGCTTCGTCGATCTGTACCAGGGTTCATACTTTTTTAAAGATATAAATATTTATTTTCGTCTGTATCTTAACGGAAACGGTGACGAGAGCAAAATGCATAGAGGCCTGACAGAAGCTCCTGCTCCGTTACAATTTAGCAGAACTGGTTATGGATGCGGAATGATGGAACACGACGTTACATTTACCCTAATTAAGCTAAAGTCAATAAATATTTGCTGAGATGCGCTAATACCTCAAACTTGGAAACAGCATTTACTTTTACTTCGCAGTGCATAATATGCAGGAGGCAAAATTTGTAAGAGCTCGGACAGTGGTAGTTCATAACTGCTGTGATGTCATCAGTCATTCGCCTGGCATAATCGTGTGCTTGCAAGCTACTGTTGGCTGCGCATGTGCAGAGAGATAGCGTGTGGTTATATACGCGCTCAAGTATGGTTGTATGTTCCCTTCTTGATGTTGAGCTGAGGCTGACAGCGTGCTCTTTGATAATAAGGTATCTTCTAACCCGTGCCTGGTGTCAAGCGAAACAACTGGCATGAGGATCGGATTCACGCCAGGTTTCTAGGATGCCCACCATGACAGGACCGCATGGAAGCATAGCGACCACTGTTGGGAAGCTGCCGGAGTTCCAGCGAGAAGACAGCAACTTTGAGGTGTACGTGGAGTGGTTCGAAGTATTTGCCACAGCCAACGACACAGCCGAAGTCAAGAAGCTCCTGGTCTTAAAAGTTATAGGTGGGAAGGCGTACGTCACGCTGCGCAGCTTGCTGCTGCATGTAAAGCCAGCTAAGGCGCTGTTCATGGAAGTCGTGGGCGTTCTGAAGAAGCATAACGCTCCTAAGAGCTCCCTAGTCACGGAACGCTATCGCTTTCACCAGCGAAAGCAAGAGCGGCATGAGATTGTCGGATATTTCATAGCCGAGTTGAATAAACTCGCTGCAACATATGAACACGGCACCTTTTTCACCAAAGCTTTGCGGGACCTGGTCGTTGCTGGGCTACGTACCGACAGACTACGGTGCAAGCTGTTGGCAATGCCAGATGACAAGGTGAGTTATGAACGCGCATGCAGCGCAGCAATAGCCACGGAAGCGGCCACGCAAGACACGAAAAAAATGCTGCTACCCAACGTCAGCGTCTTCAGAAGCGGAAGACAACGACTGGGAACAGAAAATCGCCGGACAGAGTAAATTAAAGCGCTAAGAAAGGCCGGCGAAGTCAAGCCTCGCAAAAGCGAAGAAGTCAGCCAAAAAAGAAACGAAACGAATATGTCATCGACGCGGACAGCATTCACCTGTGAGTAGCTCATTTCTGAACAGTACCTGTTGTAAGTGTGATAAAAAGGGCCACGTCGCTAAAATATGCAAATGCAAGCTTGTCCCACATGTATAGAGTGAAGAGCGCGACAACGATGTAGTCACTTTGTTTTAGACGAACCAGAAGAACGGCACGACAACCATTTCACTCGAAGTTCTGATATGTGGTAAGGTGATACGCATGGAAATTGACACGGGCGCAGCAGTGTCAATAATGTCAGAAATAGAGTGTGCTAAACACTTTTCAAATGCCTCTTACGGACAAGGAAATGTCAAATTAGCCACGTACAATAGCATGGCAGTCCGTATGGTAGGCGTCATGCATGTAAAGTCCAATACCAAGACTAATGTTTAGAACTGCCACTGGACATAACGAAAGTAGTGCAGGGGGCAAAAATTCCTGCGTTGCTTGGCCAAGCAAGCTTTCTAAAATCTAGATAAATTGGCCTAAAGTCATGTCTGTAAAATGTTTGCATAAGGAGACATCGCTATCTGTGTTCCACGCGGCTTTTGATGTCATAAATGATCTCGAATGCAGCATTGAAGGATGGCATGGGCAGTATATTCGTGAAAGTGCGACCACTATCACATGCTTTACGCAAGCGAGTCGAGCTAGAAGCGGCTGCTGTCATATACAGAGTTAGACACAGTGCATTGGCAGCACCGCTTGTTATTACCAAAAAAAAAAAAAGAACACGCACGAACTGCACTTATATCCCAACTATCGCCTCACGGTAAATCCAGCAATCAAGGTCGATCAATGTCGCTTGCCGCTGCCTGAAGATATATTGGCAAACCTGCAAGGGGGAACATCTTTTCTATCATAGATCTCTTGAAAGCGTATTGCAGCTTGAACTAAACAAAAAGCGTAGGAACTGCTCATCATTAATACCCACTTAGACCTCTTTAGGTCCCCGCAGGGGCGTCTGCGGCAGCAGGCGTTTGGTGTGTTGCGACACCACGTACCCAAGCACACGAGGGTTGGACCCTCCCGCGTGTAGCCGTAAGCGGCTTAGCCGTGTCTATGGAAAAGGGGATCCTGGGGGTTGAGCCGATGCTAGGTGTTTGCACCTTTGAGGCCCCCCGGCGGAGGCAACACACCTCTTCGGCGTCGGCTTCACATTGATGGCACCTCCAGGCTGACCCACCTGGAGGAAATCGACAGTCACCTTTTCCTGTCCTTCTCTTCCATCTTCGTCTTTCTCTTTAAATTTAAATCTTTGCTGTCTTCGCTTCTTCTTACTTCCAGACTTCCAGGTGGCGAGAGTTAACCTGGTGTAGTTATCCAACCTTGGGTTACGTATTGACACGTGACTTGTCTTTATCGGGGGACACGTTTCGCCGCCTAACAAATTTTAACGCACAACGCGGAACGCGCCTGCATGTATCCGAAGTTTCTGGAAAGTTATCGATGCTTCTATCCGCTGTCTGTTGTCGCCGAACCATGTGTTATCCAATTTCATCGCGTGCCGCGAATGGTGTAGGACTTTGTGGAAGGCACGTAGGTCCCAATGATTAGTCTGGAACATTCGATAACTGCTGTATAAAAGCCGACGCGCTGGACCCGCTGATGAGATTTTCGATGATCGCCGACCGTGTTCGCCGCTATCGTTGGGCTATAAGTGTAGCCTATTTTTGTGGGCACAGGTTCGCCCAATAAAAGTTCGTTTTATCTTTCGCAGTATTGCTACTGTGTTCTTCAACGTCACCACCACGTGACAGTATATTAGATTGTAGCGACTATTTACAGCTGGCGTCTTCGTTGCTTTTGGTCTTCGTGGCGTCCCCTTGTTGGGCTCGGTGGTGGGCGGCTGGCATAGCTACCGAAGTGGTATTTATTTTCATGACTTTTTCATCATTCCCTCGACTCCCTGATCGTCCTCTTTCCAAAAGAGGGCGCACGGATGACTCCCTGAAACTTTTCGGCGAGACCAAAGAAACTTACCCAAAGTACCATGTCTTAAGTTTTAGAAACCCTAAAAAACAGGAAGAACTCTATCACCATTTATTGTCGCAAAGTCAATTACTGAGAAACTAGGTCCCGGCTACAAGGTCACGAAAATGGCCAGCAGTGTTGTTGCCCGATCTCTTGCTCAAAGTTAGCGACAAGAAACAGTACGAGAATCTGTCTGGACTTGTTGAAATGAATAGTACCCCCATCTCGATACATCCGCATCGTTCTTTGAAAAGTACACGTGGAGTCGTATGTGAACAAGATCTCCTGGATTTTAGTGAAGCCGAGCTGCTGGAAGGCTGGAAGGAACCGCTGGTGACAAATGTCCAAAGAAAAAAGATCAGGTGAGATGACAAAGAGATCCCCACCAAACACCTAATTTTGACATTCTACACAAGCACTTTATCAGGATATATTGAAACAGGGTATATGAAAATCAAACTAAGACCCTACATTCCGAACCCGCGCCGCTTCTTTAAGCCTCAGCAATTTGGTCACGGCTCTCAGAGCTGCCGGGGCCGTACCACATGTGCAATGTGCGCTTCAAACGAACACCCTGCCGATAATTGTACCAAGGCACACCGCTGCGCAAACTGCAGGGTGACCACCCTGCATACTCTCGGTGATATCCTGCTTGGAAGAAGGAAATGGAAATCATCACATTAAAGATCAAGGTGAACATTTTTTTCAAGAAGCGCGAAAGCGTATTTCTTTCCTCAATACCGCAGGGTATGCTGGTGTGGCGCCTAGGGGTGCAGCACCGCAACAGACTGGGGCATCAGCCCGGCCCACAAAAAGTGTGGCCACGGCAGTGCCCTCAGGCCCCCAGGCGACAGTAGCGAGCGCTGATGCGCCGACTCTAAAGGAGGGCCCATGGACCTCTGGGTTGGTGACCTCCAAGGCTCTGCTTTTCGAGGCAAGGCCTACCCTGAAAATACCCCGCTCTAGTGAGTGGAAGGCCAGTGGCTCCCAGGAGTCGATGGACACTACCACAAACCAGGTGGCGCATGCAGCGCCTCGGGAGCGGGGCACATCTGGTGGCCGCTCCAAGAAAGAAAAATCTGGATCATGGGGTCTGGAAAGGCTCCATAAAGCAAATGGCTCCTCTTGACACACAGCACATAAACACCAACAATATGGATACACGAATACTACACTGGAACGTTAGAGGTTTGATCCGCAACCTCAATGATATCAAATAACTCTTACACGAATACAAGCCAAAGGTGCTGTGTGCTCAGGAGACATCTTAAATCTACACAAACTTGCTCAGGCAATACGCTATTTTTCGGAAAGACCGAGATGTTGCTGTTGCATCGTCCGGCGGGGTAGCAATAATAGTCAACCGAGGCGTTGCTTGTCGGCAACTGCAACTCCAAACTCCTCTTGAGGCAGTTGCTATCGAAGCAGTTCTATTCAATAAACTAGTTACCATCACGTCTGTATACATCGCCCCAAGTTATCAACTTTCTAGCACAACATTTCAAAGCTTTATTGATGAGCTCCATCACCCTTACATTGTTGTCGGTGATCTAAACGCGCACAGCACACTGTGGGGCGACTCTCGCTGTGATGCGAGAGGACGGCTTATAGAAAACATCCTATTCACTTCAACTTCCTGCTTCCTTAACAAGAAAAGGCCAACATTTTACAGCTCTACACACAAAAACATTTTCTTCGATAGACCTAAGCATAGCGTCTAATACAATTGTGCCACATCTGGAGTGGGATGTCATTAATAACCCCTATGGCAGTGATCGCTTCCCCACCGTTCTAAACCTTAAAAAACAAAGTGAGTGTCCTGCACATGTTCCTCGATGGAAAGTTGATTCAGCCGACTGGACGAAGTTTCGCGAACTATCACAGTTGCCCTGGAATCATATCTCTGAATTTAGCCTAGACGACGCAGTACCATACATAACAGCGTTCATTATTGATGCTACATCAGTATGTATCCCCCAAACAAAAGTGTCGCCCTCGAAATGACCTTTTACATGGTGGAATGAGGAGTGTAAGGAGGCCCGGTAAAAGCAAAACAAGGCTTGAAATCTCCTCCGTAACTCCCCAGCCACAGAGAATCTAATTAATTTCAAGGCGATCAAGTCCAAAGCTAGAAAAACGCGCCGCCACGCTCAACAGGAAAGCTGGAAAAACTACATTAGCAACATTAATTCTTATACAGACGAACGAAAAGCATGGAACAGGGTGAACAAAATAAAGGGCCGCGAAACTCATCCCTTACCTTTATGAAATACACGAGGAGACACTCTTGAGGATCAGGCAGATTGTCAAGGAGCACATTGCGAGTACATTTCCAGTACATCTCATTACACAGATACACTCCTAAAACACTAGCGACTAGCAGAACAGATGAATTTTGGTCGGAAAAGCACATCCAACGAAGTATACAATCGTCCATTTAAAATGGCTGAGTTCCAGGCCTCACTGGACTGCTGCAATAAGTCTGCTCCAGGAAGTGACAGAATAGGGTGTGAGATGATCAGACACTTACACCCCGAAACCCAAAAAACACTACTGTCGCTCTTCAACTCTATGTTCTCCACCGGCTTCATCCCTTCTGTCTGGAAAGAAGCAATCGTAATCCCTATTCTCAAAGACTGCAAGGACCCTTCCTCACCCAACAGTTATAGGCATATAGCTCTGACAAGTTGTCTATGCAAATTATTCGAGAAAAAGATTAACCGTCGCTTTATCCATTTTCTTGAAAGTAACAAGATACTCGATCCATTACAGTGCGGTTTTAGGGAGGGTAGATCCACAACAGATCAGCTTGTCCGCATCGAGACAAATATCCGTGATGCCTTTGTCCACAAACAGTTTCTCAGTGTTTTTAGATATGGAGAAGGCATACGACACAACCTGGCGCTTTGGAAGCCTCCGTGATCTGTCTGAAATGGGAGTTCGAGGCAACTTGATGTACGTGATTCAGAGTTACCTCTCCAATCGCACGTTCCATGTTACAGTTAGTAACGTTCTGTCTCGTCCATTTACGCAAGAGGCTGGTGTTCCACAAGGTGTGCTGAGCTGCACTCTTCTTATTGTCGAAGTGAACTCGATGCAGACTGCGATACCACGTAGTATGTTTTATTCTGTATATGTGGATGGCATCCAGATAGGTTTTAAATCATGTAAACTAAGTATCTGTGAGCGACAAGTACAGCTCTGAATAAATAAAGTGTCTAAGTGGGCGGACGAAAATTGTTTTAAGCTAAACCCTCAAAAAAGTACGTGCGTCCTGCTCTGCAACGAGAGAGGTATACTGGCGGACCCCGTAATAAATCTCAATGGAGGACGGTTATCTTTGAGCTATGAACACAAATTCTTAGGGATCCTTCTAGACAGTGAGCTAAATTTTGTGTCGCACGTGAAGTATCTTAAGGCAAAGTGCCTCAAGACTATGGATCTACTAAAGCTGTTCTCACGCACAGCTTGCGGAAGCAACAGGAGATGCCCAATAAAGTTGTACAAAAGTCTAATATTAACATGCCTTGACTATGGGGCCATAGTCTATAATTCTGCTGGACCTAGTACTCTAAAATGCTAGATCCTGTTCACCACTTAGGCATCCGCCTTGCAACAGGCGCCTTTAGAACTAGTCCTGTGCAAAGCCTTTACGTCGAATCTAATGAATGGTCCCTGTACTACCAAAGGACATATTTAGGCCTTTCGTATGCCTTGAACGTAAAATCAGCGGTGGATTATCCATGTCATTCAATTATTCACGACTGTTCCACCACCAGGCTGTTCCGCAAACGCCCAGGTGTCCTGCCTTCTCTGTTCCTCCGGTTGGCAGCACTCTCAGAAAATACAGGCGTCCCTCTTTTAGAGAATGTCTCAATGGCCCCACTCGGCTTCCACCACCTTGGGAGTGGCAGACTATCCAATGCGACATCTCTTTCTTAGAATTATCAAAACAAGCACCTGAGGCTCACATACAATGACATATTTTTGAACCTAAAGAGAAGTATTTCTGTGACGAATGTTACACAGATGCTCCGAAGTCTCCTGCTGGTGTTGCTTACGCAGCTCTCGGACGTTCATTTTCAACATCTGGGGCACCAAACCCACACACCAGTATCTATACGGCAGAAGCATACGCTATACTTTCGGCTATTAAACACATAAGGCGTAGAAATGTCGCTAAGGCTGTTGTCTTTACAGACTTATTAAGTGTCGTGAGAGCCCTATTCAGCTTACGAAAGCATAAGAATCCCATTTTGAATTAGCTGTATAACTTGTTGTGCTCCGCATATATGTGGTTATCCAAGCGATTATCCTATGCTGGGTACCTGGCCATAAAGGTATCAAAGGCAATGTAGTTGCTGACAAAAACGCTACGTCAGTGAGTTTTAGCGACACAGATGCAAATATCCCAATTCCTTCCACAGACCTAAAGCCCTTTCTGCGCCGTGAATTGAGGAATCATTGGCAAGCAGAGTGGGATACAGAAACATTGAATAAGTTGCACATTCATCATCATCATCAGCACCAGCAGCAGCAGCAGCAGCAGCAGTTTGGTTACGCCCACTGCAGGGGAAAGGCCTCTGCCATACTTCTCCAAATGCCCCGGTCATGTACCGATTGTGGCCATGTTGTCCGTGCAAACTTCACCATCTCATCCGCCCACCTAACTTTCTGCCGCCCTCAGCTACGCTTCCCTTCCCTTGGAATCCAATCGGTAACCCTTTATGACCATCGGTTATCTTCCCTCCTTATTACATTTACTGCCCCTGCCCATTTTCTTTTCTTGATTTCAACTCAGACATCATTAACTCGCGTTTTTTCCCTCACCCAATCTGCGCTTTTCTTATCCCTTAACGTTACACCTATCGTTCTTCTTTCCATAGCTCATTGCGTCGTTCTCAATTTCAGCAGAACCCTTTTTGTAAGCCTCCAGGTTTCTGCCCCGTACGTGAGTGCTTGTAAGACAGAGCTGTTATATACTTTTCTCTTGAGGGGTAATGGCAACCTGCTGTTCATGATCTGAGAATGCCTGCCAAACGCACCCCGGCCCATTCTTATTCTTCTGATTATTTCAGTCTCATGATCCGGATCCGCAGTCACGACATGTCCTAAGTAGATGCATTCCCTTACCACTTCCAGTGACTCGCTACCTATCGTAAAGTGCTGTTCTCTTCCGAGACTGTTAAACATTACTTTAGTTTTCTGCAGAATAATTTTTAGACCCACCCTTCGGCTTTGCCTCTTTAGGTCAGTGAGCATGCATTGCAGTTGGTCCCCTGAGTTAGTAAGCAAGGCAATATCTTCAGCGAATCGCAAGTTACTAAGGTATTCTCTATTAACTCTTATCCCGAATTCTTCCCAATCCAGGTCTCTGAATACCTCCTGTGAACACGCTGTGAATAGCATTGGAGAGATCGTATCTTCCTGTCTGACGCCTTTCGTTGTTGGGATTTTGTTGCTTTCTTTATGGAGGACTACGATGGCTATAGAGCCGCTATATATATCTTTCAGCATTTTTACATACGGCTCGTCTACACCCTGATTCCGCAATGCCTCCATGACTGCTGAGGTTTCGACTGAATCAAACGCTTTCTCGTAATCAATGAAAGCTATATACAAGGGTTGGTTATATTCCGCACATTTCTCTATCACCTGATTGATATTGTGAATATGGTCTATTGTTGAGTAGCCTTTACGGAATCCTGCCTGGTCCTTTGGTTGACGGAAGTCTAAGGCGTTCCTGATTCTATTTGCAATTACCTTAGTAAATACTTTGTAGGCAACGGACAGTAAGCTGATCGATCTATAATTTTTCAAGTCTTTGGTGTCCTCTTTCTTTTGGGTTAGGATTATGTTAGCGTGCTTCCAAGATTCCTGTATGCTCGAGGTCATGAGGCATTGGGTATACGGGGTGGCCAGTTTTTCTAGAACAATCTGCCCACCATCCTTCAACAAATCTGCTGTTACCTGATCCTTCCCAGCTGCCTTCCCCCTTTGCATAGCTACCAAGGCTTTCTTTACTTCTTCCGGCGTTACTTTTGGGATTTCAGATTCCTATAGACTATTCTCTCTTCCAGTATCGCCGTCGGTGCCACTGGTACTGTATAAATCTCTATAGAACTCCTTGAGCCACTTGAACAATCTCATCGATATTAGTAATGATATTGCCGGCTTTTTCTCTTAACGCATACATCTGATTCTTGCCTATTCATAGTTACTTTTTCACTGCTTTTAGGCTTTCTCCGTTCCTGAGAGCATGTTAAATTCTATTCATATTACACTTCCTTATGTCAGCTGTCTTACGCTTGTTGATTTCCTTTGAAAGTTCTGCCAGTTCTATTAGCTGAAGGGTTAGAGGCTCTCATACATTGGAGTTTCTTGACCAGATCTTTCGTCTCCTGCGATAGCTTACTGGTATCCTGTCTAACCGAGTTGCCACCGACTTCTATTGCTGACTCCGTAAGGATGCCGATAAGATTGTCGTGCATTGCTTCAACACTGAGGTCCTTGTCACGATCCACACGGGGTGGTGAACAAGGGAGGGCTCGATGCACCCCCCAATAGACGGACGCTCCGCAGTGTGCTGGTGCTGAACGATGACTGACCGACGAGTAGCCGTGCTCGTCGGTGTTTATTGCGGTGTGGTGACCAATGTTGCCTGCTGAGCTTTAGCGGGCCACCGAGCCTGGCGGCGAACGAACATTATGCCTGGGGGGCGTCACATTCTTGCTACACCCCTTACCCGCAGTTAGTTTGTTAAAGAAAAAACAAACGTCCATGTTGTAAATACGAGGCTCTGCCTCCACCCTAGCTGGGTCGACGGTGCCTGCTATCCAGGTGAGTAATGATCCTGTGGCCTCCGCCGTCGAGTACTCCGCCTGGGCACCGGTGTTGATGGGTCGGGTAGGGCAACGCCGGGTGCTGCCTGAGCCAGCCTCGCTCCATCCGGAGGGTTCGTAGTAGTCGGCCTTGCGAGTGGTGCCGGGCTCTACATCGGTCAGACGGGTGTCGCACCACTGGCTACGGTTGCCGCCTCCTAGGTGGGTGGTGCTCCGCGGGAAGCGACTGGAGCTACCGCTAGTGCTCCTGCAGACTGGAACTCAGAAGTGGCAGTCGAGGATGCTGGCCAGGTCCCGAGGCGAGGCCTGACATGGTCGGCGTCTCTGTGCCACATGGCCCCGTCTGGCATGCGGACGAGGAGCGATGAGGCGCTGGCAGGAGACACCACCTGTCCAGCAGACCAGGGTGGGCCGGGACGGAAGTTCCTGGCGAAACATGGAGCTCCCGACTCTGGCAAAGGACCGGGATGGCACCCTTGGTCAGCAGCAAGCTTCTGCTTCAAAAGCACTGTAGATCGGAGGTCCGGATGCAAGACGTCCAAGGGTGTCTTGACCATGCGACCCAGCAGGAGCTCACAGGGGTTATGGCCAGTGACATCGTGGGGCGTGGTCCGGTACTGAAATAGTATCCGGGCAATCTGAGTTCGGAAATCCCCAGTCTGGCTCTTCTTGAGCTTGTCTTTGATGGTTTGCACCATCCGCTCGGCTGCACAATTTGAAGCAGGGTGGTACGTCGGAACCATCATCCGGCGGATTCCGTTCTTCGTCAGCCTGGCCAGGTACATTGTGCTGGCGAAAACAGGGCCATTGTCGGACATGATGACATCCGGCAACCCCTGGGCGGCGAAGCCCTGTCGTAGCGCTGCAATGGTCGCGCCTGCTGATGGAGTGGTGACAGGTAGAACCTCCACCCACTTTGAAAAGGCCTCCACAACCACCAGGAAGTAATGGCGCTTGAAGGGTCCCCCAAAATCTATATGTGGGTGGGACCAGGGTCTCTGTGGTAACGGCCAGGGGGTGCTTTCCACATGACGCGAGGCTCGCTGATGCTCCTGGCAGATTTGGCAGCTCTGCACCACATGCAGGCTGGCTTCCGGATACTCTGGAAGGCGAATGCCCAGTGCATGAATCCAGTTTCGGCCCAGCAGCGTCGGCGACGACCCCTTGGTTAAGTAAAGGGGAAGGGTTGCTTCCCTGTCGCCAAACTGAACGCCGACCTGTGCCTGACCCTGGACCTGGGAGAGTTGCCCGGATGAGCTGCGCAGCATCACGCCCGAAGCCTCTATGGACACGCTGGGGAAAGTACGATTGAAGATCTTCCCGGCAATTACAGACACGCTGGCCCCCGTGTCCAGCTCCATGGAATTGAAGTGCCCGCAGATTTCGATGGTCAGCATGTACGGCGGCACAGACGACGGTACAATGCCTCTGTGCCACATGTCGAAAATCAGCGGGTCCTCGGCCACGACGTGCAGCCTGGCCGCGGAAGAACTTGAGCTTACTACCGCACGCCCCCGCCGCATACGCTTGCGACGGCTACCCTGGCCGCGGGCTTGTGTGGTACCTGGGCTTGAAAGAGGCTGCTGCTGCTGTTTGCTGTCCGTCCTCCCCCTTCGGCATACACGTGCCAGGTGTCCAGTTTTCTGGCACGTAAAGCATTGTACTTGAAAGAACTAGCAGTGTGAGGGGGAGTGGGCACCACCACAGCGACCGCAGGTACTGCCATTTTTCCTCAACTCGTTGACCGCCGCTTCCGCCGACGGTGAGCCAGTCGCACGGGAAATCTCGCCGGCGTCCTTACCGGCAGCTTCCATTGCCAGCGCTGCCTTCACGGCGTCGTCCAGCGAGGAGTCGGGAAGTCGAGGAGTCGGCAACAACCCTGCATGGCGGGGTTGTTGATTGCGCGGACGGTGTCCTGGAGATTCCCGGAGCAGCGAGTCCAGCTGGTCCCCGAAAACGCAGGCACTCGCTAACCCTCGCAGCGCAGCAACGAACTGCCCGAGGGTCTCTCCTGCCCGGCGGCTCCGGTTGTTGAAGCGGAAACGCTCCATTAGTGTGGACGGTGCTGGGTTGAAATGTGAGCTTAATATGGCGAGCAGCTCACCCAGCGTCTTAACGTGTGGCGCGGCTGGCTTGAGAAGGTTGAGCAGGAGGCTGAAGACGCGGGTGCCGCAGCTGGCCAGGAAGATGTTCCGCTGTTGTCCTCGGGTGTGTCGTTTGCCCGGAAGAATACGTGGACTTGCTCCTCGTAAATTTGCCAGGCGGGCCCATCTTCCTCGAACGGCTCGAGCCTTCCGCACAGCGGCATGGCGACAGCAACGGGGGGCGGTGTTTCGCCGCTCACGGCGGCGTGGGACGATCCATAGGTACTCGTCGCCGTCCTCGTCACCAGTGTCACGATACACCCGGGGTCATGAACAAGGGAGGGCTCTAGGCACCCGCCGATAGACGGACACTCCGCAGTGTGGTGGTGCTGAAGGATGACTGACCGGCGAGCAGCCGTGCTCGTCGGTGTTTATTGCGGTGCGGTGACCAATGTTGCCTGCCGAGCTTTAGCAGGCCGCCGAGCCTGGCGGCGAACGAACATTATGGCTGGGCAGCGTCACATGCTTGCTACAGTCTTGTTCGTGTGTTAAAGCCGAATACCTGTTCTGTAGGTTGATCCGGAATTCCTATATTTTCCCTCTTACCGCTAACTCATTGATCGGCTTCTTATGTACCAGTTTCTTCCATTCCTGCCTGAAGTCTAGGCTAATTCGGGTTCTTACCATCCTATGGTCACTGCAGTGCACCTTGCCGAGCACGTCCACATCTTGTATGATGCCAGGGTTAGCGCAGAGTATAAAGTCTATTTCATCTCTATTCTGGTCATTCGGGCTCCTCCATGTCCACTTTCGGCTATCCCGCTTGCGGAGGAAGGATATTATCCGCATCTTATTCTGTTCTGCAAAGTCTACTGTTAACTCTCCCCTGCTATTCCTAGTGACTATGCCTTATTCCCGCACTGCCTTGTCTCCAGCCTGCTTCTTGCCTACCTTGGCATTGAAGTCGTCCATCAATACAATGTATTTTTACCTTACCCATCGCCGATTCCACGTCTTCATAGAAGCTTTCGACTTCCTGGTCATCATGACTGGATGTAGGGGGCGTACACCGGTACGACCTTCAATTTGGAACTCTTATTAAGGTTCACAACAACACCTGCCACCCTCTCGTTAATGCTATAGAGTTCCTGCACGTTACCAGCTATATTCTTATTGATCAGGAATCCGACTCCTAGTTCTCGCCTCCCCGCTAAGCCCCGGTAGCACAGGACGTGCCCACTTTTTAGCACTGTATATGCTTCATTTGTCCTCCTAACTTCACTGAGCCCAATTATATCCCGTTTACTGCCCTCTAATTCCTCCAATAGCACTGCTAGACTCGCCTCACTAGATAACGTTCTAGCGTTAAACGTTGCCAAGTTCAGATTCCAATGGCGGCCTGTCCGGATCCATAGATTCTTAGCACCCTCTGCTGTGTCGCAGGTCTGACCGCCGCCGTGGTCAGTTGCTTCGCAGCTGCTGGGGACTGAGGGCCGGGGTTTGATTGTTGTGTTCATATGGGAGGTTGTGGCCATGTACTGCACCAGGGTGGCCAATCCTGCTCTGGTGAGGGAGTGCGTTACCGTTTCGGATCAGCGGGTTCGGGTCGCACTCCAGGACTGTTTGTGTAATTTTCTCAACACGCGGATTTTTTTCCGGGATTAGAACCACGGTCCTCTTGCACGCGAGGCGGATGCTCTACCTCTACGCCACCGCTGCACCTTATACACACATTATAAATCAAAAACTGCGGAATTGGACAAGTGAGAAAACAGCACGGTACAAGGAAGTACTTCTTTTGCCGATTAAGAATAAGGCAGACTTACAGTTTTCACTCCTACCTTGACTGGCGGGGATTATCCTACTTGTAGTAGGTGGGGCGATAGCTTGACAGTCCTCCATGTTCTTATCCAGTGCCCTGCAATAGAAACAGAGACGAAAAAGTATTTCTCTGCTGCATATCGGGAAAATATACCTCTTCAGCCTGCATTTTTTCTTAGTGATGAACCGCTTTTTAAACTGCAGATAGTCTTAAATTTCTTAGCCGAAACCGACACTCTGAAAATAATTTGGCCGGGAAATTTTAACACGTGATTACCAGCCCCTGTATTCGAGGGCCGTTTTGATGCTCTAGTGTAACTGTTTTTCCGTTTTCGTATGCTTTTTATCAAAAGACTTGCCATCGTCCTCGCCCGTAACTAATCAGTGTCATTATTTTAGTTGCTATATATTTACGTCATTTACAGCGAAAATTTTTAGGCCCTTATACAGCCATGTCACACCTACCTTAATGAATTCACTCTCCACGCCATTCACAATAAATCCTTTAAATACAATTTGTCATGGGGCTCTTTGGCCATAACTGGCCCTTGCGCCATTAAAAACCACATATCATCATCATCAGACAACTTTAGGTCCCGTCGTTTACCTTATAGCGCAGCGTGCGCACCTGCTATTTTCGAAACAGTGATAGACCAGATACTGCGCAATATGCCAGGAACCGTCTGATAGTTAGATGATGTAGTCATCACAGGTGAAAATTACAAATTGTGCTACTACAGAGTGGAGAAAGTGCTTCGATGCCTAAGTGAACACGGCATATAAGTGACGGCTAAGAAATCCAGTTTCTTTCAATAGCGAGTCACATTTGGGGCACGCCATCGATAACAGCTTGCACCCAACGCGGGTAAAACTGGAACCCATTAGAAAAGCACCAAGGCCCACCAGCGTGACCTAACTCAAAGCCCTTTTGGGTTTGATTATCTACTATGGGATTTTTTTTTGCAAATTTCGCCTCGGTCTTGGAGCATATGCACTACTTGCTTCGAAAAGAAACTAAATTACACTGGTCACGTGAATATGATAAGGCATTCGACAGATGCAAGGAAATGACTGATAGGAGTGTGCAGCAACTATAAGATGTGGAAAAAGAAATTTCGATTAAATGCGATGCATCTGATTATATGTTAGGTGATGTGCTGTCGCACGTGGCGAACGCCGAGAAAAAGCCAGTTGCTTCTGCGTCATTGTCGTTGTCTGTGTCCAATCGTAACAACGGACGAATTTAAAAAGAAGCGCTTAGTATGATGTTTGCTGTAAAAAAAATCCCAAGTACCTCTACGGACGCACCTTTGATATAATTAGCAATCAGCAGCGCTTGGCAATTTTGTTTCATCCTGAACGGCTGGGCAGTGCAGTGGCCACTGCAAGAGCCCATTGCTGGTTGACATTTCTGGCCGACTACAGCTATAGAATCAAACACAAGCCAGACTCGGCTATCCAGCATGCATTGTCGCGCTTACCCCTACCCGACAGCGGCTGTAATTGTTAGGAAATCTATTCCTTTGGGGCCTAACTGACATGCTGTTAACATCATCAAAGGATGTCAGCCGGGAAACGGGGCGCGACGAAGTTCAGAGTGCTGTGCGAGAGATGGTTTGGCATGGATGGCTCAAAGCGGTGTCGGAGGAGCTAAACCCGGTTTTGGATATGCCGGTTGTACCTCAGTGTAGACGACGGGTGCGTTATATGGACGAAGAAAGTTGTAGAACCTGAGTCGGAAAATGGTTATCTGAATTTGCTGCATCAACAGCCCTTGGGAATAGTCTAAATAAAAGGATTAGCGAGGTCAATAGTATGGTGACCAGGAATAGACAAGACCTGCAAAAACATGGTGTGCAAATGTGAAATATGCCAGAGTGCTCTCCATGCAGCGCCAACCCGTACCTTTGCCGTCGTGGCAAGCATGTCAAAATCCGTGGGAACGAGTGCATTTAGATTTCGCCGAAGAAATAGCGAAGACGTTTCTTGTGGCTATGGACCCGTATTGTAAATGGTTGGAAATACAGATCACGAACGGAACAATCGCCTCGAAGACGGTTGAAGTCGTGCGTTCACTAGAGAGGTTTACTTTAGGGGACGCAAGCGGCTTGCGTACGCAAAAACTAGGCGCCACTGTACAGCGCATGCGCAGACCCCTACGTCTGAATCTGCACATGCGCAGTACCGTCGCCGCTAGTTCTTGCGTACGCTAGCCGCTTGCGTCCCTTAAACTAAATCTCTCTACTGACGCCGCCGTACGGCCCACAGTCTAACGATGCGGCGGAGCGCGCAGTTCAGACAACTATAAAAGCACTGCTCAAACAAGTGCTAGAACACGCAGAAAAGGGACTAATACAACCGCTCAACGCGATAATAGATAACTTCGTATTCTGTTTTCGAACAACGCCTCACATCTTCACAGGAAGAGCACTTGCTCAATTATCTGTACGAATGAAGCCGCGGACCCGATTGTCGCTGCGGCGCCCAGACGTAAAAGATGCGATGAGCACAAAGCCTCCCAAAATAAAATAATCTGCTGATATGCGCAATGTCCACCGTGAGCGTTTGCTGCGGATGATCGTGTACTAGTGCGTTCTGTGCGTGGAGAAGTGGACTGTTGGCCTGGAGAAGTGACGCGTGTAAAGTCATCTTTAACATATCTAGTGAATGTCCGAAACAAAGTGCTTTTCCTGCACGCGGAACACCTGCGACCATCGAACATCCCGCCAACGATACGACATGACCCCTGGTTGAAGTGGAACTGCCACATACACCTGACGTCACTGATACTACACCCACGACACTTCACACACGATACTACGCCCACAAAGCCCGGAGAAGTCATCGCCAGCACCAACTCCACTGC
Organism: Dermacentor variabilis; assembly: GCF_050947875.1. Classification (NCBI taxonomy): domain Eukaryota; kingdom Metazoa; phylum Arthropoda; class Arachnida; order Ixodida; family Ixodidae; genus Dermacentor; species Dermacentor variabilis. Next base: position 119,150,491 of record NC_134578.1, on the reverse strand, counting down.
GTTCCGGAAATCGCGGGCGGGCGGTCACGTTACGAAGGGGCAGAAGGGATTGGCGCCCCCCTGATCGCCTAACCCAGGACAATTTCTAAAATTGTGCATAATGTCTTGTGACACCATGCATCGTGGCATAATTGCGTGCTCGCAAGCTACCCCTGGCTGCGCATGGACTGATAGTGTGTGCTTATATAAGCGCCAGAGTATCGTTGTGTTCTCTTATTCTTGAGTTGAGGCTGCCAGCGCCCACCTCAATAATCAAGTTTCTAACCCCTGCCTCGTGCCAAGGTAAAACAATAACCATTACCCAGTTTTCTATGACGGACCTCTATGAATGAGCCACATCCGTGGTCCCGTAGGGAGGGGGGTGTATCTGGACTAGCAAGCGTTCGTAAAGCGCCAAACGTTCGTAAAATTACAACGGCATACCAGATGTAGCGAGAACACAGAGGAACGTGCGCCACGGTAGCCTCCGCGGTGTTTAGAAAAGGGATTAGGTATTGGAGAGGTAGACCACTGCAACATTGCAACCTCAACAAAAATGAGAAAAATAGGAATGCCACACATTGTGCGCACGGCCGAAGAAAAAGCCAAATACCAGGTGAAGCGTCGACAGCAGAGACGTGACTATAGCCAAGGACAACGTGCCCGTGCCTCACAAGAACGCCAGCGAGAGCATATGCGACAGTGTAATCGTCGGCGTCTAGTGCAAGCCACTGATGAAGATCGCGCACTGGACACCACTTGTAGGCGTCAAGCTAGGTTGTTCGAGTCTGCGTTCAAGGGACAGTAGCGTGCGTTGCCACCTCCTTCAAGTTTCACCGGGTCCAATTCCAAATTCAAGAGAATGTTTCTCGAAGAGTGGTTTAGGCATAGTTGCTCGGAACAGTTTCGCTAGCTAATCCGCCACCGTACGTATCGTCCGGACCGAAACTTTTTGGTTTCGTTGAATCTATTTTGATTGCTTCTATGCTATGGTGATAGTACGCCAAGAATATTCTGACTTCGTTTTTTCCTGCGCAAAATATATCGACTTACTGTCGCTTCAAAGCACAATATCTTCATTGCAGCTTCTTACCCATGTGTGTATTTTGTTTGTCGGCACTGTGTTCTAGATATTTATGAATATTCTCATTTGTCATCTCTTTACTATTTCCAGTCTTCTGCTGTCACGTTACATTGTATTTCCGCTTTTAGCTCTTCCTTTCAGTGTTATGTTCGCCACAGTAGCTGTTGTCAATGCTTCAAGGAAATGCTGTTGGGTTTTTTCACGTTCCCAGCTAGCACTCCAGTTATAAACAAATGCGAAACGAAAAAAGTTTAAAGCTGAATACATCTAGAGTAGAGTCGCTCAAGACGGAACTTTGATCTCGCACGTACTGTCGGCTACCTTGTTCCACACTTGATCGTTTTGTAAATATGCTCTAAATAAATTTTTATTCCATGCATCTGCTTCTGGAACCAGTAAATTGCCATTGCTACAGACCATACTACCTGATACGCAATCACACGCACTCTCCCGAGAGTGTGTGCTACGGACGCCACAGTGTTTCTACTAAACGATGTTATCCTGCATCACGGAGTCAACTGTGATCCCGTCACCGACCGTGACTGCTATTTCCTCTGCAGAGTTATCGATGAGCTCTGCAGGCAGATGAGTTATATAGTTTTTTTCCTTGTCCTGCATGACAAAACGTAAATCTACGATGACTTACCCAACATAAGCCAAAGCCCTGACCGAACAATTGTACGGTACGTTAAGCGACATGCTTTGTATGCATGTTTCTTGTGACCAATCCGACTCGGGCACTGCGTCGCCAGCGCTGTATTTGCTTACATTAGCTTCCGTCAGCATAACGTGATTTTTCGCCTGTTTATCATCTGTTTGGTGATCGGCCGCAACCTTATCGTTTGGAGCCATCTTTCCCGCCGCCTCCCTTTCGTCTAAAATGTATGCCTTTAACGCGATCTGCATTGCTTATGAGGCACGGCACAGAGCTCTCCATTGATTTGCTGAATCGCAAAAACAGTGCAGGCTTACGGCTTACGGCTGTCATTGTCGTGACGCTGCGCTTAGCCACGACGCTCACGTTCTTGTCTCGACTCCGACTCCGTGCGTTGGACCGTCCGAAAAATTACTTTCTCGGTACTGACGATCCTACCGCGTCTTGCAACGCGTATAATACGTCACTTACACGATTTCCCCGTTCAATTCACTCTGTTATCCCACTTTGCCTTTTGCCAACGCCGTTTATGTGTCCCACAGTACATTTTATTGCTCGGCCACACCATAGCAACCACTGCGTTCGTGTTTCAGCAGAGGAGGGTCATGTTATTGTACTATACGCCCATATCAAACGACATCTGGGGCAGGATTAAGAGAGAGGACGCTTTGGTCTGGCGCGCGCTCGACGATCTTCTTAAGCGTTTGACCGTCTTGTAGATACACTGGAAATGCATATTTCTTGACTGTCTTTTAGTTAGCCGTAATAGAGCACCAGATAATGTACACAGCATTTCGAAAAATCGCTCAACGATATGAATAAACAACCTAGGATTGTGCTCCATCGGCTATGTATGCAACAAAGCCTCAGCAGCAGTCGGTGCTATGTGGAGACCCCGCTGAAATGTCAATTCGTTCTAGTAATAGGCACACCAACAGTTCCCCATTAAAAATAACAAAACCAAGTAAACGAAATTATGTAGCGCAAGTCGATGCAGGTTCGACATTAGTCGCAATGTCTCCTCCCTACGCCAAACGAACCTTGGCTTATATATATTGCAGTAATCATAGAGCGTTTCGGGTGCGCTACTTAAAACATTCATGGCAGTTCTAACGCGTCGGACGAACATTTAAACCAGCAACAAGGAAATGCATGTAATAAAAAATAAGCACCACACATGTGCGACGCTAAGACAAGGTGCCAGTTAAATAAAACAATGAAAACCCTTACTTCAATAAAAATTGGTGCTGGTTGTCTTCTATGTGTCACTCCCTCGCACCGCTGGCTTCAACTTGCATGCAACTGGTAACATTATATTCAGCAGTTTTCTTGCAGTACTTATAACGACACAGGTACGCTACCACTCCAAAATTGTATTTTGATACGTGTGCCGCTTGACAATACGCTATGATGCTTCCGCAGAAATCACAATATAACGAAAAAGACAGGGCCCGCGCTACAAGAGAGTACGGGCTTGGAAGCCCTGTGCCCACAAAAATACGTACTACATCACATCACATCACATCACATCACTTTATTCTCCTTAAAGACCCCTTTTGGGGTGTTACATAAGGGGTGCGGTTTAAAAAATGCAGGCGTTTGGAGCGGTCTAAAATGTTGATTGGCAGGTTATGGCGACATAATGGAGAAGGACGTTCCAGTCAGTTGCTGCTCCTGAAAAAAAATGAGTTCGAGAAGGTGGTGGGTACGGGCTCGTGGATGCAAAACTTGAAGAGGGTGACCGATGAGATGGGATCTGCGTAGTGGGGGCACACGGATGTATGGTTTTTGTCTTAATGATAAATAAATGAACTTGTGATACAATACAAGAATGGCAATTCCGCGGGGAGCAGAAAGGTTACAAAAATCTGATTGCAATGTTAGACATGATATGCTAACGTCCTGCGAGTATGGAGAGTATGCAAGTACGGATAAAAAAGGGTCAGCGGCGAAAAACATCAGGCGTCATGGATAAGTAGTCGAATGAACTATTCAATGGGAGCAATCCTGTGATTACACGGTGCTTCCCAGAGCATTCGCCTACACTACAACACACACACACACCCACACACAAACATATATATATATATATATATATATATATATATATATATATATATATATATATTGTATTGTATATATATTGTATATGGTATTGTATATATATATATATATATATATGTGTGTACGTAGAGCTAGAACACCCGCCTCGCGTGCAAGAGGTCCGTGGTTCGAATCCCGGTGCCGGCAATTTTCCACCGGATAAAAAAAGAAAAAAAATCCGCGTGTTGATAAAATTGCACAAACAGGCCTGGAGTGTGGCCTGATCCCGGTGACCGGAACCGGTAACGCACCCCCTCACCAGATCAGGATTGGCCACCCTGGTACAGTACTTGGCCACAACTTCCTATATGAACACAACAATCAAACCCCGGCCCTCAGTCCCCAGCAGCTGCGAAGCAACTGACCACGGTGGCGGCCAGACCTGCGACGCAGCAGAGGGTGCTAAGAATCACTGGCTCAGGACAGGCCGCCATTGGAATATGAACCTGGCAACGTTTAACGCTAGAACGTTATCTAGTGAGGCGAGTCTAGCAGTGCTATTGGATGAATTAGAGGGCAGTAAATGGGATATAATAGGGCTCAGTGAAGTTGGGAGGCCCAAAGAAGCCTATACAGTGCTAAAAAGCGGGCACGTCCTGTGCTACCGGGGATTACCGGAGAGAAGAGAACTAGGAGCCGGATTCCTGATTAATAAGAATATAGCTGGTAACATACAGGAATTCTATAGCATTAACGAGAAGGTGGCAGGTCTTGTTGTCAAACTTAATAAGAGGTACAAAATGAAGATTGTACATGTCTACGCCACTACATCCAGTTATGATGACCAGGAAGTCGAAAGCTTCTATGAAGACTTGGAATCGGCGATGGGTAGAGTGAAAACTAAATACACTATACTAATGGGCGACTTTAATGCGAAGGTAGGCAAGAAGCAGGCTGGAGACAAGGCAGTGGGGGGAATAGGGCCTAGGCACTAGGAATAGCAGGGGAGAATTATTAGTAGAGTTTGCGGAACAGAATAATATGAGGATAACGAATACCTTCTTCCGCAAGCGGGATAGCCGAAAGTGGACGTGGAGGAGCCCGAATGAGCAAGACTAGAAATGAAATAGACTTCATACTCTGCGCTAACCCTGGCATCATACAAGATGTGGACGTGCTCGGCAAGGTGCGCTGCAGTGACCACAGGATGGTAAGAGCTCGAATTAGCCTAGACCTGAGGAGGGAATGGAAGAAACTGGTACATAAGAAGCCGATTAATGAGTTAGCGGTAAGAGGGAAAATAGAGGAATTGCAGATCAAGCTACACAACAGGTATTCGGCTTTAACTCCAGAAGACGACCTTAGTGTTGAAGCAATGAACGACAATCTTGTGGGCATCGTTAAGGAGTGTGCAATGGAAGTCGGTGGTAACTCCGTTGGGCAGGATACCAGCAAACTATCGCAGGAGACGAAAGATCTGATCAAGAAATGCCAATGTATGAAAGCATCTAACCCTACAGCTAGAATAGAACTGGCAGAACTTTCGAAGTTAATCAACAAGCGTAAGACAGCTGACGTAAGGAAGTATAATATGGATACAATTGAACATGCTCTCAGGAACGGAGGAAGCCTAAAAACAGTGAAGAAGAAACTGGGAATTGGCAGGAATCAGATGTATGCGTTAAGAGACAAAGCCGGCAATATCATTACTAATATGGATGACATAGTTCAAGTGGCTGAGGAGTTCTATAAAGATTTATACAGTACCAGTGGCACCCACGACGATAATGGAAGAGAAAATAGTCTAGAGGAATTCGAAATCCCAAAGGTAACTCCGGAAGAAGTAAAGAAACCCTTGGGAGATATGCAAATGGGGAAGGCAGCTGGGGAGGATCAGGTGACAACAGATTTGTTGAAGGATGGTGGACAGATTGTTCTAGAGAAACTGGCCACCCTGTATACGCAATGCCTCATGACCTCGAGCTTACCGGAATCTTGGAAGAACGCTAACATAATCCTAATCCATAAGAAAGGGGACGCCAAAGACTTGAAAAATTATAGACCGATCAGCTTACTGTCCGTTGCCTACAAACTATTTATTAAGGTAATCGCAAATAGAATCAGGAACACCTTAGACTTCTGTCAAGCAAAAGACCAGGCAGGATTCCGTAAAGGCTACTCAACAATAGATCATATTCACACTATCAATCAGGTGATAGAGAAATGTGCAGAATATAACCAACCCTTATAATAGCTTTCATTGATTACGAGAAAGCGTTTGATTCTGTCGAAACCTCAGCAGTCATGGAGGCATTGCGGAATCAGGGTGTAGACGAGCCGTATGTAAAAATACTGAAAGATATCTATACCGGCTCCACAGCCACCGTAGTCCTCCATAAAGCAAGCAACAAAATCCCAATAAAGAAAGGCGTCAGGCAGGGAGATACGATATCTCCAATGCTATTCACAGCGTGTTCACAGGAGGTATTCAGAGACCTGGATTGGGAAGAATTGGGGATAAAAGTTAATGGAGAATGCCTTAGTAACTTGTGATTCGCTGATGATATTACCTTGCTTAGTAACTCAGGGGACTAATTGCAATGCATGCTCACTGACCTGGAGAGGCAAAGCAGAAGAGTGGGTCTAAAAATTAATCTGCAGAAAACTAAAGTAATGCTTAACAGTCTCGGAAGAGAACAGCAATTTACAATAGGCAGCGAGGCACTGGAAGTCGTAAGGGAATACATCTACTTAGGGCAGATAGTGACGGCGGATCCGAATCCTGAGACGGAAATAATGAGAAGAATAAGGATGGGCTGGAGTGCGTTTGGCAGGCATTCCCAAATCATGAACAGCAGGTTGCCATTATCCCTCAATAGAAAAGTATATAATAGCTGTGTCTTACCAGTACTCACCTACGGGGCAGAAACCTGGAGGCTTACGAAAAGGGTTCTACTCAAATTGAGGGCGACGCAACGAGCTATGGAAAGAAGAATGATAGGTGTAACGTTAAGGGATAAGAAAAGAGCAGATTGGGTGAGGGAACAAACGCGAGTTAATGGCATCTTAGTTGAAATCAAGAAAAAGAAATCGACATGGGCAGGACATGTAATGAGGAGGGAAGACAACCGATGGTCATTAAGGGTTACGGACTGGATCCCAAGGGAAGCGAAGCGTAGCAGGGGGCGGCAGAAAGTTAGGTGGGCGGATGAGATTAAGAAGTTTGCAGGCATGACATGGCCACAATTAGTACATGACCGGGGTAGTAGGAGAAGTATGGGAGAGGCCTTTGCCCTGCAGTGGGCGTAATCAGGCTGATGATGATGATGATTATACGCATATATTTCGTGTAAAACAAAGATATATTGGTGTGCGTTTTGGTGTCCCAGCATAAGCTGCACGATTCTATGCTTCTGCATATGCTTCACTAAGACATGGATAGCGTTTTCATTTGGCTTTCATTGTGAAATCAAAGAAGTGCGCAAAGCACAGAGTAGCTTACTGTATCTGTGTGTGAACTAAATATGAAGCAGGAAGACACAGGTGAACAAGACTGACAGTGCTGTAAGTCACTAAAAGGATGCCTCGCTTTCCTGGTAGCCCGGAATATTTTTGATGACCATATGCACGAAAACCATTTAGTGATGAACACGCAGTTGTAGAGTCGAGCAGGGAGACCTAGTACTAATGAATGATATGTTAGTGCGCGTTAATGTGTCCGGCTGCGCGGAATTTTAATTGCCCTACAATCGCGAATAAGTTCCAGATTTCAGTTTTCTTGTTCAATGTTCTGTTCATCAAACGACGTAAATGAAAGGAATATTTTTGCCTGCACACCAGAACAATGACTGTAGCCAAGCAATTTCCAGATCGCTTCACTGCACAGCAGGTTTACTCTATAGAAAGATCGTGGAATTAATATGTGGAACTTATACTGCGTCCTGTAGAGTTCTTGCAGCGAATGTTGCATTGTCTCTTACTACACCGCCGGAAAATAGTTCGAAAAGAGTGTTCGTATTTTTCTGCAAAATAGCTTCTGCACGTACCCCACCATGACTCAAAAGTACGTTCTGCACTTGCCCCACCGTGGCTTTCTCAATGTTTTAGTGTGTGCGAAAACTACAGCTGCCATTGCAGTTTTGCTAAGACAATAATCTCTTTCAATGCATTTTCTTCAGTCGATCAGCAACATCTGTTGTAGCCGACACCCGCCTACCCCGTGCATCTCTCTGATAACTTGTACTCTGCGACACTTGCAAAACCATCGTCCAGGAGTCGCACAAACCAGGAGTCGCGCAAACCATTGAAATATAGAGCAACCTATCGGACATCATTGTTGGCATTCGCGACCGAATTAAGTTTTGAGGACGAAGAATGCAGTGTTTTCGTGATGTTTTGTCATTTGTATTTTGTATTTTGGCTGCTTCTGTACTGCGTTTTTGATCTCGTTCGTTATTCTGTAGTTATTGCCTGCTTGTTTTGTCGATAACAATTCACTCGTGCAACCACATAGTAACGTGTTGTATAACGCCGGAACTGCTGCCTGCCTTTTCAGAACATTTTGCCGCATTGTCGCACGAATGCTCTTGTCGTGTATTAAGAACACGTTTGGACCAGAGGACCTATCTTCGTGAGGATCTTGACGGACACAAGTGCATCGTTGATATGCTCACTCCAGTGATATGCCTTATTGACCATTGGACTATTAATCATTGGAGAAGTAAGAATGATATTGGGTAAAAAAGTTTGACTTTGTTTTTTCTGTTTTTTTCTACAGTTTGTGACGGAGAAAATGAGGAAGACTACTACTGCAATTATAAAGGCGAGACGTATTCGGGGCTCTGCCCGTATTTAACTGGAACGTGCAGCTATGCGGCAGAGAAAACATGCATCTGCAAACAAGGGTACTTTCGGCGCAGGTTTTGGAATCCTTGCGTGACGTGGAGAGAATGCGGTAAGAGCCTTGGAACATGTATATACTCAAGAAAATATTGCTATGCCTCACTGATATCTAGTGGAAACATTAGAAGCTTGTTTTAGAGACTACACCTCATTGGTGTTGGTACAATGAGTGTATTATTTTTAAAGTGATTGTTCGCAATCTGCGTATTTAGGAAAGTGCTAAAAACTGCAAGTCAACAAAGACGTTAAACAAAGCTTCGCCTTCAGATGAATTATAAATATTAGGGTTCTCAGACAGGAAAATATACAACCAATAAGGACAATCCGGAGTAGTTAGCGTGACTGAACGACTGGTATGGTCCTTTTGGTGCTGGATCACAATTATGGTATGCACTGTCACCATATAAAGAAATCAAAACCGCATATATCAGACACAGACATACAAGCATCAGTCCTTTAGAATATGTTCACCAATGCCATGTCTACCAATTATAACTCCCTTACCCGAAGCAGCACAGACGAACAAATCAATTTATGAATCTAGTTTCTGGAAAGTTATCTATGGTTCTATCAGCTGTCTGCAATCACCGAACCTTGCGTAATCTGATTTCATCACGCGACGCGAACGGTGTAGAAATTTCTGGAAGACACGTGGGTCCTACTGATTACTCTGGAACCTTCGATGACTGATACATAAAAGCCGATGGGACCTACGCGCTTAACCCGCTCATCAGATTTTCCACGATCGCCAATACTCTTAGACAAAGGTGCAAATATACACCCTTTGGGGTGTATATCTGCTACACAACGATAATCGTCATCTGCCTTGCTTGCGTTTCCTTTCTCGAAAACGCCCCGCCAGCTACATTCCTGTAGGAAATGCTATGTCATGCTGATAACGCACATGCCGTTCGTTACTGGGAAGTACAGGGCTCGCCCCGTTAAAGAAATGCGGACAAGACAGATGACGATTATTCTTGTGTGGCAAAAGGGTGTAATTTTGCTTAACAGTGTACTGTTTTCGCCTCTATCGTTGTTCTCTGAGTGTACCCAGCTTTTGAGGGCACAGGTTCGCCCAATAAAACGCTAGTTTCGGCAATCACAGTTTTGCTGCCTTCGTCACAGTCACTACTACGTGACATATGGTGGACGTGCATTAAGTTCATGTACCGAACGCCTCCGAAACACCGCGATCCAATCCCGAAACCCCAAGAAAACAGCAACGTCACCCAAGACCAGTGGGCTAGCCGCAGACTGCAAAGACTGCCTACGGCGCACGGACTTCTGCCTGATATGACCAAGAAGACCGTGGAAAGCTCGACAAACACAATGACAGCCTCAGCGTCCCCTATCGCGCTCCAACAACTAATGGAACGCCTACCTTCCGTGGAGCTTCGTCGTAGGATCCGTAAACCTGGCTCGAAACCTTCGAAACGACCTCTATCTTCAACAACGCGACCTCTGAGGACAAGCTGCGCGACGTGTACTTCTCCTTGGAAGATGCCGCGGGGACATGCTTCGAGAACCGGGAATCCACACTTACAACGTGGGAGCTGTTCCAAAGTAACTTACTGAAGACCTTCACGAGCATTAAGAAAGGGCCGAAGTTCTATTGGAAGCCTGAGTGTAGCTACGGAACGAGAAACTTGCCATACTTACGAAGCAAATATGCAGTCTATGCCACCACGCCGACCCAGAAATGTCCGAGGAGAAGAAAGTCCGCCTACTCATGCGTGTTGTGAAGGAATAACTTTTCGGCTAACGATACGAAGCAGCAACATTTTAGAAGTCTGCTCCGACAATACAGAGAATACTTTTCGACGTCATCGAGGATTCGTCAAACAACTAGTCGCAAAGCATCGCATAATAACCGAAGAGTGCGGTCGATCACTCCGCCAGAGCCCTTACCGAGTTCCGACGCGAGAACGTGAAGCAATAAGACAACAAGTTGACAAAATGCTGCGCGCCGACATCACCCAGCCGTGGAAAAACCCGTGGGCATCTCCTGTTGTCTTACTGAAGAAAAAGAACGGAAGCCTATGTTTCTGCGTCGATTATTGTCGACTAAACAAGATCACTGAGAGGGATGTATACCCCCACCCACGGATAGACGCATTGAATCGGCTCTGGATTGGATCAGTCAGCCGAGTCTAGCTGAGTCACTTGCGTTTCGCGAGGTAGTGATAACGTGGCCTAGAACGTGCGCTCATCACCACTGGTAGGTCACGTATGTTGTCTCAAGGTAGAAAACAAGTGCATTGGCGCCAACGTACGATGACCCATTCCGTTTGCCGAGTGCACGCATCATAGTTAATGAAGCAGACGATGGCTTGTACGCAGCAGACGAGGGAAGCGAGAAGCGTTTTCGGCGGAGTAATCATAAGCGTTGAGATAGCTACTTTATTTTTAACTCAGGAGGCAAACTGTTTTGCTTTACGAAGTATGTAAGGTTCGGTGCCTTCATTTGAGTTTCATAGGCAAAACGTCAAGTTTGCGTCACGTTACGAAAGCAAAACGGGGCCATTAGCGCCATCTTGAATTCGTCGCGCCTACGTCACGCCTCGAATAAAACGGCGGAGTGTCCAGAACATAGAGTTCCCCACTATAACACCTAGAGGAAAATCTGCCGCCCCCGCTTAGGGAGTTTCTAAGGGGCGCCGTGCCGTCATGGGAATGACGGCACGGCTACACAAATAAGCCGTTCTTAAAGTAAAATCTTCATAAAATGTTGCCATTCATGCATATTACATCTTTACTAATCTACAATGCATGACCAAGCGAAGAAAAGCAAGAACGGATGACAAACGGTTTCAAAGCGAGTGCTAATCTTGTCGTCTGTCCAACTTTAGCTGCCTGCTGATAATTTTTACGTATCATATATTTTTACATGCAATAAGAAGTTTCCTAGTTAAACAAAACATGTTTTTGTGTAATAATAAAGCTAAAACAGCTTTTTACGTGCTGTTTTAGTAGAAAATGGGTCATTGTGACAGACGAATCGGGGCTTGCCTGGCTCTCCGACAACGATGCCAATCCGAAGTCACAATATACCGGCATACTCATGCATACCACACCGCAGCAGCGCCAGATTTTCCTCTAGGTGAGAAACTCTATGGTCCTCAGTGAGAAACTCTATGGTCCAAAATAGAGCAGATGGCTAAAGCTTGCGCAGGCACTGCTTGCTTTGTCAATGTGACTGTCCGGGCCCAGTGGAACGATGTGTCTCGAAGGCAATCTTTGAAACTCACCAGTTGGCGTGACTCGTTCCCACAGTCGCTATCTTCCAGCAATGGGTGATTCCAAGGTTGTTGCATAGGTGGCATATAGATGGGTGACACGTGACAGCGCAGGTAAGTAGCGAGACGGGCAACTGCCTTCACGAAGTAAAAAAGCCGCACGAAGGGAAAATGAGCCATGATGCCACAGGCGCTCTTCCCGTGCCCACCATATTTCGCTAGCCCATGCGTGATTGCCAAGCATACTGACGTGGATATCAAATGACCGCGCTTCTAAGAAGGTCTGCGATAGAGTGCAATTCGCTACTTTCGGCCACGCAGAAAAGTCAGGTGACACTACGTAACATTAGCCAGCCCATGCGTAATTACCAACCATACCGACATGGATAGCAAACGGACGGCAAAACTGGAAAGCTATGCAATGGCATCCACATAGCGAACGTCCAATCACATGGGAAAGGGTGTCACGTGACCTCCCGTATCTTTCGCTCACCCAATCGTGATTCCCAGCCATAATCACATGGATATCAAACGAACGCTCTTCGAACGATCTCTGCGATGGTACCCACGTCGAGCACGTCATACCACCAGGAAAGTGGCGTCACGTGACTTCACGTAACTTTCGTCAGGCCCATGGGTTTGTCATTAAGATATACGAGAGATTCCCATGTGTACGAGAATAACACTTCGTGTGACGGAGACATTACCTTGAAACAGCTGTATGAATCTCTTCACTCTGTCTACTGTGAACGGCACTGCATCGGAAAGAACAGTTAGCATGGCGGCCAAGCGCACTGAGAGGCATAGTTGCTCTTTGAGAAAGCTCAGATCTTCTTGGTTTTCGAAACTTTCGGCAGCAGGGAAATATATTAGTGAGCCAATTAGGCCTGCACTTCATCTGAATAACGGCCATTGTGCCTATTTACAGAATCTATTTCTAGGATAGCGTCAGTAAAGTAGTGTTGTCGATGGGCGGACGTGGTGTTTATGAATATTCTGGCCGGAATTTCTGCTCTCACATTGCATGCTTTATACGGACTGCAATGATTACGCATGCATTCTGTTTACCGGACTTCAGACTCTTTAGCGAGAAGGATCCCCCATGTGGCCGTGATTGCATAATACTATGACAGGTCCCAGGCTTCCTGTTTGAGTCATTATTCAGCCGTGATAACTACCCTCCACTCTGCTAGCATAAAACAAATAGTATTATTAGCCATCGCTTAGTCTCATGCCTGCGGAGGGACAAGCATAACGGGTGTGCTGGTGTGTTCACGCTATAAATAAAATCATCTGGTTCATTCTATGCTTCTAGTCTTAGAGGGTCGGCGCCGCGCCGGGAAAGCACTTGTCGAGTTCCCTGCCGCCCAAAGCAGCGTTGATGATTTCTATTAAAATTCTCTTGCACTGCCGAGTCCTCCTACGCAACTGTCGTATGCTCTATCATTTAGGCCACAAGCTTACGCATATGTCTGCTGGATTTAAACATAGACAGTTATCTCGCCCGAGCGCACCTTGAGGCGATTGGTAGCCCGGGGCGCTTCGGATTGGAACAAGTTCGTTTTCATAGTCAAACCCTGCTAGTTTCCATCTCTACGTGATCTATCTGCTCCTGTGGCTAGTTCTTCTACGCTGATGTATCGTGCTTTGTACACCAGGTGAGGCTGTGAGTTCTTTAGCTGGGCTATCAGCGCCGTGCTTAAAAACACTTGTAGGCAAGTGCTGGCGACTTACTTCAAATGTTCTCACCCTGATTCTAACTCTTAGACTGAAAATGTATTGTCTAGTTAAGCGTTGCGCGTTTGTGTGAGTGTGTTGGCTTGTTCATATAGCACTAACGTATCGTACGCCGTACATGAGATGATGGTTGTTGGTATAGTAAACATGGGACGCGATTGGGTGCTGCATAAGACCAATTGCTCAGAGGTTATGCACCAGCTTATGCCTGGCTCGTCGTTAGCATGTTCCAGCAGCGGATGTAATGTACGCACAAAATAAAGTAATGAAACGTGATAAATCAGACCTGCGGAAGCCTCCAGGATAGAGGAAGGTTCAGAAAATAGAAAAATATCATTCACTCGTTTGTAACAGCAAGCTACAAAAAACTTCAATACGGGTCATTTACAAAGCGATCTTCGCAGTTAAAAAAATTTGTCCTGCTCCGGGAAGCGAAGCCTAGGTCAATGCCCTCCTGTGTGGTCGACTTACCATCTGACTTAACCTGGAGCGCAGAATATGTGAACTCTACTTCACCAAGCATTTGTGTTTTCAGAACAGGTCGCAATTCAGAAGCGATGTTGTGGACTCCAATTCTATAACTCATTTGCGCTATTTCTAGCAGTTACGAGCCTGACCTCCACCTCACAGGAATTTTTACAGTTAAGGTGGACAAAGTGATATTCCGCAGGCGTGAGGCTGCCATTCTCTGTTTAGCGCGAGTATTTAATAAGCGAAGCCGCTGCCATAAAATAGAAAATACAATATACTGCTTCCATATTAGCATCCATTGTTGCCATATAAATTACGTAACGCTACGTCCTAACGTTCCTTAAACGTGAGTAACCACAACATTAAAAAATAACATGAATACAAAATTTTTGCAATCCCATTTGGAAGCTTCTACGATACCCAGGCACCCATAAAATAAGGAGCCACGTACACCAATTTCAGGCGCATTCCCGCTCAGCTTTTGGTATGGTATGTTATGTGCTTCAGTGCGTGGGGGTCGGGATCTTTCATGCCTCCGTTTTCGTATGTTCTGGTCCTTCTGCCGTCAGCCACTTTAATTTTCATCACGTCACTAGTATACAGATGACAGAGTGAGAGAGTGGAGCCGCAAGTGGTAGAGGGTAAAATAATATATCGCTTCCACTTTCCGCTGCTAAAGTTTGCATGACGCACTAAAAGAAGTGTACCAATGTGCCGCATGTTCATCGACTCATCTAAGGCTGTGATAAAGCTTCAGATTTCCTGAACTTGTCACAAAGCCAGTCTTACCCGAACAGCTGATGTTTTATTTGCTGTCGCGCTTGTTGCGGGTCGACGGTTACCGACTGTAGAAATATTTACAAAAGCTGTAAACAGTGCTCTTTGTACGAGCCCAACCAACATCATTTTTCAAGTGAACTCGTTTTTCATATTTTGTATGCAAATATGCACCACATTATGCTTTCCTTAGTGCATTTAAAATGTTGAAATATTACATTTGCCGGTTTTATGTTACGAAACCACGATCTCATAATGAGGGTAGTGGGGGATCCAGACTAACTTGGATAGCTGTGGTCGTTTAACGTGCGCCTAAATCTAAGTACATGGGTGCTCTTTTATTTCGCCTCAATCAAAATGCGGCTGCAATTGCAGCAATTTGATCTCGTGACCTCGTGCTCAGCAGTGCAATGCCATAGCCACTAAGCAACAACGGTGGGTTCCTAACTGCATGCGACGATGTTAACGTCTACGACATAGTATTGAAGAACAGCAGCAGCAGCAGCTTAATTAATTAGTTGCAGTAACAAAGGGCTTCAAGATCGTATGGGAGGAAGTTCTTAGCCGTATAAGCACATAGCTCAGATGGAACAACATACAATGTAATAGAAATATTTATTGGACACCTTCGGCACGTTTGTTCGCTTTCCCTGACTGTAGTGTGCAGGCACATGTAATGTATTATTCCTTGCTGAAGGCAATGGCAAAACACTTCTTTTTGGTTAGCCCAGCGATGGGTTCAGTACATTGGGGGGAACACGTAAACGTTTTAGTTGATATTAAAGGCTTCTTGCGCGGCAAAAAATGGTAATAGTAAACTCAACATAATGAGATGGGCTCGCTTTCCTTCAAGGTTTTCATAATATTCGCGCATCAGCAGGTAGCTCGTACTGGAATGGCTTCAGCACCTTGAGAAGTGAAGCCGGTTCGCAAGCTGGCACTACAATAGAGACCGCCCTCCATATACAGGTTGCTCTCAAAAGAAGATTCGGTACTGTGTGCACTTACTGTATACAGACTTGTGCCGTCATTTCCAGAGCAGTTCGAAAACACAAGTCCGGCGTTAGGACGCATGAACGCGCCTACATCTGGGTCCGACTAAGAAAGGCTGCACGCATCCTTCTCCTCTGTGATCGAAGAGCAAGATAAACTGACCGCGCCGTGCGATGAAGGGAGCTGAGCAGTTGGGCAACTAACAGAAGCGGAAGTATTCGCCCTCGCTGCGCTGCCTCGTGTGCGGACTTACCGTCGCTGCGACGGACGTCACTCTACTCGAAACAGCTAACGATCTCAGAAGAGACAGCTTCAGCTATCCTTCGACGTTTTTGCCTGCCGCATACTTCACTGAAGACACATTGTATTTTGGCCCTGTGACAGGCGTCAACTTCTAACGGACCCACAGCTAAGATGCCGGGGAAGGCGCCCCACGCAGCAGTGCTTGTAGGGAACCGACAAACAATGGCGGTGCACAAAAACGAACTTCACAATAGGAGTTCAGAAAGTTAGGTTATGTGAATTACACGTTGGTATTTTCCTCCTTTTCATTTCTTTCTTTTTTGAATATAGGTAGGACATTAGGCACTATAGCAGCAAGAGCTTGGTGTCGCAACCGACCACCTTGTTCCGAAGGGGACGTTCATAGCATCCATCCTTCTACTTCGACGTGCATCCTGGTGAAAGGTGCAAACCACAGAATATTTAGCAAAATGAAAAGCTGAGCTATCTGGTGTGGTTCCATTAAAATAGGACATGGCGACAGGCGGCGTCAGCGATCATCCTGTGGTTTTATTTCGTCAGTGTTTTCTCTGCCGCGCTCTAATATACCAATGGCACAGAATATTCTAAGAGTTACCAGCAACCGGAAAACTAAAGCATGCCATATTGACAAAAGGCTCACTCTTTTCTTCCGAGCCAGTGTGCGGCTTTTCTAGTTTCGCACCACGAAGGGCGAGGAAACTGGGCATTTTCCATACTATTTCCATACTATGGCGAGTGATTCATAGTTTGTAATTTCAGAAACTGAAAACAAACCGGCGTCATTAGATAACGCAATGATAATACACTGACAACTACTTTTTTAAAGCGCTTAAGTACGCTTACGCGTTCAGTTTCGGTTACAGTTCTCTATGCAAAATGTCACTACGCCCGAATCAACACTCAACATTATCGACAGCACGTGAATAGGATAATTTAGGCAAGAAATGCACTCCGCACGTTTCACTTGATATTTAAGTTGAAGATGATATGCACGTGCACGTATGCACTCAGGGCATCTTTACAGCGACATTATGTACGTGTTAGTTGTAGGATTAGCGGCATGAGAAACGTTTCTGTTAGTGGATGACACTAAAACAAGTCTGATGTCGCCGCAAATATTTGGTTGCGGCTGCTGTGTTGTTGCCACGAGGTCAAATGGGGGTCAACATATTTCAACATTTCACAGCGTTGTTGCAAAACAATAATGCAACGTTATCTTAACGTCGGTCGTAAAGGTTGGCCCACTATTGTTGAGCGTTGCGAAATGTCGCTTAACATTTGACAACATTCACAACATTCTGGCAATGTTGCATAAATAATTTGGGCTACTAAGTTTATGAGTGGTTACTGCCGTCGGTGAGCAGCTTTGGTCGCTCGCTATCTGCTTTGTGTCTTTCATTCTTCATGGATATCTGCGTCGTATAACATTTATTGCTCGATTTTATACCAGCTAGTGATAAAAGGCGTCAATAATTCGTGGCCGGGGCTATCGGCGTTATTGCCGTAGTCGATTGCCTTAGTGTCATCACTTCTAGGCACATAGACATGGTGAGGTCGCTTTCTCACGCTGACGGAACATCTTTCTAAACGCTGGTGTCAGCCTCAGACGTCGATGTGTTGAATTAGCCATCGAGGTCTTGGAGACCTTCGCATAGAGGCGAATGGTAACTGTGATACAGTGACTGCGATCGGCGGCAGAACGGTGACTTTTGGTGGGTGCCACGTGACAATGAATTACTAACCTCTCGAAGTTTGCAACTCAGTGGCCTGCTAGGTGTTACTGAAATACAACCTATGGAGATGGATTGATAGGTCGGGTAACAGGCAACACACATGGGGCCGATTTTCCCGAAGTGGCAGGAACGCCGTCCGCGGCCGAGTGTACGCCAAAATATAGCCTTTGCCTTTTGGTATTTCGGGTCATTGAGTTCGAAAATGTAGTAGAGCATATGGATTATTGCAGAAAACGAAACAAAATTGTCGCGAAAGGGGAAGCCAGCGGGAGAGGACAGATGCTGACTATTGAGAATTTATTAAAAATGACCTGTGAGGAACAGAACCACTAATGCGTTAGAGAGCATGGACGTACGTCTCGGACGAAAAGGCAATCGACACTTAGTTGAGTGCCTGCATGCACAGTATGTGGCACCGGCGTAGGTGACTAAAGACGTAGTATAATACAATTCACTCAACTAGGTGGAGTTACGGCGCATTCCTGTGGTTCTGCTGAAATGAGCTTGTCTATTCACAGCCCCTGCTGTAGGCAGAAAGCTACTAAAGCACTTGTCCTGATCATTACTAGCATTACCGCCTTGTTGAAAGCCTCACCTGTTGCACCTGTTGAAAGCCTCAAATATGGCTTAGTACGTTTGGTATGGTCAAGCGTATCTGGTCAGCTTGTCAAATCGCCGAGCGTATGTATGAAGTCCGAAGAAAGCGTAGCAGGAAGGCGCCTGCAGGTGAAGAGAATCGCACGCCGGGGAAAGTACAAAGGATGGCGCTGAGCGTGCGGCAGAGTAACGCCACCTAAAAGAAAGTGTAGGTAACGTGGAGCGAAGGGGGGAGGGAGAAATGAGCGGAAGCGTGGTGGAGGAATAAGGTAGGTGGAGGCGCATTGGGTTGACTAGGTTGGCCTCCTCTGGCAGTTGTTACGGTTTGTGTGAGGGCTATGGCGATACCGGGTATGTCTTGTGATCGAGTGACCGAACGCCGAGCGAGAATGAAGGAGAAGCAACAAAACCGGCGGCAGGCCAACCGCTAGCCAACCGACCTCAAAATCGTCGTCAAGCTCCCGTCACAAGCTGAACAAGTCCGGCAAAAGGCACGGTCTTCGCGTGCACAGGAGACTTCCGAGGAACGTGCTAGGCGGCTCGTGACAATGCGAGTGTATCAGTCAAGACATTGTAGCTCAGAAACTCCCCAACATCATGACGCCCATTTGGAAGCAAAGCGCAGTGTCTTGCGCGAAGTCCGGCAGCACAACACCGAGCAGAAATCTCGGCTTCACGCGGGCGCCACAAAAATCTTTAAGATGGATTTCAGCAATAACCTTTTTTCGGTACTCGTTCAGCCGTTCAGCGTGCGTGATCGTCTCCGGCCTCCAGGAGACATCGACTCGGTCGACGACGCGTGGGTTCCCGTGATGGAGCAAGAGCTTTCTGTGGCTGACATAACAACTTTCAACGTCTGCCAACACCTGCCAAGGCTCGCTTCGGAAGGGTCAAGTGTCGCCTTTGTCCACTTCTAACGGGCACGTGTATCCGCCAAAACCACCTCACTTGCCCAATTTCAACTTGGTGGTGGAGCGGCCGACATCCCCCCAGGATTCCGTGTATGCAATTTCGGCGGCTTCTCTGCAATGGCTGCCGATACGGCGTTCAGGCGCCGGGGGTGAAAGCGCCCGTGGAAACCGATACTGCTGTAACGAAGCGTGGCAAGCAAGTGAAATAACCTTTGTGCTGTCTACTAATTCAATGCTAACTCAGCGGCGAGAACACAGCGCCCATGCAGCTGTGAGCTGCCGGCGCCGTCGGTAGATCAATGCTCTGCAGATCGCTTTAAAGATAACGCGGCTGCGGCCGCGGAATGCGCAGTTTCTGGCGGAGTACAACGCCGCCCCCCTTCCTCCCCTCCCAACGGGACCATGCGCACGACAGAAGATGGCGCGGTGCCTCCCCGCTTTAGAGGAAAGTGGGGATGCACACGCGAGATTAAGCCGCGATATTCGGCTCGCTGTCGCACGTTTTCGTCTCGCGGTAGAAATGCTCGCACATACAGCATACAGTGCACGGGGGCGATACAATTATCGCTCTTACACTTTATATAGAACGTCGACGCAACGACGACGACGACGACGACAGTAATGCACATAGAGTATATATATAATTGCTGTATAGAATGAAACCCATAAGATTGCGCGTAACCCACGTTCACAAATTTAAACGTCACTGCAGATTTTTGAAGCGTCACGTGCTCTAAATTATGAGCACATAATGCCAACAAAGAGTGAAGCCAATGAAATCATCTGGGAAATTAACTATGGTAGAAATTGGGATGTAGAAACTAATCAATAACAGGAAAATGAAAATGCATCAAATGATGACGTATCACCGGTGGGAGTCAGACCCATAACCTTCTCGTTACGTGTGCGTTGTCGTGCCCGCTGTCCTAAGATTATGCATTACCTCACGCCATCGGGCAAGAAATTATGTTTCTTCCCCCCAACAAGGCTCTTAATAGCGCTGACTAACGCTCGTAGGGCTAGATTTAGTAAAATTTATGAAGAATAGGATAGGAATAAACGTTATTTGTCCAACGGTTATTGCTGTTGGTGCCCGGGGCTAGGTTGCCAGGGGTCCATCGCCCGAAGAAAATCTTGCGAGGTCCTCGGCAATGGCCCTGGCCCACTGGACGGCCCACTCCTGGTATTCGGGTGCCTCGCTGAGGAGGGCGGCTGGCCATCTGTCAGGGAGGCGTCCGACCATTATGAATTAAACATTATGAAGGGGTTATATTAGACGACCGACCGATCACAGGTAGAGCGCTTAACCGAGCACAGTCTAAGCTCGAGCATCTGCGGTACGCGATGCTGTTGGCGATCCTGCTGTCTACGTGCACACGTTCTTCTTCATTACAATATAAATACTCGAGTTAGTGACGAGGTGAGAGCCCTCGCCGTAGCACAATTGGTAGTGTAACGCGCGCGTAATGCAGAGGTTGTGAGTTCAGCTCCAACCGGCTATAATTTACCTTTTGGTCCATCTTCATTTCATTTTTATTCTTCAGTATTTTCTCCATTGAAATTTTAACCACACTTAATTTCACCGATGCTTCCCTGGG
Organism: Dermacentor variabilis; assembly: GCF_050947875.1. NCBI lineage: Eukaryota > Metazoa > Arthropoda > Arachnida > Ixodida > Ixodidae > Dermacentor > Dermacentor variabilis. The sequence goes on along the minus strand of NC_134578.1, from coordinate 119,129,511 downwards.
CTTCGTTCTCTTCTTGCTTTATGTGGTCATAATCAACAAAATCGAACCCATCGGTGCTCTTTCTCACATGCTTTAGTTGTCATGTGTGTCACAATATGCAAATCTCGCTGTTTATCTATGAAGAAACACACGCGTCAAATTTACCTCGCTCTTTTCTTTCTTTTCATTGTCTTGTTTCTGTCAACGACCTTGGAAATGCAGTTGTGCCCCATATAAGCAGCTTACAGGTAAGAATATTCTCATTTCTCAGCAAGTGAGTCGCAGGGTAGTTAGCGTACGGAGCTGAGCGCTCACTTACCCAACAACTGGTTGACTGACTTTCACAATAACTAAGTAGCAGTTACCCCAAAGCCTACGGTGCAACCATGACACAACCTACACACGTTGCACTACGTATGTGTTGCAGTGGTAAATGAATTGGCACTCAAAATTCAGGATTATGCGGAGGAAACGTTCAGCCAATATGAAAATATTCTAGTTACTTTGTTCCTATAGATAATTCAGCGCTTGAACTTACTTCCCTAATAAAGTGGATTAGGCAGAAAAATACATACACTAAGGAAAATTGCGCCATTAAGGCTGCGTGTCTATACGTCACCCCGTCATGCCATTGAAAAGGGCGTATAGACCTCAGACTCTGCCCAGGCGGCGCTGCGGAAAAACCCGTCACCAGCGCCCCCATCGCAGCCTTGGCGCTAACTGAGTAGTGCAAGGAGAGCTGTCCGCAAGCAAAGTTGCATAGGCAACATGGACCCTTCTCTTTTGTTTGTGTTGAAGCACGGTTTCATAAAAATCGAGGACCTGGAAAGCTTCTTCCGCCCATCCACGCTTCGGGAAGAAAGCTCACCAGAGCGAAGTACATGTACAATATAAAATAATGTCTCAAGTGTTATTTCGGCGTGCTGCAACTCGCAAGTACAGAGAGCATCAGGTTTGTTTATAGGCATATCAGCATAAAAATCTGAGCATTTCAAATTGGTTCATATAGAATATGTCCTGAACACAAGACTTAAGTATCTCCTATATTTTTATGTATTTTATCGTAATGTTTTGTCTCGCAATTATTTACAGAGAGTAAATCCTTTCATAGCCTTCTCCAGGGCAGCAAACAGAAAACGTTTTCCAAGGCAGCAAACAGCGTGCGATCATAACGAAAGTGAGCTTCCTACAATGCCTACGCGCTGCATCTTTCTCGAAGGAGCTACAGCATCGCTCAGTACCTTAATTTGAACTTTTCGCAGACGCTTCGAGCAACAAGCGCGGACAAATAAATGTAAATAAATGCGACATTTTCTTTCTTTACACACGTGCGTTACTTCGCGATTACTCATCCAGTGCTCCCGCAGCAACTTTATTGCTCACATTTGAAAAACGCAGTCGAGCAGGCTCAGCACATTGCGAAGCGTGCTTGTTGTATCGCCGCAGGACATACAAAATACCGAAAGTAGAAATGAGCTCGCGACACAACGATGCTCTAGAACAGGATTTTGAATTCATAAACGAACCAAAATGTTTGGTTAAGCTGACCTGCCAAATCTCTCCGTTCCACTTGTTGAGTCAAGCGCAGGCGGACGTCTGTTAAAAGGTGGAGATATCGATGGCACATAAACAGGATGGTTCGCAACGTTTTTTTCTGTTACCGACGAAGTGGCGGCTGCAGATTCTTGAATTTTCGCTTAGTTACCACGGTCCTCCGTCAGGGCTACGCAACACAATTACAGAAGAACAAAATTGTCGCACTTCCTCATGCGAGCCGCTGTGTTGAGGGGAATGGAAGTAATCCGATTACCCAACAGGTAGAACGGCCCGTATCCAGCGCTCTCGCCTTTCCCCTTCATACGATCGCGATGGAAATCGGTAAAACTGAACGTTGTTATTCCGTCCTTCGCGTTCATGGCAATTCACAACACAACAGTAGCGTCGATTGCGGCGTTTCTTCGTAGAGCGCATAGCTATCGCGGTCGCCGTCGTTTCCGCCATCAGTCTGAAGAGTGAGCCAGGAAGCGCGTTATGGCAGTTCGGCGGCGCGTCTGACTAGCGTAGAAATTCATAGCTCTCTGTCTGGGTGTTAAATGCGCAAAACACTCGCCGTATGGACCAAAATCTAGTTAAATCTTTGTTTCGCAGTCGCTAGCTGCACAGGCAACTTAGCAAGGGAGTTGGGCTTCGCACTACTCAATTACTGCCTCTTCGCACCGGCAGGTGGCGCTACGAGTCTTGCAAAACTCCAGAGTCTGACGTCCATAAGACAGCTCATACACTCCCGTGTACTTAGATTTAGGTGCACATTAAAAGAACCCCAGTTGGTCGAAATGTCCGGTGTCCTCCACTACGGCGTGGCTCATAATCAGAAGGTTGTTTTGGTACTTAAAACCCCACAATCTTTTTAACTAATACACTTATTAAAATTTGTAATTTTTTCATTCAACCCATTGCCCTAATCTGTGTTCTAATTAAATGCACACTACTTTTTACCTGTACAGCGATATATTTTTTTCATTCCCTACCCTAGCCTTTCGCACGTTCGACGAAGTAATCTCTCAGTGTTTTCCGACACGTTTGCAAAAACTCTAAAGGAGAAGAAAACAATTGCGGCGGAACCCATCTCACTATTACTGTCAATGGTAATGCGTTAGGATTGAATCAATATAGAGACCCAACATATTGCCACCCTTGAAACTAGTTATGTATTGGGCGTTTACGGCAGCGGGATTCCTCTTTCGTGCTTCCCTTCGAGCACACAGTGCCATTTATCGCGATCGCCTCGAAGTCCACACGAGGCAACAAAATGCATTGCGCGTCGTTGCGTGCGAACTCTCAGAAACGCGTCGCGCGGCAACCGGGCCCTTCTCTCGCGCTTTCTTCTTAGATTCACTGGAAAATTTTCAGAGTACCGCAAAGGTACCCTGCATGCCGGCAACAGTGGGTGGCGGTGGCCATGTCCCTTCCAGACTGCCGACGCGCTGCCAGCGTGTGGGGTAAGAGATGGATTTCCCCCCTGAATTTCGTGTTTTGTTTGGCGAAACTGGCATAATTTTTTTTGTTTCTTCAAGTGGACATCACAATTCAAACAGGGATATTGACGGTAATGGGCGTACTGCGTGGAAAGCGATGGAATTGAATAAAATGTGCTGTGATGGTTCCGATGCTCGCGAACTCTCTGCGTCGTCTCAATGACATAGTCTTGCGTCCAGTTCTATGTGCGCACCGGCAAACACACTTCCAAACGCTCAATGAATTGCTTAAAACGTCCTTTACTCTCAACTAGGCCTTCATGTTGTGCTTGCGCGAAAAAATGCAGCTCGACAGCTGATAGAATGTATAGTTCGTGTTCGTGTTGCCGTAATAATGCTCGTCGCGTACTTTCGAAGTACACAAGCAAGCAAATGTAAACGATGCTTACTGCTTAGCTGGTTGATCTGTATAACAGGAGCGTAGTGTACGCGGTAATTCTTATGTAGATTCCTAAGATATGCGTCACGTATCGGAGATAAAACGCCAGTAGCCGCACCCTGCCGACAACTTCGCGTGTTGCGGCTAGTGGCGATTTTTCGAATGCATGCTTGTAATGACGTCATTGCTTTGTCAAATAAGCTCCCAGAGCACAATGCTGCACGTTTTAATATTATTAGCTCTTCATTCCCGCGAGACGTAAGCTTCTTTTCGTATACGGGTATGTAGGAGTGTACTTTTAAAAGTATTTTTGTACCTGTGATAATGTCAAACTTGTACTACACTTATTCCAGAACATTTACTGTGTCCTGGAAGCTACTTGTCTGTTCTGGCGTTGCCAGTATTTGACAACGTGACGCTTATTATCAAAGCCCACCTATCTTTTTCGATCGTACTCATTTTATCGCATACCCTTTAATCGAATCAGATCATAAACACAAATAAGTATATTCTAGAAACAAGTATCCGACTTGCATTGTGCTGTCAGCAAAAGTGACATCGTTAGCAAAGCATGCAATCACAAAGTAAGTTGTGCAGACAAACAACAGATATTTGTTGCACAACAGTAACATAGAGCACTGAAAAAGGCCGTTATTGCAACAAGAAATTTTCACACAATAGCAGACGTTCGACTGTAAACTCAACAATCTAACCCAACGGTGTGTTTATTTTAACATAACCACTACAGAGTTAATTGTGCACGAACAAGGAAAGCCTCGGCCTGGAGTCAATGGCCCCACAAGGGGACATGGAAGTCTTCGTCAGGTGTTCCTTGGCATCCTGTTTCTCGTGGTGGGTCACTTGAACACTCTGGGCTTCAGCTGGTGCCAACCTGGTTGGTCGAACTTTGTTTGCGATGAATCTCAGGGTCAATGTTAGCGCACACTTCATTTTTACTCATGCTGGAAGTTTATTGCTAGTAGCCCGTTAAAAATGGAAAACACTCACGCATGCACTACCTAGAAAAATTTAAAGTGCCCGCCAAAAAACCACAAGGCATAATAACGTCCCACCATAAACAAGGTAGCGAGTTCAATTCATGCATGCATCCACGAAGTGTATTTCTTTGGTGGTTAGCGCTATTGACGCCTCAGTTAGGCATTTGTCGTCTCCTTTTCAAACATAGCATGCCTCCGCTGCGAGGCAGGCTTTGTTCTCTTGCTTCTTCCAAAGAACACGCTTAGAGTAAAAAATAGCGCAAAGCAGAGCTGGTCTCGCGAACGGAAGAGCATACTTGAAAGGTAGGTGCTACGTGGTTATCAATAGCGGGATGCAAAGCGAGCCGCGCGAACTGTTTACTGGAAACAGTATTGCGAAGCAGAGCTGGCCGCGTGAACTGAAGATCTTGATTAAAAGGTCCGTAATACTTGATTTACTACAGCGCGAAGCAAAACGAGCCGCGCGAATGAAACCTGAAGTAATGGCGCGATGCAAAGCTGGCCACGCGAACTGAACAGCTCACTCAACCCACTTGTACTAACTCCATCATTTTCAAACTTTCTAAGCAGAGCTACTTGCGCGAGCCGGACAAGTAAAGTTTACCGCCGGTTGCACGTAAGTAGAGCCGCTTCAAAGCAATAACTGTCCAGCAAAATGCGCGTGAATTGCGCGTAAGTAATTGAACAAATTCGCCTCGCACAAGCGGGCGTTCTCCGAGGGCGCAAAGTTTGTGTGGCCAATTATGTGCAGCTATGCAGAACGTCGATCTCGGACGTCTTTCCGCACGGAATGCAGAAAAATGCCTTCGTGTGCCACAAATGCCACAAATCGCACGCTCTCCGTCCGCGCTGCGGCCTCTTCGCTTTCGACCTGCCTACCGCAGAATAAAGAACCAACCTTAGAGAAGGGAAACTGTACCTGCCACAGTGGTACGAAGAAACGACAGCGCATGGAACTTACCGGTGTCCCAACAGATGGGGCTGCTCGTACAGAAAGTGGAAGCGCCTTTTTTTTTTTTTTTTTTTGTGGAGTGCGAAATTCTATATGGCCGCTTTCTTGCGGTGGCGTACACTGGTAGATGCCGGGCTCGACCTACTGGCTTTGCGGCTATCTTCAGTGCGTGGGCTACCGCGTAGCACGTTCGTTCTAATTGCCAGGATATCATGGAACCTCTACTGACGCCCATATGGACAAAGCACAAGTGAGTGAACAGGACATGCAACTTCACAGAAGACAAGCAGTGCACCTTCTCGTACAAGAGCAGAAATAAAATTTCTATATCGAGATACGCTGAAACCATTAACTGGAGCTCGTAAACTGCTCACTTTCGTCGTTACACATGATGGCCTGGTAACGCGCCACAACCAGCAGCGCAAGCAGATTGGACAGTGTCCCACCTGTTGACGGCGACAGTCGCCGTTGAAGATTTGCAACTTGCATTGCGAAGCAATCGAGTGACACGCGCATCTGCTGCAGCGGCCACATGGACTACCCTGCATTTTAACTTTACTTCCTTGTTTTTTAGGGGGCCGCTAATATGTCGCTCATGCTTAATGCCCAATTTTCACTAAATATAGATATAGTCGGCTTAATTTGTGGGCATCACCTTCGGCAGCCACTTTTCGGGCCTTTCCACTCATGTGGCTATCAACTTTTTCTTTCTTTCTTTCTTTCTTTCTTTCTTTCTTTCTTTATTGGTTTATCACATATACATGTGATGGGAGGCGAAGGGAAAAGCCATCCAAGGATGGCTTGAGGGAGTCCTTCGCCCCCACGCTGGCAAAGACAACAGCAGAGGCACACACGTCCTGTTCACATGGTCGTACACATTTACAAAACCATCATATTAAGCACAACATTGCCATAAAGCTTGACAAAACCATAAAATTAAACACATTAGTTACTGTCCTACGTAGGGCATCATGCGTTAACATACTTTACTTCACCTCAGCATCGAATGAGAGCACATTTCATAACAACGTACGCTTAGTAATAGTGACATTGAAACAATATATTTAAATAGAAATCGTAAAAAGCTCTAGTGGTCAATGTTAGGCTAGAAAGAATGTGTACAAGTCAGATAATGCTGCTTCGCGAATATCGATTTGTTTTTTATTGAACTCATTTAGTAGACGTGGAAGTTTGTTTTGGAGCATTTGCCGACCATAGCCAGTGTGACAATATGGAACATTCCATATTTCTGTTGTTTTAGTGGCATGTGATGCTTCCTTCAAATGGAGGTTCACCAAACCCATGAAGATAGAATTATGACAGTCATAGTTAAGGCGATATTCACGCAACAATTTATACTCATATGTGTCTTGTACTCTCACTATTTTTAATTTTTTAAAGAGCTCCACAGTAGAATGCCGGAGTGGCACATTCTCAATTATTCTCAAAATTCTTTTTTGCATTACTAATAGCCGCGAGAAATTCGATTGTGTTGTAGTTCCCCAGAGCAAATGACAATAGTTTAGATAGGAAGCGAAGAAGGCGTTATAGATTAACAATTTTATTGACTTCGGAATTAAGTAGCGGTTTCTGTTCAGAATTCCCGTTATTGCACCTAACTTTTGTAATATCGCATTGATATGCTCATCCCACTGCAGTGATTCTGAAAAATGCACACCAAGTACTTTAATAGACCAAACTAGCTCTATCTCTGAGCAGCGATAAACTAGGTTACGTACTACTGAAACCTTCCTGCCTATAGAATGAAACATCACAGCCTTTGTTTTCTTTGTATTTATCTTTAATTGGTTATTATCTGCCCACGTGCTTAGTTCCTCTAAAATGGCGTTACCTTTATGAAAAAGTTCGGCATCTGATGAAGACGAAACAAATATGCTAGTGTCGTCAGCATAAATTACAATTTTACCTTCTGAAGATATATGGACTATGTCAATTATATATAAATTAAAGATCAAAGGCCCGAGAATGCTACCCTGCGGTACTGCTGAGATTATTTGCTTTCTGTCAGATACCATTTAATTCATCGACAGAAACTGACGTCTTTCCGAAAGATAACTTTCAGAAGCATCAGGGGAAGCCCACGAATACCATAGTGACTTAATTTTTCAAATAAAATTTTATGATTTATGTAATCAAAAGCTTGCGTAAAATCAACAAAAACACCAAGAACCAATTGTTTTTGTTCAAGTTTCTCCAATATATATTTTTTCTGGTCGGGAAGAGCTAGTTCTGTTGATCGATTTTTTATAAATCCGTACTGGCATTTCGTTATCACGTGCTTGTTGCAGAAAGGATATAGTCGATTATAGATTATTTTCTCGAAACCCTTAGAAAATACAGGCAGTATCGACACTGGTCTATAATTCGAGACGTCTTTTTTGTCTCCTTTCTTATATAAAGCCACTACACGAGCCACTTGCATTTTGGATGGAAAAACACCGGTTGAAATACATGTTATATATATATATATATATATATATATATATATATATATATATATATATATATATATATATATATATATAAGCACAGGAGCAATTTTATTTATTGCGTATTTTACTGGCCTTACTTGCAGCCCATCAGCATCGCAACTTCGGCTGTTTTTTAACGCCAAGAAAACAGCGCTAACTTCATGTTCTACTGTTGCTTCGAAAAAGAATGTATTTGCGTTTTGAGGATCTAGAGCTGTGTAGGATGCACGTGGCCCAATGTCAAAATCTCGCTGCACGAAGTAGTTGTTAAACACGTTGACCATACGGTCACCGCTGACTGTTCCCCCACCGTGCAAGATTTCTGTCACCGGTTCCTTCCTGTCGCTCCGTCCTATAAGTGAATTCAACTTGTTCCATAATATATCTGTTCGTTTAGAACAGGAAGAAAATAGATGAAAGTAATACATTTCCTTTGATTTTTTAAGTTCTTTATCTAAGGCATTTCTAAACCGCTTAAATGCACTTAGGTCTACTTCTTTGCGCGTACGCATAAACTTCTTAAATAAACGATCTTTTTGTCAATCTTGTGCAAAAGCTCACGCGTCATCCATGGCTTTCAACAGCCTTTCACCCTTTCTAGTCGTTTGTAAATGAAGTGTTTTTTGTATACTGCCGAAAAACAACTCAGAAAAGTATCATAAGCCACATTGGCATCACTAGAATGAAAAATATTGCCCCAACACACGTTACTTATATCCAAATAGAAAGCATCCAGAGCCGTTTGCGAGACACGCTGGAAACCAGAAGCAACATCAGTGTCCACTCTTGGACCGTCGGTCTTAATACAGCAGCATATTGGCCTATGGTCATTGATTGCGTACGAAAGCACTCCTTTTGTAACCAACGACTTATAATAATTTGTTATAAACAAATCACTGATGGTCTGCGGGCACATGGTATCCCTTGAAGGAATATTTACTACGTTTGCACAGTTATAACATGAAAGCAAATTTTCGAACTCAATTTTTTTTACATTATCGCAATTCATATCTATGTTGCAGTCTCCGCCGATGACAACATTATACTGATTTCCATTTACAAATGTAAGCAAGTTATCTAAGAAAACAAGAAAAGAACGCATGTTGCCATCTGGAGGACGATAACAGGAAACAATGACGACATTGCTAAAAAGAACACACACTACTTCGTAATCAGCAGTTACACAAGAAAACTCTTCAACCAGAACTGATTTAAAAGAACTATTGACTAACAAAGAAACGCCTCCACCTCGTCGGGTTAGCCTACGCACAAAGAACGTTTTCATCTCGGGAATTTGAAAAACATCCAAGTCATCTGATTGCCAGGTTTCTGTTAACGTAATAATATCAAAGCAGTAATTCATCCTCTTGAAAAGACATTCAAGTTCCGGGACCTTGTTTCCAATGGACTGCACATTTAAGTGAAAGCACCGAAGAAAACCACTGTGCTTGTTATCGAATTCTCGGACTAATTCAGTGAGTGTAATACAGCCTAAGGAATCCATTGAAAGTCGTGTAATACGTTACACAAGCAGATACGCTGACAAAATAGGTCAGTCGCACAGGGCAGTCAAGTCGTCCTCACCCCTGATGACTGCAGCTGGTTCCCCATTCTTCCGGCGCACCAGGACTTTCCCGTTCGAGTGCCATGCATAATCATACCCAACTCTTGTAGCCCATGCTCTTGCTATCCCAAGGAGAATTCTTGCATGCCTAGTCATGTTCTCTGTTATATAGAGGCCCTCATTAGACTGTCGGAGAGCCTTCCTCCTCGCCAGCCAGATGTGAAGTGTGTCCTGGTGCACAAAGCGAACGATCACTCCCCGTATCTTGCCCGGCTTGGATGCCATCCTGTGAAGGGCGGAAATGTCTGCACGACCAAGTTTATCAACACCCAACTTTGCAGCGACATCATTGATTTTAGATAGAAGGTCCTCCCCCTCTTCCTCAGGTATTCCGTGGATTTCTATATTCAAGCGCCTACTGCGCCATTCAAGGTCGTCAACGTCAAGCTGTAGCTGGGCAAGACTTTTAACATTACAGGCTTTCTCAATTTTATCAACTCGTCCATGAATGCATTTTATCTCGTTCTCGTGCTTGTTTAGACGTTCCTGAATGTTATCAAATTTATCAGATAGAAGTTGACCTAGCCTTTCCACTTCTCCGACTTTGTCAGTCAAAGGAAGGAGAGCAGTTATCTTCTTGCTCATGTCTACTATCATGTGTTTGATTTCGGCATCTCCCAACAATTCTACAGTAGGTACATTGCCCTTCGTACCACCCGGCCTGCAAGCCTCACACTTCCAGTTCTTCCTCTTAGTATCGCGTTTGGACGCAAATGCTTCTTCTGTCATGCCCGAACAGACTGTGCCATGAAAGCTAAATTCACAAACGCTGCATGTAATAATATTCTTGTCATCATTCAGTACAGCTCGGCAAGTGTAACACTTAGGCATGCTTGCAACTCAAAGTATCAGAACAATGGCACAAAACACAATGGGTGGCAGTGGCGACAGTAAAAAAAATAAAGAGCAAGAAGCGTGCACACAGTGCACGAGAGTTACCAACCTGTAATGTACAAGAAGAACGGTCAGACGTGCTGCCTGCACTGTCGCCGCTGCCAAAATGCGAGCTGCGTGCCTGACGGTACGCCCCCGATGCGAAGCACAGATCCGCCGCTATGTCGCTGTTCGTCGTTGACAAACGGCGCGTTGCAAGACGATTTTCTTCTTGATAACCAGCAGGCGCGGGAAATTCAAAGTTCAGGCAGAATACGGCCGGCACAGTTGCTGGTTAAAATCCAAATGAAGCTTTGAACACAGGGCCTGTAATGTACAAGAAGAACGGTCAGACGTGCTGCCTGCATTATCGCCGCTGCCAAAATGCGAGCTGCGTGCCTGAAGGTACGCCCCTTCATACACTTCGTACAATGTAAGCACGTATGCTAGTCACCGTTCACGCCACATCACGGCCAAAGAAGGCCACAAGCACACTTTGCTCACGGCTGCTGCAGGAAATGACGAAGCGCGTGCACCAGTCCCGGTGCTTGCATACAGGGAGTCTGTGTTGCTGTGCAGATTGCAGGAGCACGTGCCTATTTCGAGAGACTACTGCCCAATGAATCTGACCAGCCCGCTACGTCCGAGAAATGTAACACCGCAACCGTGACCAAGTGCGACAGCATTTAAACGAGTCTCTGCAATCAAATCACCTCAGCAGCATACCTATAACATAACGTTCAGACTATACCCTTTACATTGGCTAAGATGTAGGGCCCTATAACGTAAATATATTCCAATATTTTTTTTTCCAATCTCCTGACGTCAAATTAGCGTAACCGCCGACGCAAGCATCGGGTGGTCACCCGCAGGGTTGTCTCAACACACCAATCAAGCGCTCTCCTCGTGCATAGGAGGTAACTTTTGTTTGCTTGAAAAAACGAGTAACATTGCCTACACTGAGCGGCTTGTCTTATCTAATCGGTTCCCAAGAGGCGAGGAGCACGCTCAAGTGGAGAGGGATTCGATGGCGCCGAGCCACTGCACTGAAAATCGATAACCGGATGAAAAATCGCAGGACGCTTAAGCTTCGCTTTCAAGAGTGCAACACGGTAGCGTTATCGCACCCCATTCGCACCGCCCACTCATTCACTCGGCATGCACGCAAGGGTATTGGGGCATCCTCGCACCGGTCCCCGCACGGCCCCATTGCGCTTAAACGCGTCGAAGGGGAGAAGCGGGCGAGTGGTGCGCCACCTGTCGGGGCAGCACCGTACATTTCGAGGAGGGGGTCTTCTTTGTTTGCCGCAAGATGGCTCTGCGTGTGCGCCAAGCGCACAAGAAATGCAGCGGAAACGTACTTTGCTACTCGTTTAACTGCGACCTCTGGAATTTACATGATCATATTTATCGATCTGCACCGCAGTATAACTATCTACGGCACGTTTCTAAGGCGACACCGCATTCAATAGAGGCGCTTTTGCCCCGCTTTGAACCATCGAACTCATGGCTGAGTGGTAGCGTCTCCGTCTCACACTCCGGAGACCATGGTTCGATTCCCACTCAGCCCATCTTGCAGGTTGGTTTTATTTATGAATTGCCTTCCGGGATTTTTCGCTCACGGCCAATGCCGCCAACACCGAATTTTCTGCGACTCGAGCTCCTTAACGCTGTCGCGTTAAAAGGGTGGTGACGGCGTCTCTGATTGGTCCGCATTGCCTTACTCAGCTTACGGTGGCTCGTCGAAAATCGCGGCGGCATGCAACGGAAGCTTTGAGAATGACGCTAAACCGGATCCTCAGCAAAGAAGAGTTGGCAGAACGAGGCACGTAAACGTGCCGAAAGTGCTCGAAAATGTTACACGGCCACGCAAAATGTTTTCTTACACGCAAATAAACCCATGCTCCCCGGCAAGTGCGAGTAGCCAGTGCCTGAGCGATTGGCGGCAGCTATATTTCATACCTTTCGGAACGGGGCAGCCTGCGGCTATTCTGAAGAAAATTCAGTCTTGTTCGGCATATTAATGCATGTTTAACGCGTACACTTCATTTTGACTTGGGGAGTTTTTGCGGTTTTGTGACGTCGCGTGACAGGAAGGTGAGGTGGGTGCAGCCCGAGAACTTTTGGCCAATAAGCGTGGGCTAATGGCGAAAAGGCGTCAAATCAGAAATAATTGTCTTTTCCTTTGTTCGGTCAAATCATACATATTCAGTGTGTGAATGTCAGATCAGATGGCGAGCTATCGCGGTTTTCGTGACGTCGCGTGATGTACAGGTGAAGGGGGGGTGGTCCAAAAACGTTTTTCACCAATTGTGGAGGACTGATTGCAGAATTGTAATACAAAAGTTTGGAATAATTTTACGTTATAGCGCCGCTACATCACAACAGTTAGCCTACGCGCAGACGCGTCACTTACGGCACAGTCAGCCGTCTGACTACAGTCATAGTTCTTGCCTAGATCGCATGATGGTCTGCTAACATGCGACAACCAGCAGCGCAAGTCGATTGAGCAAAGTGTCCCATCTCTTTGCACCGATAGTCACCGTTGAAAACGGGCAACTTGTATTGCAAAGCAATAGGGTGACGTAAGCATCTGCTCCCGCAGCCAATAGAAAGACATGGACTACCCGAAATTTTAGCATTACCTCTTTTCCAACCTACATGTTTGTTTTTCTTCTTTCCCGTGCCGTAATGTGTAATGGTTTTGTGGGCATCACTATTTTGCAGCTACTTTTGCAGGCCTTTCCACCCACGTGACTATCAACTTCATATACTTCGCACGATGTAATCACGTATGCTAGTTTTCATTCCCGCCAAATCACGGCCGAGGGAGGCCGCAAGCAAAATTAGCAAACGGCTGCAGCAGGAAAGACGGAACGGGGACCACCAATCACGATGTATGTAGATTAGGAGTCTATGTTGCTGTGCCGACTGCAGGAGCAGGTGCTTACCTCGAGAGACTGTTTTCCAACGCAACTGACCAGGCTCCCACACACGAGAAACGTAATACGGCCACCAGAACCAAGTGCGACAACAGTAAAACCAGGGGCCCTATAACGTGAAACTATTCCAATATGTTTTAGAGCGCAGCTCTTTGGCGTCCGTTCCTGGGTTTCGCGTCGTCGTCGGCGTCGTCGTCGGCCTCGTAACCAGCTCCGCCCCCCTTTCATCCCCCCAGCGCTAGCAGCGACCGACTGATACCGCTGGATGCCGCTGACGCCGCTAGAGAGTCAAGATAACGTGACTGCATAGAACACCGTCGCCGCCATGCAGAAAGAGGAGGAAAGGGTCCCCCCCCCCCCTGTTCTTGTGTGGCGGATAGCTGGGGTTGACTCACTATCGCCGTCAGCGGCATCAGTCAGTCGCTGCTATCTCTTCCCTCCTCCCTTTATCGTGTTGTCCGCTTGCTGCGCGCGCTTCTGCCCCCATCGTTTGCCGCTGGGTGTACACGCCGCCCCCCTCCGCTTCCGCTTACTGCTGGTTGCTCTCGACGGCGGCGATGAGCCTCCGCTTCGGCGGCGCGAACTGCAGGGTCTTCTCGGCGGCGGCGATGAGCTTCTGCTTCAGCCTCGCTTACTGCTGGTTGCTCTCGACGGCGGCGATGAGCCTCCGCTTCGGCGGCGCGAACGGCAGGGTCTTCTCGGCGGCGGCGCTTAGCCTCTGCTTCCCCCACGGCTGTGACAACCTCGCGAGGCACTTGTATAGATCTCGTCTTTGAGAATCAAGCATTGGTGTACCAAGTCGAACATATATCAGTCTATTTCTCCGACCACAAAGCTTCCTTCATGACTGTCAAGAACTGTTAGTGGAGTCTTTGTTAAAGGAATACGTGTGAAAAATAAAAAAAAAATTATGTGATAGCGCATACATGTGTTGCTCGATTTCTTTGCCTCAATCTATCCAAAAGGTGAAACAGCTTATTTGCTGCGCTCACATTTCGCATTAGGAAGTAACGTAATCGTCGGTAATTTTTTTATTCCGATATCCTGACGCCAAATTTACATAACCGCCGAAGAAAGCATCCAGTGGTCACCCGCAGGGTTGTCTGAACAGACCAATGAAACGCTCTCCTCGTTCATAGGAGGTTACTTTTGTTTGCTTGAAAAACGAATAACATTGCCTACACTGCACGGCTTGTCTTATCTAATTGGCTGACAAGAGGCGAGGAGAAGGCTCAAGTGGAGAGGGAATCGATGGGGTCGAGCCATTGCACTAAAAATCGATAACCGGATGAAATAGGTGGTGCAGGTGTCTGCGATTGGTCCGCTTTCCATTACTTAGCTTGCGGTGGCTGGTCAAAAATCGCGGCGGCATGCAACGGAAGGTCGAGAATGACACTAAAACGGATCCTCAGCAAAGAAGAGTTGGCAGAACAAGGTCGTAAACGTGCCGAAAGCGCTCGAAAACGTTGCACAGCCACGCAAGAAGCGTTATTATACGCAAATAAACATATGCTCTGCGGCAGGTGCGAATAGCCAGTGCCTGGGCGATCGGCGGCAGCCATCTTTTATTCCTTTCGGAACGGGGCAGCCTGCAGCGATTCAGAAGAAAATTCAGTTTTGTTCAGCATATTAATGCATCTTTAACGCGTACGCGTCACTTTGACACGGTGAGTTCTTGCGGTTTTGTGACGTCGAGTGACAGGCAGGTGAAGTGGGTGCAGCCCGAAAACCTTTGACCAATAACCGAAGTCTAATGGTGAAAAGGCGTCGAATCGGCAATAACCATTTTTCTTTTGTTCTCTCCAATCGTGCATAATCAGTGTGTACACGTCATATCATATGGCGAGCTATCACGGTTTTCGTGACGTCGCGTTCTATGGGGGCGACAGGGGGGTGTCCCAAAAAAAGTTTTTGACAAATCCTGTAGGGCTGCTTGCAGAAATGGAATAGAAGAGTTTGGAATAGTTTTACGTTATAGTGCCCCAGATTCTGCAATCAATTTCTTCAATGTAGCATCCCCTAAAAACCAGGCTATCGTGCAAGAAGAGCCGTTCTGAACGAACTGGGAGCTGGGAATCAGAACGCTTATATTCAGGAAAGAGGTCACTCTACCCTCCAAGAACTGAAGGTCACAAATATTAAGAACAGTCAAGTTCTTTATAGTACATGGTGGAAAGATTAATTCAAGACTCACACCGATGCTGGATCAACTATTTCAGGAAAGTAATTGCACATGGCAACGTGCACTAGAAAATACTGCTACAGATATGTTACGCTACTAGACAGTGACTGGTATTAAGTATGACCAAAGAATCCGTTCACCTTTACGTTTGGAGGAGGAAGAGGAATGAGATCTAACAATAATTTAACAAGGATCTTCCACATCCGCACGTGCTACCTAAACCCACACGTGCTACTTGAAGGAATCAATGTTGTCGGATTCGAGACTCGCGTTATGTAATGAAGGAGAAGAAATGGGGTTATCCGAGTGGCCTGATTTTTTTAATCATATTATAAAAAGCCAACGTACACTTCCAGGGTTAGTTCTAATAGTAACACATAAATACCCCAGAAAGTGGATGGGAAGACAGCGCCGCTGTGGTTCAATTTGTAGAGCATCGCACACGTAAGGCGAAGACGTGGGGTCGTTCCCCAACTGAAACAAGTAGTTTTTTCATCCACTTTTAATACCATTAGTTTATAATTTCTTTATTTCAATAAGTAAGTACGAGTAATTTCCCCTGTGTTGTCCTTGGTGTCTTTGTCTGTCGGCTGCTTATGATATGATTAATAATAATCGAACCCTTCGGTTTTTTATTTATTTATTTATTTGAGTACCCTAAGGGCCCATTAGGGCATTACATAGGGGGGGACGAAAAAGTTCAAGCATGAGAGAAATCTGTACAATGTAAATATATGAAGGCATTAGGAACCATAAAAAACATCTAGCAGAAGCAAACAAAAAAAAGAAAGAAAGAAAGAAAAGGGTAACGAAATTTATACAATGTTTAGTAGTGTGAAACACGCATAAGAACCTAGAATGTGATGCAAACAATCAGTACCCATCGGAACACGATGGGTACTCAAATCAAATAAACGTTTAGGTAAACAGCCGACACAGATACATAGCAGATGAAACGGAGTGAATTTTACACAATGCCAAGCACTTTAAAACGCTGTTTAAGTAAATATTCAAGAAAATGTGGGTTCTGACAGGTTGACACACTCTAAACAGGTTAGTAGTGCTGCATGCAATCCTCTTTCTTCTCTTCCAAACAAGTGACATGTATCTCAAGACTAGCAAGCCGATACAGCATATATCAAGCATATTTATTTCTGAACCCGGTGCTATGTACATTGTTGGATCACCAAAATTCCGCACAGTGACCTTTTTTGTAGCAAGCAGTAGCTTCTCTTCAGTGCGCGCAATGTGTTGCTTTGCACTGGTGCCATACTCCTTACTCACGGAGCAAGAAACTTTTAGGAGTGGAAACTCCGCTGTTTGCGGTAACCAGAAAAAGTCACAAGCCCGCGGAGCCGTTATCGTGCTGGCGGCGCCTGGCGGCCTGGAAAGAAATTACCGCCGTTGAGAGCGCGCCGGAGTCGCCTGCCTGGGCGCTGCATTTTTTTTTCGCTGCGGCTTCTCCGACGCGCCGCATGGCGCCGCCACTGTATACGGTCCCGTCGGCGCATACATCAATTGTGACCTTATCTGGTCGCCCGCACTCGCTGGCGCTGACGGGAGTTTCCCCTCCTAAATGTCTTACTCCGTGTCCTTACTGCATGCCTGGAACATACATTTTTACTCTCAGATATTGAAGAAAAAAACACAATGTTGCAATATGAACTGCAAAATGTGTGACATATCTAATGATTTCTGACTGCAGAACACATGCAAATGTACACTGTACATTATAGTGTGCTTAAGTAGCATGTTAATTAAGTAAATATTGCTACTGTCCATAAAATGTATGTCTGCCTAGTGCGTGTCAATAGCTTAAGTATTATTAGAATCACAAAAGAGAACATTTTTGCGGTCATTTATGCTCTAGAAGAGATCACACTCCTGATTTTACAAGCAAAATGCATAAAAGAGATGAAGCTATTAGAAAGGATGCATTCTTTTTCTGCACGAACCTGCTGCAACACTTCACTACTGCAAAAATAATTGCCCTCACTTAAGCCAAACCGAACAGCAAGAACATTTGGAACCAACAGGTATGAAATATGGGGGAATTATCCCGTGTGCAGATGTTTGAAGCGTTAACTTCTGTGCTTTCACTTCAATTTACAAAAATGCTCTTTCGTTTGGTGAGCGAAAGAACTTGACCGGGGACTCATAAAAATATATATTGACACGGCTACTTAGTCACAAAGACGTAAAAATGTGACGCGCGTTCCGATATCACTTCTCCTATCGTGATTGGGTGGGTATACCGACGGCCTCGCAAGTAAGGTTTATTTAGGATACAGCAATAGAGGGTCCTGACTGCCCACGCCAGCGTCGACTGACCGGCCACTCAGTGCCTGATAACGGCGCGGTGCGCCCAGCTCAGCAAGAATTGTCCATTGGCACAAATTGCACTGGAAGCGCAAGTTGCGACTGCAACTGGCGCTTCCAGTGCAATTTGTGCCAGACATGACACCACCCCTGTCGCGATTACCTGAGCTTCCCTGCTTGTCGGAGATAGTAAGTGTGCGTGAACACGGGCTCGTCTTAGGATCTGGATAAATAACCAAAGCCTCTATCTGAAAAAAAGATGATTGAACGCCCCGCTGCCCAGGTGAACTGTATATATCGGCATTGCATAACGCGCGTCGCGCAATGCATTCCCGCTTTTACTATGGGCAGGCCGCGGATGCGGCGCGCAGATGAGTCTGCCGTACGCAGACGTCAGCGTGAGCGTGGTTGTGCTCGTAAGGTCGATCCCGTTTATCGACAATGGCAGCAGAAGCGATGCGGGAGGCACTTGCGCAGTCGAGATGCCTACTGCTCTTGTGATCGTAAGTGTGTACATTATATCAAACATGTCGCATTGTGACGCGGAAACGTTCCTGGCTTAAACGATGAAGACCTTAAAGCCACATGGCACGCCGATCCATCCGTGCAGTGACATTAACATTGATGTAGCGAAAGAGCAAAGGAAATGGATCGATAGTTTCATGCGAGATCCCTACTCGTTGAAACTGAAGGCACTACACAGACCCACGACGCAACACCATTTCTTCATTGATCTCACGTTTGCAAGCAGGCTGTGTCAGGCTACGGTCACATAGCCTCAAACCTTTTACTACAGCAATTACAAGGCAATACTTTGAAAGCGTAGAGTCGTCCGCGAAAGCGCGAGTGTGGGCGTGTAATCAACGGTTAGGTGATTTAAAACAAAGGCTATGCAACTTAACGACATGTTTCTACACTCAACTTCAACGTTGAAAAAATACAATTCTAAGCAAGGAATCAAATCACACGTGCATAGCATCTGGTCGCTCAGCATTTCTTGAGTTCGTTGCGTGGTTGTTGGCTTTGGACTTTGATTTTGATGAAATTTGCATTGGGGGAAGGCTTCGTGTTCAACCATCTTTCTTTAAGAAAGAGGCTTTGATGTTTTATGTAGTTATTTCATTAACCGGGCTTAGATCAGTAGTCTATGGGGTAGATTATGGCGTTAGGTGGTTGCCCGGTGCTACCACTGCTAGAGGTCGGCAGGGTAGGGGGTTTTCCGTCCTGTTTGCCGATTGGTTGCTTGGCCACTTGCGAAGATTGTAGCGTCGGATGAACGACCAGATGCCATGGGGAACCTAATTGTTTTAATTCATGATGAGACAAGAACTATGAAACGATCCACCAAGGGCTTCTGAGAACAAAAGTGATCTACATATATCAACAAACGTGGTCCCCAGCATGCTCGATGACGAGCTTGATGACGACGCGACGAGCACAGGCTACGGTAAATGGAACACGGCTCATAGTGAGATAAGTCACAGGCGAGGAAAACTGACGTAACACTCCGGCACTTGGAAGTCTTCGGTAAATATTTCGAGTCAGGTCTGAACACGACTGTTGGAAAACCAGCTGGTCACCAAAAAAAATTTTCTTATCTGATGTTCCAGTGATTCGGAATGCCGCAATGTTAGCGAACCGTTCGCGTCTAGGAGTGCTATGCTGAATGCGGCGCCTTGCAACATTTTTTCTGCTGCCTCTTGGCGGGCTCTGGGATCGCGTAAAGAACTGTGAATCGTAACGTCGG
Source organism: Dermacentor variabilis (assembly GCF_050947875.1). Classification (NCBI taxonomy): domain Eukaryota; kingdom Metazoa; phylum Arthropoda; class Arachnida; order Ixodida; family Ixodidae; genus Dermacentor; species Dermacentor variabilis. The sequence goes on along the minus strand of NC_134578.1, from coordinate 119,109,989 downwards.
ATGGAGGAGCTCCACTGTACTCAAAGATAGTAGAATGTCTGGGTAATAGGGCGCCTCTGGAACAGGCAAGCTGACGAAGGATGCGGAAGGCACTAACTTTGGGGGGTCGGTGCTGAGACCGCTGGTGGCGAGGCTGACCGCCACTACAGCCTCCTCTTTGAATCCGCCACTTCTCTCGTCATGCTATCGCCGTCACTCCGTCATCATCATTCGGGCTTCGTGATAGTTTTCGTCATGTCATCGTCTTCCTAAACTCTCATCCCATTGTCCTTGTGCCATTGCCATGACATTGTTGGATCGTCATAAAACAGTCGTTGTTATGCAGTGATTGCTATGTCGTTGTGATACCGTCACGGTCATTCTATCGTCTTAATTTTGACTTAGTCATCGAGTGTCGTCATGCAATCGTCCTCCCTCAATCATCTTCAAACAGACGTTGTCATTCGTCGTCATTCTGTCGCAATGAAGCTGTCGTCATTGGAGAGAGAGAAAGAAAGAGCAGGGAGCTAACCAAAGGCGAGCTTCCGGTTTGCTAACCTGCACTGGGGTGGTGGAAAAGGAGTTGTAAAGACTGCAAAGAGGGAGAAAGGAACTGGGGACCGTTGTCATGTGATTGTATTTAGTGTGTCATCGTCTGACAGTTGCTATCATGTGTCTGTTGTCATACTCTAGTCGTCGTGCCGTAATCGTCATAAACTGGTCGTCACTCTGTTGTTCTTATACCGTTGTCATGCTATCGTCTTCATTTCGCCGTCTTCATACAGTCATAGTCAGAGATTCGTTAACATACCGCCGTGGTAATGCCATCACAGTCGCTCCATCGTCGCGTTTCTAACATCAACATCGTACTGTTGTCATGTTGTCGTCAGCTCATCACCATCACAGAGCCATCGCCTATTCATTGTTGTCATGCAATTGTCAATTCGTCGTCGTCACACAATAGTCGCCCTATGTTCTCTGTAATAAGATCAGTCGTGATTCCTTTGCGTTCGTCGGGTCGTCTTCATTGCAACTTCGACATGCTACTCACAAGCTGCCGTCCTGGTCGTTCCATCGTTGTCATTCTATTTTCGACAGCGTACTCTCACATGCTGCCGTCGTCACACAGTCGTCATCATTACACTGTTGTCATCTCATTGTCATCACGCAGTCGCTAAACCATCATAAGTTCAGCAGCGTCATCCTATTGCCGTCATGCCGTCATCAACTTTCCAGCCTTGTAATCCGTTTGCCGTCATGGGGCCATCGTCAACATGCTTTTGTCGTCATACGATTGCCATCATTAGGGAATCCTCATCTCATTGTCATTAGGCCGTCGGTGTCATACTGACTTGGCCATTCTATTGGCATCATTCCTTCTTCGTCATTCCATCGTCTTCACCGCTCCGTTACCCTCCGTTATCTCGCATCGTATAGGCGACATTGCCAAACCAAGCTAAGTGGAATAGCGTCGTATGTCGAATGCAGCCGAAGCAACGGAACTCTCAGAATGACAAGGATGGAAGGTAAACGAAGATGACTTGAGAATTGTGATGGGTCGCTAAATATCCGTAATGCTGATAGCATCGTTGACATTCGTCATGGGAAATAATACAACCGAATGTTTTCCTCTATATTTCATTTATACGCACAGTTAATTTCCCGTATGCCAATTATGGCTTCATTCTCTGTGGGCCTCATACAGTTGTGACTAACAAAAATCGCACCTCTCAGTTTCCCTTATGACTCGCTGGCCCACTTGCACGATACTGCAGAAGTAATTTGTCAGACCCATGTCTACTATTCTAATTTTCCGAAGCACTGAGAACACTTATTGTGGAAGCTGCAGAGCTGTAATATTCTGCTATTGATCATGAGGCTACAACCCAGATTATCTTCAGTTAGCCTGATATAGATAATAGTGAAATGCGACATTTCGCATGTACCCTAAGTTCCGCAAATCAACTGACAACAACAGTTGCGGCACTTGCTACTAAGGTAGAAGAACTGCTTATGTTTAAAGCTGCGGGGGAAAAGATGGCTGAAAAAGTCAGTGAAATTCAGTCTTCAATTGAATTTCTGTCTAATAAATATGATGCCGTGATTTCCGCCATGGAAGCTAACCAAGCGGAGATGACCCATCTACATGCTCAAGCGGCATCATTGTCTTCAACTGCTGTCACTCAGGCTCACTAGCTGGACAAACTAAGGAGCGAAGTAAATGATCTAGAACAATATAGTAGGAAGTGCAATTTTGAACTGCATGGGCTACCGCTCACGCCTAATGATAATTTAAGGTCTTTTTATGGGTGAGTTGGCCCAGCATTTAAGGATAACAGACTTTACACCTAATATCATCACTAGTATACATCGCCTGCCCAGTAGAACGGATTTCATTCCGCCCATACTGGTCCAGACTTGCGATGTTGCAACAAAAGACAAATGGCTTAGAGCAAGAAGGGGTCTCTCGGGCTTGGTTCAAGCAGGGTCTTTGCCGCGGCTTTATTTCAATGAAAATTTGACCCGCCACAACAAGGATCTGTTCAGACTGGCTCGTCTGAAAGTGAGGGAAAAAGAGCTTAATTCAAGTACATTTCGACAATGAATGGCAAGATTTTCGCCAAGAAATGTGAGGGCGCATCCCTCATCCGTGTAGAGAAGGAGTCGGACCTGGATAAGATAAGCTAAGATGGCAGACACTGGCTCTCTGACTTGCAATAATTTTGTAGAGGTTTCGAAGTTTTTCAATACTTGCAAAGGTGATGCTTTTCGCGCCTCACATGTTAACATTCGCAGCTTTCGAAAACATTAGGACGAATTTTGTGCAATCACGGCATCTACTTGTTGCGACTATGATATCTTTGTAATAACAGAAATTAATGTCACAGCATACAACCTGAAGCATTACACTTTACCTGGTTACAGGTTATATTCCTACACGCGTCAAATAAAACGGGGCGGGGGAGTTGCAGTATTTGTTAGAGATACCTTGATCGTAACAAAGCTAAGTTTTTTAGCTTTCACCACGCTGAAGTTATTGCCCTCCGACTAAACACGCCTACTTTGTCCCTGGTTCTCTTCGCTGTTTATCCGCCTCCTTGTTTCAACGGTCGATTGTTCTTAGCCGAACTCGATTGCGCACTCTCGACTCAGTCAAACGAAGATACCGTTTGCCTGATAGGCGACATCAATATCGATATACTACGCCCTGTAGTTGGCTTGGTCGCAGATTACCTTGATACGTTGTCGAAATGGGGACTGCAGACTACTGTTCAAAAAGCAACGCGTGAAAAATACCTATCTGGCCGGCTTACCGCTTCCTGCATTGACCACATAAACATTTGTGCTCCAGCTTTGATCTTGCAATCTGCAGTTGTGGAAACAGAACTTTCCGATCATTACTTTGTTTCTTGCTCCTTGACTCGGCAATATAGCTTATCTGCCTCCTCGGTGGCCTCCAGTAAGAACGAAGTTTCCATCTGTGATTTAAAAACCTTCTACACTCTAGTATCAAATTATGACTGGGAGGCGTTTTTAAATATTGTTGCACCCGCCGATATCTACGAGAGGCTCGTTGAGGTATTACACCGGCTTAAGAAGGTGGCCACACGCATCGCACTCGTCAAACAGTGTAACAAAGAAAATAAATGGATGACTTCAGAAATTCTGGCTGCTTTAAAAGAAAAGTGCCTTCTCTGGGCGTAAACTAAACGTTACCCCGCCTCTGAAGCGATGCGGTCAAAATTCAAAGAAGCCAGAAATAGGACAATTGCGATGATTCGTCGCGCCAAGCGAGTGCATTTACGGAATGAATTTAAATTCGCTCGGACAGACACCAGAAAAACATGGTCCTTAATAAATAACCTTAGAGGTGCTAAACTGAAATCTCGAATGTGATTTCACTTCTTTCGGAACTAATGACCGTATTTTTGCTAATGATTTTAATACTTCATTCTAAAGAGTGTCGTGTAATGCATCACCGCTTCCACCGTTGTGTACTTTGCATAATAGTACATTGGAGTCCGCGCACTTGCCTTTACTAGCCGAATACGAACTTAGGTCACTTATCTTTAGCCTAAAGTGTAACAAATCACCATGTATCGATGGAATTTAGGTACGTGACCTGCGAGCCATCTTTGGTGTCATCAAGGATGTGTTGCTGTCACTTTTTAACAATATCATTTCCAGTGGTACAGTCCCATTAAATATGAAAACTGCTGTAGTAATTCCAATTTATAAGGGTGGAGCACGTAATAGAACAGAAAACTGACGCCCAATTTCTGTGTTGCCCTGCTTATCTCAAGTATTGGAAAAAACATTTATTACTAACAATGACAAGTTTCTTGGCTAAACACAGAATTTCATCCTCTTCCCAGTATGGTTTCATCCCCGGAAAAGGCACCCAATCGCTTCTTGAAGATTTCTCTGATGTGTTGAACTTGTCTTTCGAACGTAATCAGATCGTATGTGCCGTCCTCCTTGACGTCAGCAAAGCTTTCGATTGAGTGAGTCATGGTATTCTATTAACCAACCTTTCAATATTAGGATTTCGTGGCACATTCCTGACGCTCCTGGAAAACTTTCTGCATCACAGGCGCCATCAGGTTTCACTAGGGCTGGCTAAAAGTGATTTCTTTGTAATAAAATCTGGTGTCCCACAGAGGTCTATACTCAGTCCACTGTTATATAATATTTATGTGAATGACCTTGCTGATATGGTGCCTGTTGGATTGTATCAGCATGCAGATGGTACTGTGATTATAGCTCAATCAATAAACTTTACGCATGCTATTACTTCCTTACAAGCAATGGCGACTAAGGCTATGGACTGGTTTTGTGCTAAATTAATCAATATTAATACATCAAAGACAAAACTTATTTGTTTTTACAATCCTCTGAAAAAGCTAGACATTGATTACCCGTTTGTACTACACAATTCAAAGTGTTCTCCATGTCTGTGTAAACCTTTAGATTATGTGACTTCTGTAAAATACCTCGGTTTGTACTTTGACAGTGATGTTTCCTGGAACTCCCACTTAGATTATGTATGTAAACGACTTCGTGCGGTATCTTGTGTGCTATACAGTTTGAGATATTATATGCCCATCTCTGTTCGAAAAGTTGTTGGACATGCGTTGTGTTATAGTGTATTAAGCTACGGCATAACAGCTTATGGTCATTGTGCAATTCGTTGGCAAGCTAGGGTCAACTCTATTCTTTTTTCTATTCTAAAGAACATCAGCTATGATTTAAATCTTAATGACGAAAGGGACGTTTTCAAAACTTTAATCAACTACTGCTGGAAACTGTTGTGCTAAATCACTTTTGGGAAAGTAATTTCAGGGTAAAGTACGTTCCCTCACGTTGTTTACGGCCTAAGAATCTTTACGTCGTACCCAGGCGTTGTACAATATATGGCAAGAGAATCCGAGACTACTATGTTCCTGTATATTTTAACAAATTGTCTCAAACCGTCTTGGGCGCTCAAACCAAATACAAGTTAAAAAAGGCACTCAGGCAAATTGACAACTAGTCGCCTCAGGGAAGTATTACTTTGTTTTTCTTCTATATTTTTTTTCCTTTATAGACTTCTTTAAATCTGAAAAGAACATGTCAACTGAATAAGTGTTTGTTCCGCTGCCTGCCAGGCACTGCCGCTCAAGCCCTGTGTGGCTTTGGCAGGCCTGTAATGTTCGCTGCTTTTTTGTGACTTTGTGGAATAAAGTATTATTATTATTATAATTGAACCCATGAGGTCACGAAAAATTTTAGCGCCACAATACGGCGTTGACAGCCTTCTCTGAAAATTCTGGCCCGTGAATTGCATACTTCGATGTTCAGTTATTGCACTACCCTGTGGTGAATAGTTGCTAATGTAGCGTCGCTTAAAATTTCTGATCTCAATCAACCTGATGACACGGATACCTAATGCGTGTTTAAGCGGATGATCAATTCCGAATCTGTAAAGCAACACAAACTGATGCTTGACGATGCCTGCACTGCATACACGTGGATATGGCCGTTCAGCGTCGGTTCAAATGAAAGAACAGACAGCCACTCAGAAAACCGTGCTTTAGTCGCGTCTTTCGTTCCTAACTCTCCCTGAGTCCTTTTACAAATGCTGCTAAAAAGCGTGTTCGACATATGAGTCTGCCATATTGGGAATCGTGCCCTAGAATTCATTTCCACCACAGCCAAATATGCCTTCCCAATTGCGGCTGTGCGTATTCGTTTAGTCGACGCAATTTCACAGAATGAAGCTTTGCTCAATTTATTGGGCACTGTATGCCTGTTTACGTCAGTAATTTTCACAAGTATGCATACTTAATGCGTGTGAGCACATTGTCACCTGACCTGGTGTAACTGACGGCTGTGCTGCCGTGTGTTCCTCGTAAGAGAACGTTGCCACAAAGTGCTGGCACTCCTTTGTTATAGCGTCGACTGTAGAGAAATGTTCGCATATTAAAAAGTTTAAGGCATCGTTGGCGATTCCTTTCAAGATATGCCCAACCTTGTCGTCCTACGGCACGTCGGCATCGGCCCTTCCACATTGCGATAACGTTTCTTCAGTGTATGAGACGTAAGATTCTGTAGACGTGTGCGTACGTGACGTGAGCATCCTTCTCGCGGCAATGTTCTAGCCAACGGGCTTCCCAAACAAGCCTCGTACTTTTTCTTTGCAGGTGTCCCAGCTTGCGATCTCAGCATCGTGGCTATCGAAACATACTTTTGTAGTTCCTTTGTGGTAGAAAATATTATTTGCCAACATGAGGTTAGGGTCCCATCAGTTGTTAGCACTCACGCGTTCGTACAACGTCACCTAGACTTCAACGTGCCCTTCACTGGAACCGCAGGACGTGCCAGGATTCCGGGGTTGCAGGAGCACAACCGCTGAAGTGACGGGCGCTGATAGGCGCCGCGTCTTCCGCCATTGCATACAGATATCCGACATGATGGCCACTGCGGACTTCCGCTGCGAGGCGTGACGTGGCCCGCGCTTCCAGCAGTGTGGCGGGGACGAAATGTAGGCGAAGGATATATTTATGAAACAGTTATAAACAAAAGTAGAGCAAGAGAGGCCCGTAAAACCCATAATTTATTATGTAACGGTCGTGAAGGATGTCCTTGGCAGTCGCACAACTCTTGAATAGAAGTAGGTGTCAGGAGTTGTGCGCGAAGTCTTTGAGTATGCGGGTAGCCTTTATGGCGTTCGATACCTGCTTGTCTATATTGCGGCTACATTGTAAACGTGGAACGCTAACGTGGTCGACAATATGGAGAACAGACAAATGCCACATATATGCACAATAACATTAAATAGCCATCTTCCTTCACGCACGTGGATAAAGGTGACAGGCGACTACTTTGGGAACCAACCGCAAGTAATCATCATCACCATCAGCAGCAGCAGCAGCAGCAGCAGCAGCAGCCTGGCTACGCCCACTGCATGGCAAAGGCCTTTCCCATACTTCTCCAACTACGCTGGTCATGTGCTAAGTGTGGTCATGTTGTCCCTGCAAACTTTTTAATCTCCTCCGCCCACCTAACTTGCTGCCGCCTCTGCTACGCCTCCCTTCTCTTGGAATCCAGTGCGTAGCCCTTAATGACCATTGGTTATCTGCCCTCCTCATTATATGCCCTGCCCATGCCCATTTCTTTTGCTTGATTTCAACTGAGACGTCATTAACTCGCGTTTGTTCCCTCACCCAATCGGCTCTCTTCTTATCTCTTAACGTTAAACCCATTATTCTTCCTTCCATAGCTCGCTGTGTCGTCCTCAATTTAAGTAGAACCCTTTTCGTAAGCCTCCAGGTTGCTGCCCCGTAGGTGAATACTGGTAAGACAGAGTTGTTAAGACTTTCCTCTTGACGGATCATGGCAACCTGCTGTTCAGTATCTGAGAATGCCTTCCAAACGCAAGTAATATATGTATGTCATACCCAAAGGTGTATCTGCCCCGCTTTTCCGTGAATGTGACGTAATATTGCTAATACAGGTTCGTGTCTATCGTACCATACCTTTGTAGTTCCTTTCAGGTAGAAAATATTATTTGCCAACATGAGGTTAGGGTACCATCAGTTGTTAGCACTCACGCGTTCGTACAACGTCAGCTACTCTTCAACGTTCGCTTCACTAAAACCTCACGACGTGCCACGAATCCGGGGTTGCAAAAGCACGACCGCGGCTTTTGATTTTGGCCTTCCGAGTTCGTTAAGGTACCCCCAACAATTTCCCTAGCGACTTTGCTATCTGCACTCATGGGCTACCGCAGCAGCTACAAATCGAGATGTGCTTAAGTATTAAGATATATACATGGATATGTTGGTTTTGCATCTTGAACCAAAAGCCACTAAAAAAATGTGCAAATGGTCTTTGTGTTGTCTGTTAGCTTGCAATAGCCGAAGCTCCTCGCAATATTACGTCACATTTACTAAAGGCGGGGATGGTGCACCTTTGGGTATGACAAACGTATTATTTCCGCTTGGCAGGCATTCTCAGGTGCTGAACAGCAGGTTGCCATTACCTCTCAAGAGAAAAGTCTTAACAGCTCTGTCTTACCAGTACTCACCTACGGAGCAGAAACCTGGAGGCTTACGAAAAGGTCACTGAGCACTGCGCCTGCGTGTCTCGCGTACCCTTCCTTCGTCTGTTCTTTTATTTGACGCCTTTGTAATCAATAATTACGTAAACGGCTCTACTTCAATTGAGGACGACGCAACGAGCTATGGAAAGAAGAATAATGGGTGTACCGTTAAGCGAAAGAAGAGAGCAGACCGGGTGATGGAACAAACGCGCATTAATGCCGTCTCAGTTGAAATCAAGCAAAAGAAATGGCTATGGGCAGGGCATGTAATCAGGAGGGAAAATAACCAATGGTCATTAAGGGTTGCGGACTGGATTCCAAGAGAAGGGAAGCGTAGCGCTGTCCCAGCTTCCGATCTCAGCTTCGTGGTTATCGAACCATACTTTTGTAGTTCCTTTGAGGTAGAAAATATTATTTGCCAACATGAGGTTAGAGTCCCATCAGTTATTAGCACTCTCGCGTTCGTACAACGTCAGCTAGTCTTCAACGTGCGCTTTACTTGAACCGCAGGACGTGCCAGGATTCCGGAGTGGCAGGAGCACGACGCGAGTTAATGACGTCTCAGATGAAATCAAGCAAAAGAAATGGGCATGGACAGGGCATGTAATCAGGAGGGAAGATAACCAATAGTCATTAAGGGTCACGGACTGGATTCCAAGAGAAGGGAAGCGTAGCAGAGCCGGCAGGAAGTTAGTGGGCGGATGAGATTAAGAGGTTTGCAGGGACAACATGGCCAGAATGAGCACATGACAGGGGTAGTTGGAGAACTATGGGAAAGGTCTTGGCCCTGCAGTGGGCGTAGCCAGGCTGCTGCTGCTGCTTATGATGATGATGACGATGATTACTTGCAGTTGGTTCCCAAAGTAGTCTACTGTCACCTTTATCCACGTGCGTGAAGGAAGATGGCCATTTAAATTTATAATGCAGTAATATATGTGGCATTTGTCTGTTCTCCATACTGTCGACCATGTTTCCGTTCCGCGCTTACAATTTAGCCGCAATATAGACAAGCAGGTATCGAACACCATAAAGGCTAGCCACGTACTCAAAGACCTCGCGCACAACTTCGGACACTTGTATTCAAGAGCTGTGCGACTGCCAAGGACATACTTCACGAATGTTATATGAGAAACTATGGGTTTTACTTGCCAAAACTACGATCTCAATATGAGACATGGCGTAGTGGGGGATTCCGGAATAATTTGGACCACTTGGGCTTCTTTAACGCCTGCCTAGCCGTAAGTAGACTGGTGTTCGCGCAATTCACACCCATCGAAAAACGGCTTCCGCGGCTGGGATTCGATCCCGCGACTTCGTGCTTAGCAACCAAACCCCATAGCCACTAAGCAACTATACGGCGGGCAAGAATTTTAACAGTTCGAGAAACGTGACAGTCGGCACTTGAGAGACTTCGTTACCATCCTCGTTGCCCGAGAATTGGCGCCAGCCGTCGAAGAATGACACCGTAGTGTGCGCTGTATTTGATGTGATGGATTCCGCGTCCGAAATTTCAGACCCAAATCACCCTGCTACGGCTGACGACTAGGCATCTCGCTTATACGCGCAGTCGTCTTACAGCGGCTAGGCACTGGCGTCGGCCACAAGAAATACGTGACCTCTCTTCAGCACTTGCTTGCCGACATCCTCGCCTTTTGCCGTACCATCGGGTCTCAGCTGAACTTCTTCAACAGTCAATTTATTTGTGGCAGAATTCGGTCACCCTGTAAACGTTATGTATTTTTTTTAATTCTTAGGTTATCTTTTATATTTCTGTTAATGCTGTCCTGAGATTTACAACGGTTTCACCTTTCCGAAAATGCCTGCATTTTTGTCGGCCTCTGTTCATATTTTGGGGAATATTTATTAGACGTAGACCATTCAGCTCAAAAAGTCAATTTATTTACCTGAGGGCTTGTGCAAGCGTCTGCCGTCTTGCCGTTCATGAACCCGCTGTTTTACCTGTCACTTGTATCCCATTTTGACGACTATACGATGCCACGAAATATGAAAGTGTTATAATTACGATAAGATTGAAGCCGTTTAAATCAATTGTACGTGGACACGACAGCCGCTTTTGCTCACTGCAAACCAATATATTGCGTTAGTGATCGCCATTCTTAAGCATATAATTACACAGTCTAAAAGTTATGCGGATCCGACGCAGTGTGCAAATCGATGTAAGCGAAGGTTTCGGTGTTGTATGCTTTGATTTAGGTTAATTAGTGGTAATTCTAACTACAAATGTATGATCTCTTCTGCGTTTAGTGCAATACGAGAGTAGTGAATAGATGACACAGGTTACCTCTCGTGTATCGCTGCTGTTTGTCTGTGTTCTCCACAGGGCATACAGCGAGCCATGTTTGCTTGAGGCATTGTTGGGTGCCATTGCTTGTAACATGTGAGGGAGTTGGGCATTTTCATTGCTTCACATGGCACGTGGCACATGGACATGTTAGCAGAATTAGGGTGCTGTTCGTGGAAAACCACTATCGGATTATGGGGCATCCCGTGCTATCGTACTCCGGACTAACTTTGGTATACTGGTGTTCTTTAACGTGTTCCTAAATAAAAGTCCACGTCCATTTTTATATATCGCTCCCGTCGAAATCATGCTCCCGCGGAAGGGATCGAACCCGCGACCTCGTGCAATGTCATAGGCGACAAGCTGCTGTGGCGGGTACAGAATTGTTGATTTGCCGCGCAACCACTTCAGCACTGTCACTTTACGGTAAATAATTGCGGCTCTGCGTCTGCACGGCTTGCGTCAGTTGTGCAGTTGACAAATTTGCATAGGGTTTATTTTTTTAGAAATAGCAGAGACACACAGTGCCGTGCTTCCTGTTTGCCCGGGACCGCTGTCGTGTCTATAGTAATGTTTCATTATCTTCTCACGTCGCCTTTTCCATGTGCCGTCCTTCCACACTGTATGAGAATTGCGAGCGTAGTATGGCAAGGGTGTAATTCCCTCGTTTCGCGAACACCCTGATTCTACCAATTCTCCGCCTATTCTGTCTAGCCCCTATCTACCATTCTATCTACCTCTCTTCAGGACTTGTATGTTAGGATAAAGGTAGGCGCTGCAGTTTCTGCAATGCTTTCTACGGAGGCTCACTGATAATTACAGCTGTCAAGAGGCTAATGTGACGACGCCCAGCGAGCTGCAGAGGGCACTATGGACATGTAACGTGATAGACAGGTCCAAGCGAGTTTTTTGCGCCACCTTTCCTCTTTTGCACGCTCCTTCCATGTATATCCACTCTTTGAAACCTCCTCCGACACGGCGTGCAAGACAGTGGAAAAGTTGAAGGAAGACGCGAAGAAGGGCTAACTTTTAAAAAAGTTGTCTTTATTCGTTGGCGTACAGTGGCGTGCCGTCGTAGAGTCAACGCATCCTTTGCGGGATTTTTAAGCGGCGCGAGCCAACTGGCCCACTTAATTGTCCACTAGACTTTCTGCCTTCAGGAGCAACTTTATCCAGTTGCGAAATCGCGAAGGGTCTATGCAGTTTACTACAGACCTACAGGACTTTTTTTTTATGCCATTCATTATTTGCGCCGTCCACAGCTAAACTGTGGAGGCAGTTTTTTTTACTGCACTCGATTAAAAAGTGAACTTGTTTTCGAATTATATTCTCTAATAATGTTGTATTCTTTCTATGACTGGCGTACGTAATCTACAGAGACTGCTCAGGCACCCTATAATGAAACGCGTTCAATTTGTGTCTGATTACGGTCTCCATTGTGATGCAAATAAACGCAAATTGAACTCATTTTCTCAGAAATATACGCTGAATGAAGCACTGACGTAATCCCGAACAAGATCAACAAGCGCCGTTGTACTCGATCTTCTGATACACCTATTCGCCAGCTTATATTTCTTTAGGGGGGGGGTGATATTGTACAGTACAAACGTCCCTCGGACGTCTCTGATGTGGTCGGTTGTGTTCTCAAGCACTCAATGTAAACTGTCATTGCCGCAACTGCACGGTGTCTTGGTGGCAAGCCACCATCGCTGGTCACGCAAGTATGACCACGCTGATTCAGTGAGGTTGGCATATACTATTTTGTACGTCATACTTCCCCACATTCATTTTTCAAACTATGCCAGAGATCGAAAAGGTCGTCCAGTTCAATGGGCTCCTACTCTCTGTTTATTCACGCGAAGTGTCTGTCTATCGCTGTGGTTGCTAAATATGCCCAACGGTATGCTACCACTTAAGCCTTTCTGGCGACCTGAGTAACTGAAGTTGCAGGCTTTCTCAACACGGCGTTTGCGTTCACTATGGCTATCCTTAGTTACTTTTGGCGGACTTCGCTCACCGCTTTCTCTCCAGTGTAATCTCTTACACTACTCGCTCGTGTGAGACACAACACAAACACGAAACGACCTTACAGAAGCGTCAGTTACGCGCTAGTTGACATGCAGCCGATATACATTTCCGCTGATCACCAGGATAGGAGCGTGGTCCTGTCTTTGGTGACATCATCGCTCTAGAGCCTCGCGCAACAAGACCACTCATTATTTATCACCTTTTTTTGTTGTCGACAGGAGCATACTGTATTTCCTCTGAATATGCTTTCGGCTTTAGGTGTGACCTTGTACGACCACTGATTCTGCTACGCTGACCGACACCGTTGTCGTCAGGCTGCCGCCTCATTTTGAGCTTGGCCGTCACCGCAGAGCACAGAAAGCTGTCTTCTCAAACAAACCGCCGGAATTCCGGCCCATGTATTCGCAGCATTCTGCATTTTGGAGCTGGGCACAATTGATTAAAAATAACTAACAATGCTTAGCAGTGAGTAGTGATGACTAAAAGAAAGAAGAGAAAGAGAAGAGTCAAAGAGAAAGAGGCGAAGGATAAGAGAAGGAACAGTACGCGTTTGCAACTCATCTCTTAAGAGCGATCTTAAGAGACCCTGAAATCTTTCCTCTAGCAAAATGGCCGACGGCGGCTTCATGCACTCCCACAGACGGCGGCTGGGACAGACACTCCAGAATTTTAAGTGTATAACCTCCTTGCATAGAAATGACAGCATTTTTGTTATTTATATTGCTACGCCACAATATGTGCGATCACGAAAGGCGAGCAGTGTGAAGACGACGACGACGATTAGAAGCTAGCGCGGGCTGTTGCCTCTTGGCCAAGCGAAGCGTATTGCCTTGTAAATATACTTGTAAATAGGTTTTCGTCGGTGTCTTCCTACGTAACATATCTGGTGGAGGTGCTGTATTGCCTACAATATTGTAGGCTTGGATATGTCTGGCACGAGCCCCAAGAAAGCACCCTGTCTTCTAACGCGTTCTTATGTTTGCGTTCGTGTCTCTGTCTTGAAGGAGGCGCGCCGTAACCTGCTGCGATGATGCTTGCGTTGAACGTATGTCAGGGGACAAATGCTGGTGTAAACTGTCTGTTTTCTAGCTTGTGGAATGAACCGATGTTTGTGGTATTCTCACAATAGCAGGAGTCACGAGTATGGCAAACGTAACTCTAAGCCTAACGGTATGGTCGTAACCAAAGACCCTGCCACGAAGGCTTACGTGGCGAGGTATGGCCGATGCATAAGTAATTGCGGAGATTGGTTTTCAGTCAACGTTTATTACCAAGAATAGCCGGTGCTTATACTAAAGCAAAGAGCGGATGCTCAACCGCAATGCTCGGATACTCCAATCATTTACTCCCCACATCACACATTTACGCTAGAATTCAACCGGTTTCAACAACTCTCGCTTATATTCTCTCAACCCTAAACTGAGAATTCGCCTGCCACCCGGACTCCAACTTTTCCTGTTTTTGTCCCCTGCTCCTTTCTCCATGCGGTGAGACATGCTTCCACCGATGTTCGCTCTTTTTTTCTAAATAAATGAAGGCATTCATTTATTCATTCCGAAATTGCTGCAGAAAATAGCGTGTCTTCATCTCCATAACCACGCAGTCTCTCACCTGGACTCTGCCATCGCTAAACTATGTTGCTGTATTGCGAATGTCTGGGCGTCGCACATAGAATTTTCTACGAATGGGCAGCACCGCGACTTGCAATTTTTAGTGGGTGACGAGACAGTATAAATCATCTTCTCCGCCAATTCCACACTCAGCGCTCTGGTCCTTTAGCTACTATTAAACGCTAGGACGAATTAAGAAATGAAAGAAGCCTAGCTGGGCTGGTTGTGGGCAGCACCTTTCGGACTCGCGATGCGTCGTTTTAAAATATAGATGTCTTACATAAGCCTCATTGACAGCGATATAGGTGAGATGAGTTACGGTAGTTCGTGCGCTTGGACTAACGATGCTCTTCACACCACACTTTCGACTTATGCGTGTTTGCGAAACGGAGTGAAGGGCAGGAGGGTAACACGCCTTCCTGAAATGAAACATTCGTATTAACCCTTTGTTTGATGGTTGGACATATATCAAGGGACCGCGATACTAACCACGTTCAAGTCGGTATCAGCTTGCAAAGGGGGAGCTCAAATGAAACGTTCTCAAGCGGATAGACTTTATATCTTTATTGAAATTCCTTAACATGCGGTGAAAGCCGACTAACAATCCTTTAAGTTCTCTTTACTATTAAGACATGCTATTAATATTTGTTTACTGACATTTACAGCCTCCTGAAAAAGCTATGAAAATAACTTGTTCCGTTAAATGTGTAAATGCACACGCAGCACAAGTCCTAGTCAATTTCCCACCATTCATTGAAGATGTAGCACGTATATACTGTCAAGTTGTGGTGATGTGAGGAACAAGGCAAGTTCAAAAAGGCGGAGTCTCGAATATAACTAATTCTAAGGCTGGCTTGCACTGAAAAATAAAATAACACTCAAGGCACAACGATGGCTGCGCGCAAAGTAGTGCTCCCTCTGAATATGATCCACGGATCAAGGCATCGGCTCATCAGATTGGAATGCTCGTACATCGCCGCGTAATCGCGGCACCTGAAATGTGATCGGCAATGGCGCCAGTATTCGCTTCACGCGCGCAATCTGATAACGCTCTTTCGATATTCAATCCGTGAGAACGTACTGGATACTAGAAACACATGCAGGCGCATCTTGAGCTAACCAACAACTTTGGAACAGTCGTTAGATGCTAAAGAAAACTCAGCCAAGAAAGAAAAAAGAAGAGATAGTGTAAAGTTGCTTTGAATATGAGTTGAAACATAGTGCTCGTGGTAAAAAGTTCCACGGAAGACTGCACAGCGGCGCCGACATACAAAAAATTCAAGAGCTAAACGCTTTCCAGTTACTGGTATTTATCAAACCAGCATTCAATGTAGCCCTGTAGTCCAGGGGCCAGTTCCAGCACGGTACTGTGTAGAAGCTCATATTGCACGTGACGGCACGTATGTTAGCATTAATTGTCACAAAATCAAATAATTTTTTCTTTAGATCTTAACATTAGACCGCCAAAATATATGCAGCAACACCCTGATCATAATATTTCAGTACGTTTCGCTCTAACGTACATGTCCGCGCTTATCCATGTGTTACAAAGTACTGAATAGGTGTCCAATCCTTTCCCCCTGGCAGCAGTTGTTATTCCTGATGATGCCAGGAAACCGAGCCTCATGCCACCAACGCTCGGAAATCTCATCTGCAGCGTGCACAATGTTCTCGCACACGTTGTGTGACATGCCGTAGCGCTGAGGTGCTTCTTGTATAATGTAGAATAGTCTATTGTAAAGACTGAACTGCACGGTTGGGCAAATGTGCTTAAGCTCATGAAGGTGATTTGCGCCAAGAAAACCTTTTCAAGCTTTCGCGCTTGCTTTATAAGAAGCCTAGAGCACCATCGATATCCCGGGTGTGTTTAACTGCACCAAACAAAACTAATAAACCAATACAAATATTGGTGACATCATTTTAACATTCGGATGCAGAGTAAGTTGCGGAGGCGTGTGCTTAATTAACAAAGCTACTTTAATTAAATTTTCAGTAAGTGATCTTAGGTGGCTAAAGAAAATGAGCAGTTTTGAGCCGTCCTCGAGATTATCTAGCCGAGAGCAGAAATTTTCATTAAACATGCTTCTGTAAGAGCTAGGCGAACAAACATTTTTCATTTAAACGCCCTTAGAAAGCGTAACTGACGGAGAAAAAGAATGTTTGTAAAGTCACAGAAAGAACAGTGCCTCAAGGCGGGACACGAAGGAGGGGGCACACACACGCTGCGCTAACAACTTGAAGTGCTGTTCTTACCGTGATAATGAACCAACTAGCCCGTCAGTCAATCCCTGCCAACATGTAGTGCCAACCTGACCGCACCTAGCCTTTTGGAATGCTTTCATCAATACTATGGCCCGGTGATCATGTTCCTCGTGGCCAGTCCGCTTTCGATTTTTAGTCACGCAGTTTTTTCGAAGGCAAGCAGTTCTTCGCGTCAATATGGCAGTGAACGTGCGCCGCGGAAAGCTTGCTTGGTCACATACGCCATGCATGACGCAATGATTGTGCATATTAACCGGGGAATTCTTTCTGTAAACACAGGTCAGTATACACCACAAGTTGAGCCTCCTCCGCCGCTACTTGATATTGCCGCCTGCTGCTGCTGCTGCTGCTGCTGCTGCCGCGAGTGTTCTTGTTGCATGTGTACAAATTTTCTGCAATGGCCGATACTGCTCAGTGTGCTTCATGTAGCCTAACCTTTCCCGACGATGCACCTTCCATTTTATGCGTCAGTTGTGGTTGCAGGTATCACTTAGGAAGTTGTTCGGGGGAGGACGAAATAACCATGACTCGAAAAAGGAAAAAAAAGTGGAACTGTGAAGCCTGCAAACCTAAAGCAACGATTGATCCTGACAGCTCAGCAGATGCACGCTCTATCACTGATGTGTTCAATGAGCTAGCTGCCATAAATCAAAAGCTGCTAGAAGTAAACGTAATAAAGAAAAATGTAGAGTTATTACTGGATCTGAAGGCCACTGTGGATGGCATCGAGTCCTTGGTGACACTTGTTTCCGAGAAGTATGATACGCTACTGGATAAGGTGACAGCTCAGGAAAACAAAATTGGCACGTTAGAGAAAAGAGTTGCCGCCATTGAAGCGTCAGGGGACTGTGAAGAAACGAAAAAACTCAGAAATGACCTTAACCAACTTGAGCAGTATGGACGAAGACACAATATGGAAATACACGGCATAAGGTTCACCGAGAATGAGGACTTGCTCAGCAAGGTTAACATCCTTGCTAGTGAACTCGGTCTGCAGCCTGTAACTACAAGGGAACTCGATGCTGTTCATAGACTTCCAGCGAAACAAGGAAAGACACAGCCAATACTACTGAGGTTTCAGTCTCGAACTACTAAGGAAGAATGGCTCAGAAAGAGAGCTGTCTTGAGGGAGAAGAAATCAAATGTGGGTTTGCGTGAGAACCTTACAGCTACGAACAAGCGACTATTTTGGCTAATGAAAGCAAAGGCAACTGAAAAGGATTACATGTTTACATGGATAAAGGAAGGAAAGCTGTTCGTCAGGAAACGTCATGGGGAACGCGCAATTAGAATTCAATCAGAAGATGACTTGTCCAAGATAGAATAGAAGCTGACAATGTCAGTAACACTGATATAAAATGGCAGAACTACTTAGCCAAAGAGACAACCAATACTATAGTCAAGCAACGTTCCGAGTAGATGTGGGCAACTATGTTCATAACAAGCAATGCTTCTCAGTTTTTCACATGAATGCTAGAAGCCTCAGGAACAAATTTGACGAAGTTAACATGCTTCTTTACTCTCTGCACTATAGTTTCAATGTCTTGGCTTTTACAGAAACCTGGTACAGTTCTAATGATTTTATTCCCGAACTTGAAGGTTACAGTTGTGTGTCTATTTCGCGATGCAAACGAAGAGGTGGTGGCGTTGCAATCTATTTTCGCAATGACGTATTGTACAACGAGTTAACAGAGTACAGTATGGTTAACGATGATTGCGAATCACTTGTGGTTGAGTGTGATGGCCTGCTTCTTGCTGTCCTGTACCGTCCGCCTACAGGTAGTGTGAATATTTTTTTGCAAGTTGTTGAAAGGATCCTGGAGCACAGCTTATTGTTGAAAGTACCCGTGTTACTCACTGGTGACTTTAATATTGACCTCCTTCATGAGAACTCTATTAAATATGATCTACTAGATGTTATTCACTCTTATGGCTGTCGGAATTTAATTGAAGCACCAACAAGAATTAATGTCGAAACAAGTACACTGTTAGACT
The DNA here is from genome assembly GCF_050947875.1 of Dermacentor variabilis. NCBI lineage: Eukaryota > Metazoa > Arthropoda > Arachnida > Ixodida > Ixodidae > Dermacentor > Dermacentor variabilis. The sequence goes on along the minus strand of NC_134578.1, from coordinate 119,091,229 downwards.
TGTGTATAACGAACCATTTAAGTGACGAAATGGTCTCAGGCATAATATCTAGCGGCATCAGTGACCACTTACCATTCTTTTGCATTATACCACGCTCTAACCATCGTAGTGTTTCGCAGAATGGGAAAGAAGCGAGAGCAAGTAGAAAAATAACTGACAATAACATTACGAAGTTCCAGGAGCTTGTAACTAACACCGACTGGAGTGTAATAGAGAGAGAAAAAAAATGTTGACCAGGCTTACAGTAAGTTTATAGCACTCTTTAAAGAAATTTACGACACTTGTTTCCTACTAGAAATGCGCAAAACGCACCGAAAAATTAGAAAGCCTTGGGTCTCCTACGAACTATATAAAGAAATTGAACGCCGCAAAAAGTTATTTGAAACATTCATTAAATCGAAAGATCCACACGTCCTGAAAACCTACAAGCAGCTTCGAAATAAAACAAACTCTAAAATGAAGAAGGCTAAACGCGAGTACTATCAGAATAAGTTCACCGCAGCTGCAAACAATCCCTCACTGCTTTGGAGAACATTTCGAGAATTATTGACGGGCAACAAAACGAACTGTCCTCAGTCAATAGTTATCGACGGGATAACATTATCAGGGGAATGCCTAGCCAACAAGTTTAACTCGCATTTCCAGGTTTCTGCTGTTCAGTGTAGCGATGCTCCTGTGGGCCTATGTGAAGCATACAAAAGATGTTCTGATATGCCCACTATATTCCTGTACCCAACCAGCCCAGCAGAGATAGCAGACGTCATATCTACACTAAAGAATAACTGCGCATGCGGAGCGGACGAAATAAGTACAAAGCCTATAAAGAGTGTAGCGCAAGTAATATGTCACCCGCTTTCGCATATCTGCAACCTCGTCTTATCGACTGGTGAATTTCCCGTACTCATGAAAATTGCGAGAGTAGCGGCACTGCATAAGGGGGGTGCGTTAGATAACCTCAATAATTTCAGACCCATCTCAGTTCTTCCTATCTTTTCTAAAATCCCTGAACGCATTTTAAATAAAAGAATAGTTGGGCACTTGACAAAAAACAAAGCAATAGTACCAGCACAATTCGGGTTTCAGAAACAAAAGTCTACTGAGCAAGCGCTTTTGCACGCGAAAGACCACTTAATTAAAAACTTTGAAGAACAGACTTACACTATTGGAGTGTTTTTGGATTTCCGAAAGGCTTTTGACTCTATTAATCACGATATTTTGCTTCGAAAGTTACCCTGGTATGGCATAAGAGGTGTAGCATATACTTTAATTAAGAACTATCTCAGCTCCCGTAAACAGTTTGTTATCCTAAAAGATTCTAAGTCCCAACTTCTTGATTTAAACTGCGGTGTTCCTCAGGGCTCAATCCTAGGCCCAACTTTGTTTCTTCTCTATATCAATGATATTGTTAACATCCCAAACACACCGTGCATAACTTTGTATGCAGATGACACCAGCGTTTTGTTCTCTGATCATAACATTCAAGAAGCATTTAACGTAGCCAATAGATGGATGGGGGACCTCAACTGTTGGCTAAATTCAAATAGAATACAACTGAACTGCGAAAAAACAAAGTACGTCATATTTAGACCAAAAGGAAAGCAGCTGATGGGTCACTACGAGTTAAATTTTGGGGGGCGCATTATAGAAAATACGAAGTGCGTAAAATTTTTAGGCGTATGGTTTAACGAAAACCTGTATTGGTCCATTCATGTGGAGACCCTCAGAGCTGACATTCGTAGAGCGACGGGAATGATTAACATGTTAAAGCATCTTATTCCAACGAATTTAAAGAAACAGCTATATTACACACTAATACACTCTCGTCTACACTATTCTCTTCTGGTCTGGGGAACTACTACCAAAACTAACCTTATGTCACTATATAGGCTGCAAAAAAGAGCCGTAAGGGCAGTTTGTAACCTACCTGTTCTTGCACACACTAAACCGTTTTTTGATAAGCTTGGCATACTCCATATAGACCACCTATTTTTACATAAGCTATCGCTCGAGGCGTTCCGTCTCCGTCAGGCTGATCACATACAGTTTAATCAGACCTTCGCCACCAAAGAAACTCCGTATAATCTCAGACATGACCCAATCTCTATACCGCTTACTCGCACGAACTACGGGAAGCAGGCATTACACTTTCAAATATCAACTTTACTTAACAATAATCCCACAATTCTGGAACAATTACAAACCACGAAATCAAGCTTGAGGTTCAAGAAATCTGTTAAAACGTATTTTCTTCGCTGCTTTATTGTATAACTTCCTTATGTACTACAATGTTACTGTTTTGTTTTCCTTTTTAACATGTTCTGATCGAGATTCGAATTGTTAATCGTTTTTTATATGTTATCATATTTCGAAAATTGTAACACTTGTTGTGCTGTTGTTTGCTTCAGAGTGTCAACATGCTTTGGGTGCTGCAGCCTTTGTCAGGCAAGAATATTGCCTTTTGCTGCAGCCCCTGAGACAGCTGTATGTCTCAAACAACAACAAATAAAAAAAAAATATGTAGCGCGTCGCTGGCATCATCAAGACAGTGCGCAGCAGCTTAGGCAAGGAAAATAACGAAAGTGAACAGCTTGGTAGTTGCTCACGCAGCCAAGCCGATGGTGACTGTGCCATTGTGACGAAATCTGGGGCGGCGATATCGACGGCTGACGCGTTTTCTTTCTTCTTTTTTCTTACAGCGAAGCCGTTAAGGGCTACTTTCCCCACTATCGTGTCGGGGTGTAGAACAAAATCCCGACCATCGTGCAATGCCGGTCCGATCCGTGGCGGAAGTGACGCAGGCTTTCAGAACTTCCGATGCGTGGTCCGATCCCGAAGATAGTGCAATGCCGGGCCGACCCGTGGCGGAGGTGCAGTTCTCCATTAAGGGGCCCACATACACAGCTTCGCTGGTCATACTTCTTCACAAAGTCGATGGGAACGGCGTTTTCCTTTTTTGCATAGCTTTCGCTTTCAGAAAGAGATAATTCTTTAAATTCAATGTCATTCGTTCTTGTCTCGTAGATTTAAATATGAGTTTAAACAAACTCTATATCCCGTTCATCCCCAAGAGTAGGTGTAAGCGGCTAAATGCTCGCTAGCTCGCTCGCCTACACACACACACACACACACACACACACACACACACACACACACACACACACACACACACACACACACACACACACACAGAGAGAGAGAGAGAGAGAGAAAGAGATAAGACTCATGCTCGTCCGCATTCACATTTAGACGCGCCCACGCATGCACATATGCACAAAAATGTACGCACGCACACGGAACTGCACGCATACACAGACACGCGTATGCTGGCTCACGCATATACGCACCCGTGCGCACGCATATTCAAATACTGATACACAAACACGCGCGCACACGCAAATGCAAGTACATACGCACGCATGTTGAAAGTGTGCACACCGGTATACACTCCCTCTCCTCCCCTGTTACCTCACAAAAACATGGCCGCGCAAATAGACTGCATGACACTCGCTCTGCAATTACGGTTCAACATTAGAGTTGTAATAAATCGCTTTACAGTTTAAATTTCGCGCTTCTTCATGTCAATGTGCCCTCTGATGATAGGGTATAATACGATTTGCTTCTGTCGTGTGAGATAACCGCCCATCCCCCACCAAAACACTGCTTTAACGCACCACCAAATTTCCGACTAAGTGCCATAAGTGCATATGTTGTTACAAAGTACTACCCTCTTGGCGGAGATGGTAGAAGCTTGTTCATACTAGGCTGTTATATAGAAATACAATGTTTAAAATTTTGCCCTTTCAGTTACGCACGTGCATATTGCTGTGAGGTTCCACAGGATGGTGAAGGTGCAATGTCCAGAATTCCTGAGTATGACCGTGCTACAAGGCACGATAGTATTTTTTTAACGTAACACAAGGACACGCGCATGCTCGTTGTTATGTTGTCCAAGGCAAAATCTGAGAATAAATGCGATGACTTAAGAAATAAGCAACCTATTGCTACCTTTTGTGAAGTAAAAACAGAAACTAAAACATTTAGAGAGCCCTCCTGAAAGAACCAAAACTGAAACCAAATCTTGAGCTTTGTGGTTGGGCCATCTGGTGGAAGACTGTAAAACTCAGTGTTACGTGGGGTTAAAGAAAAAATGTATCATGCAGCACGACAGTGAACCCCTGTCACCATCATGCGGAACGATACGTGCGAGCAATTGAACGATTCGGCCAAGGCTCTTTATTTTTCTTTCATAATATGTATTACAGTAGCATTCCACCTGACATTCCCCAGTTGTGCATAGTCAGAGAACGGAGGGCACAGTGAAAGTCACACAGTGAAAAGACATCTTTCATACTGTGGGTAGAAATGTTGGTTTCACTTTAGAAGGGTGGTAAGGATAGCCACCTCACCAAAATGGGGTACCAGTCCGGTTGTGTATCGAGTCCATCATAAACCTGTCTTAGGTGTAGTGCCATTTGGATGAAATGTACCCTTTCAGGTACAGCCCTTCCGGTGTTTCGGTCCATTATTAGTGTTTTCCACAGGCTTTGCATTCCTAAGGGAAAAAAAAAACATATCGTATGGTGCACTATTATCAGACGTCAGCAGCAGGTATTGCACAGTGTGAGCGTTAAGAGGAAGCTTTAGCTCGAGTGCTCCTATCTAAATACATGTAAAAGGAGAATTCGTTTTTCTCGGCAACCACTGCACCAAATTTGACGAGGTTTGTTGCATTTAAAAGAAAAACTTAAAATCTAGTGACTGTTGGTTTCGAATTTTTGAGTTAGGTCGTCAATCGTTTATTAAATATTGCCGAAAAACAAAAATTTTCAGAAAACAAAACTATCAAGTTTACAACTCTGTAACTCAACCACTAAAGATTATAATACAATTCTGTGAATTGCATCTAAAAGTACATCCATAGCGGACAAAATTGATATGTTACACATGAATACAAAAAAATTTAATCATAGGGAAATACAACTTTTGTAAAACCATTGTAACCAACGTAACAAATTCATGTAAGATGTAAAATGACATATTGAATTTGTCCGCTTTGAATGATCTAATGGATGCCGTTTACAGAACCGCGATATCAGTTCTTGATGCATAGCTATCAATTTGTAAACTTCGTGCTTCTATTTTTTTCAGACGGTCAAATATTTGAAAATCGTTTTAGGAACATTCAAGCCCTAAATCGAAATTCCGCTTCCAACAGTCACTAGAATTTAACTTTCTCTTTCAAATGCAACAAATTTCATCAAAATCGGTCCAGGGGTTATCTCATAAAAAGGTTTTTGCGTTTTACATGTATTTGAATAGGCCGCGTCGGAGTTGGGCCCGAGCTAAAGCTTCCTCTTAATCTCAAATTCTTTTTTTAAAGTACGTTGGAGGACATACCAAAATAGTATGGCGTCGGTGCACCTAATATGAAAACCCGAGTGTTTCACTTGGCAAGCCGTGGCCGACATTGCTTTATTAGCTGCATCGGCCACGGCTCGGCAAGTGATACGCTCGGGTTTTTATAGATACTACGTGCACTTGCCCGACTTTGTTACAAAAATTGCTTTTGGGAACAGTGTTACGCCATGTGTAGAGAGGCGAAATAGGCATCAATCGAAAGATGATTCTCCTGGATACGTACGCTGTAGCGGCTATTAAAATAGACGCCATATCTTTATCGCAGCTATCGTTTTTGTCTAGAAAACCGAGTACAAACTTTCTTCGTGTCCATAGGCTTCCATTGCTGAATCTTTAACCAATCTGCGAACAAAGTTCTTTCTTGCCACAACGTAATTACTGCATTTGACTCGTGTAGATTGCCTTCCAGAACATGTCTGTCACCTGCCATTTCAATAATCTACCTGCAGACCTTGCTATTCGCGAAAAACTTGCTCGTTCCACTGAAAACGCGCTAGCTTTGTGGCGGGGCATCTTGGGGTGCTAGTTGGTACTTGTCCAGGAAAGCTGTATATGAAAACAAACTTAGGTGAAACACTTCAGTGTCATAAAAACCGGCAAGAAAAAGGGCGTTCACCTCTACTTCTTGATGTTCGCGGCATATACTTGACCTAATAGCACACTCTTCTGTTTATCTTAGGTAGATCGCTATCAACGTTTCAACATACAGATACGTGGTTGTGACACTGTACACGGAATCTTGACAGCTCTGTAGTTCATTACTATCATCAAATAAACGAGAAAGCCATATCTCTCAGGTTGTTTCTCGAAGCAGTTGGGACATTATGTTAAAATTATATCTTGTTTTAAATGCAGATACTTCGAAGCCATGAGACATTGTTCCTTACGAAGGCGTCTGGGACTGCATTATTTACAAGACTCGTGAGGTGCTTCAAATCGCATCTTATTGTGGATGGAAGTGGACGGAGCCGCACAGTGGAATTCCAACAAAGAAACGGAACAATATCCATCGCAGAGGTTCGGTAGACACCATATTACCATTTTCGCTGGTTCGTTTATGTGCGTTTTTGAGCGTTGTCATTGCCTTGTTTCTTCCTGTAGTATTCATTATTTATACTTGCATTTCTTTACACCAGCACGGCCTGATCGAAGAGTGAGTTTTGAGTGGAACAGCTGTTATGATATTGAGAATTATGTAGTCTATGCTGTGTTGGTTCGATCATAATAATTAGATAGACGTGCCTCGCACATTTAACTCAAAGACTACGAGACGCCATATCAAAATATTCTTAGCTACCGTTCTAAAAACTATTTCGTACACAGCCAACATGTTAGTGCCGCTACATAGTGCTATTCACGTAAACCACGTTGTGGGGCTAGTTGGTGCACAGCTTTCAAAAAAATGAAGCGCGAAAGGTAATCGCACACTAAGAAGGAAGCACCTTGTCCTGTCTTTTGTTCTTGCTACCGTTGGCGCTTCATTTCTTGGAATGCGGTTCGCGGTTTACTGAATATATATATATATATATATATATATATATATATATATATATATATATATATATATATATATATATATATATATACATACATACATATATATATATATATATATATATATATATATATATATATATATATATATATATATATATATATATATATATCTATATACTTTATATGTTTTGAAATGTGGGAAATATTAGGAGCGATATACCGGTACATTTCGAAGTCCAATAAAATGAACATTACACACCGTCGATGTCGGCTCCTCTAGGGACGATATAGGAAACGCTTACAAAGTTTCTCTGCTTTTGTGGAAACGCAGTAAAGGCAGCAACTTCATGCACTGACAAAATGGCGGACTTTATGGTTGGGATGTTAAAGCAGTTCGAAATCTTTAAGAAAACTGTGTGTTTTGAAAATAGTTACTGGACGTGCATAATCCTAATTCCTATGGGTTTTACGCCGTGTGTAGTGTGCTTTCCCTGTTTTCTCAGTGAACTATGCAAGGGAAGTTGTTGATATTTCGTTGATGTAAGAAGCGTGTTTATTTATTTATTTATTTATTTATTTATTTAAAATACCTTCAAGGCCTTAGGCATTGCAGAAAGGAGTGGGGGAACATAATAAAAAGAACTGTGTAAGATACAAAGGCATTCAACGTGGCGTTTCGTGAATGGTGGTGTTGAAAAGGTCGGTATCCAGGATGGCTGCAACGGTGGCGGGAAGGTGGTTCCAATGTTTGCTTGTGCTAGGAATAAATGAATTGCTACAAAGTTTATTACGTGAAGACCGCACACCAACTTAGAAACTGTGGTCAGAGAGAGATGATATGTATGCCGGTTAGGTGATAAGCTGTTCTTTCAACAAAGGGTTGTGGAGGTAGATTCGATGGAAGAGCGAAAGGCGAAAGCATCTGCGATGGAAAGAAAGTTCTGGCAAATCAAGTGTTGTTTTCATTGAGATAACGCTAGCATATCGGGAGTAGTGTGATAAGATGAAACGCGCTGCACGATTTTGAAATGCTTCTATGCTGTTTATGAGTGTAATGTTAGCCGGGTCCCAAAGGGCGCATGCGTATTCTAGTTTGGAGCGAACTAATGTTTTGTAGATAGTTAGTTTCACTGACTACGGTGCAGATGAAAAGTTTCGGCGCAAGTAGCCCAATGTGCGGTTGGCATTGCTACATATTATGTCGACATGCATGTCCCAGGAAAGGTTGCTGGTGATGTTTAGTCTAAGGTATTTGTACGATGAGACAACTGAGAGAGGGCTATTGTTGAGGAAATATGTATGCAGATTAGTAGTATTTATGCGCTGTGATACGCGCATGCATTTACATTGGCTTAAGTAAGCTTCATAGACCAGGTGTTACACCATAACAAAACGTTATTAATGTCATCTTGGAGTTTACGGGAATCATTGAGGTCAGTAATTTTATGATATAGAACGAAGTCATCAGCAAAAAGCCTAATAGTTGAAATTTTCACACAGGAAGCAAGATCATTACTCTAGATTAGAAAAAGTAGGGGACCCAGAACCGATCCTTGGGGCACACCTGACGTTACCGCGAGGGCCGCCGCCGACAAATTGTTGGCGATTACGTGTTGTGTTCTATTCGCAAGAAAGCTTTTAATCCAGTCCAGTACTAACGGGTCAATGTTAAGAAAACTAAGTTTATAGATTAGTAGGTTATGGAATGCGGTACCGAATGTTTAGCAAAATCGATAAAGATGCAATAGGTGTGAAATCCTAAGTCGGTGTTAGAAAAGAGGTCGTTAGTAAAGCAAGAGAGTTGCGTTTCGCAGGAGAACGATTTCCTAAAGCCATGCTGGCTGTTGTTATATCGGAATATCAGTTATACGAGATTCAATTATACGGGAATATATTATATGCTCCAGAATCTTACAGGGAATGCTGGTTAGTGATATGGGACGGTAGTTTTCGGCACAATGCGTGTTACCTGATTTGTTAACAGGAACCACCTTCGCCACCTTCCAGTCGCTTGGCAGTGATGAGCAGTGTAATGATTGTTGAAATATCATAGAAAGAATAATTGATGAATACAGTTCACTACATTTGAGCATTTTTGAATTAATTTCATCTGAATCCGCAGACGAAGGTATTTTCAAATTACCAATTAGTTTTCTAATGCCCACCCAGTCTATAGGAATTGAATCCATCAGGGTATCGTAAGCTTTCGTTGAAGGTGACAAAAGCATAGGTGCAGCGTCATGAAAGAAGGAAGCAAAGACATTATTAAAAATTGTGCGGCACTGATCACTTTGAACAGGGGTGTTAAATTGGGACAATTGTATTGGGGCTGGTGAATTACCACGAACAACATTCCAGAATTTACGTGGATTGACATGTAAGTATGATGGTAATGTAATGTTGAAAAACGTTTGCTTAGCTTGGGAAATGTCGCTACAATATTCATCGTTGATGCGGTGGTATGGAGACCAACTAACTGGGTTGTTTCATGTTTCACGGAACGAAATAACCGTTTTTTCTTGTTACGAAGACGGCGCAATACGGCCGTAAACGAAGGCGACTGGGGATTACTGTGTACTTTTCTATGGGGAACATATTTCCGAGTTAGGAATAACATCTCGCACTTATAAAGGGACCAGTTTTGTTCAAGTGTTCGTTGATCGAAATCGGGCATCATTCCATCGATAAAATGCTCCATTTCTTGCGTGTTTGCGGGAATATCAGCTTTGGAACAATAGCGAATTGTCTTAACCTTCTTTGTGTAAGAAAAGTGTGTTTTTAAATGAAACTACAACAATGAATGATCACTTATCCCAGGAAGATAAGTTATCGGTGAAACTAGGTCGGGGATAGTAGACAGCACAAGGTCACGTGGGTTAGAAGACGTTGGAGTGACTCGGCTTGGTTTGTGGAGGAGCTGTGTTAAGTTGTAGTCAGAGCACAAATTTAAGAATTCAATAGACTCGGCTGAAGTACGCCTAAAATTAACACAGTCGCTCTCCCATATTATATCTGGAAAGTTAAAGTCCCCAAACAAATACCGAAGAGCTACGAAACCTAATACTCAATTTGTTAAGGACATCATGGAAATCTGCACAAGATATAGACGAATTTGGTGGCCTATAACATGCAGAGAATATAAAGGGACGGTCTGAAATGTCCACGCGCACGCAGAGTAATTCTAGGGGTGATGCAGTGTCAAGAACAGATGAATGTAGGTTAACTTTGACGGCAATCAAAACGCCCCCTCCTGACCGGATATCGCGGTCGCACCTGTAGGTGTTATAAGCACTTTGACAGTCGAATATTTCATTGTTCTTTATTTTCGCGGAAAGCCAAGTTTCAGTAAGGGCACTGACGTCAGCGGAGCAAAAATCGACAGTTGAAGATAAAGCTGTTCGCTTGTTGGAAACGCTACGCACATTAGTGAAAAGAACAGACCCACTATATTGACAAGGTCGACTTGAAGATAGCTGTGCAGAATGAGAGGAAGGATTGTTAAGACCTGTGGCATCGTTATTTACTTCAGCGGCGAAATCGGAAGAATAAAGTTCGCAGATAGTATGGGGGACAGAAGAAGACACATAGGCTTATTTGTCCATGACTAATTTATTTGTCCGCAAATAAAATGATTGCCCGCTGGCTTTATCGAATTCAATTAGTTTCTTTCGAGATTGGCGTGTAGCCCTGCAAAAATCTTCTCGATTTCTCAATCTTCTCAATCGTGGCCTACTAAAGGCCACAATTGTGGGCTTCAGTAGGCCTTTCAGTCACAGTATATTTTCTCTTATTTTGAACGATGAAAACTTTATAATATTGGAGGGAGTCTTGCCAACCACAAAAGAGCCAACACGATTTGCCGTAGCAATCGCTTCATCAGAGATTTCTAATTTTAGAAAGTTTTTAATAAGATCACGTACAAGGATTTCAGTTTGTGCCCATGTTTCCGAAGCGTTATCAACAACCCCATAGAACAAAAGGTTGTCCCTCCGTAATCAATGCTCCAAGTCCTCAAGCCTAGATTTTAATTCAGAGTTTTCGCATTAAGGAATTTGAAGTTTGCAAGATTGAAGTGTATCTACAACTGTTTAAAGGACTACCAATCTGGTTGCCAGGTCCGAAACATTGTGAGTGAGGGCATCTTGGGTTGCTTTAAGTTCTGAAAAGGAACGCATTACGTCTTCATGACGGCACTCAGCTAAAGCGGATAAAGCAGCAATGGCAGCAAGGACTGGGCTAGTTTCATCATCAGGCCCAGGATTCTTTTCTACACCCCCGCATAGAAGGATCAGTTTAGAAACGTTCGCACAGTCACAAAAAATGGCATATAACACATTCAGGCACGGCACGAGCAGCAAACAAACGTCATTTGAACGCTTGGAATGCAGTGAGGGACTGCCACTAACCTGAACATAGAAGGACACGTTGAGCGGCAAGTGCATTTTGGCTGCTCCTGCGTGCCCACTGAAGTAGTGGAGCCGTTGTAACGTTGTGTGTGATGTGTTGAAGAGGGAGGCGTGGCCGGTCTCATGGCAGTAACAACAGCAGAAGCCACACTGCTCGGCTGATGTCGAAGATGGAAGCACTCGTGCTGACGATATCTGGTAATCAGCAGCTTGTGGTACCGAGCCTAACGACCAGCCTAGAAAGAATATCTGCACGCGGCAAGCGCATTTTGGCTGCTCCTCCGTGCCTACAATCAGTAAGGCAGACTAAATGCTCACTCTGAGTAGGTAAATTGCAAAATTTGTAGGAAACCAATTCATCGCTTGCAGAACGTCATACGCTCGTCTTACTATTTAATCTGATTTCAGCTGTATTACATATTGAGGCAATCGTGCTAAAAGGAGCGGTATGTTAATAAGTGCAGGAGCACGCGAGAGGAGGCGCGATCTCGCAGTGTTCAAACCAGGGGGGCAGCAGTTCCGAGCTCATGGGGTGAACGAGGTGAGAGTTGCTGCCAGGAGAGACGTCCGCGGCAAGGCGCGGAAGATCGCAGAGCAGAGCGTGGACGAGGACATCCGAGGAACCGGGGCTCCTGCTCCCAGTGCTCGAGAGGCTGGCTGACCCGAAGGCCGCCGGCCCCTGAGTTGCCGCACCTGAGCTGTGCCGAGCAGCGTAACAGTGTGGCACAAATGTTGCTGTGCTAGACGCGGTCCTCTCGTGTGAGCGCCGCACGAATTCCGACCGGCGTACGAGCTCGGCACCGAGGCCGTGCTGGACGTGCGACTGTAGGCCGCGCGGAACAAGGCATCCCCTAGCTGCTGCCGCTGCGGCTTCTGAGCGTGCCGAGCCCGAGAACCGTGTACGGGTGAACCCACAGTGCCGTGATGACCGAATCGTGAGCTTCACAGCACGGGACTATTTCAGCCCATATCTTTCAGTGTGCTGTATGTGTGTGGACGCACTGACTGCCGTTACGCGGGTTATCAACTCTCCGTATAAATATATTTTAAAAGTTGCTTTAATTTTTATTAAAACTCCTAAATGACTCTCTGTCTTTCTTCCGCATCACTGCGCACTAGCAAAGGTGCCGTATAGTCCTAAACACTACAATTTCTGGCGTCCGCGACAGGACTCAGCCCAAATTCCATCCTTAAATGCCGTACTTCGCTTGTGTACAGTGTTGGGAAATGGACTGGGAGAAAATTATTCCGACAGGCAAGGAGCTTGGCTTGTTAGGTAAGGAACTAAGCGAGTGGATTGACGAGCAGCATAACAGAGAGCCCGATAAACAAGCTGAGGACAGGCAAGCAGCACGAGAAGCCCATGAGCAGGAGATCGCTCGACTGACGGCGGAACGAACTGTGCTGGAGACTAGATGTCGTCTTGCAGAGCACGCGTCTGGGACAGTTGAAATCGGTAGAGAACGCGGGAAAAACAGCGGTGAAGCATTTAGAAGTCCTAACAAACTTATTCCTCCCTACAATGAGGGCCGCGACGAAATCGACGCGTACATACAGCGCTTCGAGCGGGTAGCCACCAGCCAGGTATGGCCAAGCGACAGGTGGGCACTGTCATTAAGCTTGTGTTTGTCAGGCGAAGACTTGAGCGTGGTCGGACGCATGGCTGGGGAGGATGTCACAGACTGTCAAAAGCTGAAGCAAACTTTATTGCAAAGATTCCGTTCTACGGAAGAAGGATACTGTCAAAGGTTTCCCGAAACTAAGCCTGAGAATATCGAGACAGGACGGCAGTTTGCTGGTCGACTGCTTGGGTGCTTAGATCATTGGCAGCAGGTGGCAAAACAGAGAAAACTTATGACGCATTAAGAGATAATATTGTTCCGGAACAGTTTTTGCTACGTTGCGATGAGAGGCTCGCCATCTTCCTGAAAAAGCGAGGATGCCGCGATCTCGACAAGCTAGCCGAAGCGGCTGACCATTATTTGGAAGCCCAAGGCCTGACCAACCTCGCCAGAGGAAAAAAAGAGAGAGGGATTAGTAAAGCAGTCCTACAAAGCTAAGATTGCGAAACAGATGTCAGGAAAGGAAAGGTTGAGTGCTTCTTATGTGGCAAGCAAGGACACCGTGCTGCAGATTGTTGGGCGCGTTCAAAAAGACCGAAGTCCTCGTCTTGCGGGAAATGCAGGAGGTGTCAAGTGCCATTGCGGACTGCAACCGGATGCCTGCCGCCCGGAACGAAGAAAGTGCGGCTCTTGCCGCTAAATCTGAGGAGAAAACAAGGCCACCTGTAAGAACAGATGAAGACATCTGTCTTGGTCTTCGGACGCAAGGGATGCAGATGGCAATCGGTTATCTCGATGGACATCCTGTGACGGTGATGAGAGATTGCGGATGCAATACTGTGGTGGTCAGACATTCGCTGAAGCCGGAAAAGAATTTCATGGGTATCATACGTTTCGTTTACCTTCTGGACGGTTAACTTAAGCAGCTTCCAGAGGCGAATGTCCACGGAGACTCCTTTTTCTTCCGAGGAACGACACTGACACTCTGCATGGAAAAGCCACTCTATGATGTTCTTGGGAACATCGACGGGGTGCTCTACCCTATTGGTTTCAACACACCACATGACCCGTCTGATGTGTCAAATCTTCATAAATATTCGGCACTAGCAGATGAGATTCGACGCCAAAGCATGTCCCAAGATAGAGGTACCTTGAGTGCAGCCGCAACAAGGGGAACCAAGTAAACGAAGCTACATGTTGCTGCATCGAACGCACAAGATGTGGATCCACACAAGTTCTGAAAGAGTTGCAGCGAGCAGACCATTTCCTTTGACGGTTGTTTTTCGTCGATGGGGAAGACAATGCCAAAGCAATCAGCAAAAGTACATAATGTTTTTCTCAAGGAGATACTTTGCCGGCACTACAGATCGCTGACGACAAAACAACTCGACAAGCTAGTTGTTCCCCATAGCCTCCGCCAGTTCGTCCTTAAGAAGGCGCCCGAAGGAGTTTTGGCAGGTCACAAAGATATCAAACGTCCCACTAACAGGATATTAGAAGAATTCTATTCGCCAGGTGTGCAGGCTGAGGTGACCCGATTTGTGCGCTCTTGTGACATCTGTTAGCGCGCTGTTCCGAGACTCCTAGTCGGACGTGTCCTCCTAGGGAACATGCCGGTGATTGACACGCCGTTCTAACGTGTGGCGATTGGTATAATCGGGCTACTCTCACCGACATCGGCAAAAGGAAAACTCTATATGCTAACAATGGTGAACTGCGGAACACCCTATCCTGACACCGTTGTATTACCAAGCATTGAAACGGAGAGGATAGCAGAAGCGTTGGTGGAAATGTTCTCGCGTGTGGGAATACCACGAAAAATTGTCAGCGACAGAGGCCGATCCTTCACTTCAAGTTTAATGCAATAACCAAGCAGGTGACTGTCCTTCCGACATTTGCCAGCAACGCCATACCTCGCTATGGCGAATGGCCTTGTTGAGTGTTTTAATGACACGGTAAAGCAAATGATACGGCGCATGTGCCAGGAAAGTCCAAAGAATTGGGGCAGATACTTGGCGCCATTATTATTTGCTTATAGAGAGGTGCCTCAGTCTAGTCTCGGCTTTTTTCCTTTCGACTTACTGTTTGTTCGATACACTAGAGGACCAATGGCCCTACTGAGGGAGTCATGGACACGAGCAACTCTTTATGAAGAAACAAAGGCCACATATGGTTATGTTGTGGAGCTTAGCGAACGTTTACAGGAAACATGAAGTATTGCCCACGAGGAGCTGCCAAGCTGACACAAAATAAATATTAAAATCGCGAAGCGAAGCCACGTCAGCTCTGCGCCGGAGACAAGGTGTTGTTACTATTACCTTCCAATAACAACAAACTAATTTTAACCTGGAAAGGCCCATTCACTGTAGTGGAAAAACGTAGTGAAATTGACTATGTTGTTCATCTCGGCACCGGCACCAGTCTGTTCCACATCAAGCTCCTGAAAAAGTATGAGGAGCGACAACTTGCGATGGACACCACGGGACGCGGGGCTTTGACGTTACTGATGGAACAACTGGAAGAGGACCCCGAACTACCGTTCCTCTCACTTCATCAGTGCGAGACCTACCGTGACGTTAAAGTCACTGACACCTTGGATATTAACCAGAAGACGCAGGTCGAACAAATTCTGTCGAACTACCAAGACATCTTTTCGCACGTTCCGGGCAAGACGAACTTGGTTGCGCAAGCTCACGACAACATCTACAGAGGCGGTGAACGTGCGCCAATACCCAATACCGTTTGCAGTGCAACAGGCAGTAGAGAAAGAAGTGGAGCAGATGCAGCCGCAGGGAATTTATTCATCGGACTCACCCTACTACTCCCCAATTGTCGTGGTTAAAAAGAAAGACGGCACTATGGGCCTCTGCATTGATTATCGACAGTATAACAATATAGTCGTCATGGACAATGAGCCTATTCCACGAGTTGACATGATGTTCGCAAACTTAGGGAAGGCTCGCTATTTATCCAAGTTTGATTTTACCAAGGAGTACTGGCAGGAACCAATGCATCGGGACTCGAAACATATGACAGCTTTTCAGTCAATGCCAGGCCCTTAACAATTTCGCTTCATGCCCTTCGGCATTAAAACAGCGCCAGCGGTGTTCACCGGGCTCAAGCAAGAGGTTGTGGCTGGTATCTCTCACGCACATCATTACTTTGATGATGTGCTTATAGCCACAGACACATGGGAGACGCGCGTAAACACACGGGAATGTTCCTTCCGGCAAGTGCGACGTGAACACCTCAAACTCAAGCGATCGCAGAGTGAAGTTGGTTCAACTTTGGTGAAGTTCTTGGGCCACATCGTGGGACATGCGGTCTTGCGAACGCAACTGCAGGCCCTTGAAAAGATACAAACTGCAAAAAGGCCGCAAATAAAGATAGAAGTCCGTTCCCTTTTGGGCCTTGCCAGTTACTACCGTCACTTCGTACCCGACTATTCCAAAGTGTCTCATCCCTTAACACAGCTCATTCGAAAACGCGCGCCAAAGAAGGTAACATGGGAACAATGCCACCAGATGGCTCTTACGAACTTCGACGATTGGTGTCCGCCAATCGAAGCTTAATGTCTCCTGACCTAGAGAAGAAATTTATGCTCCGCACAGACGCATCGTCTACAAGTGTCGGAGATGTACTCATGCAGTGTCATGAAGGCGTTCTTTATCCTGTCGCCTACGCAAGCAGGAAGCTCCTTCCGCGGGAGACACGCTACTCTACCGCGGAGCGAGAGGGCCTTGCTCTCGTGTGGGCTGTTCAAAAATTCCACGTCTACATATTCGGCGAACAGTTTGTACTGCATAGCGATTACCAACCGCTTGCCTCCATTAACTCGGCCAAGCACACGAACAGCCGTATACTCCGTTGGAGTCTGATGCTAATGCAGTACGACTTCACGGTGGAACATAAAAAGGGTAGCGAAAATGTAGGCGCTGACTATATGAGCGGATTGTAAACTTAGAGCGTGAAGTGCGCCTACTACATTTACTGCGTTTATGAGCACGTCATTAAAAAAAAATAAATTATGGGCTTTTACGTGCCAAAACCACTTTCTGATCATGAGGCACGCCGTAGTGGAGGACTCCGGAAATTGCGACCACTTGGGTTTCTTTAACGTGCACCTAAATCTAAGTACGCGGGTGTTTTCGCATTTCGCCCCCATCGATATGCGGCCGCCGCGGCCGGGATTCGATCCCGCGGCATCGTGCTCAACAGCCCAACACCATAGCCACACGAACACGTCATGAACTACTTCTGAGCGTGTGGAAAACCACATACATGTGAACACTTTGCGCCTTACGGACTGCGCACTTTGCCCATGCACGTGCTTAGAAAATTTGTTTAAATGAAACAACTTCCTAAAGTGGGGGGTAAAATGTCAGACGTAAGTGCCACGAGGTGCCGCTAGAAGATCTGAACGGTCATCGAAGCTCTGTGAACAATGAAGAAGGGAACGGGTGCATGAGCACGGGGTAGGAGGCGCAGTCTCGCAGTGTTCGAACTAGGCGGGAAGCACTTCCGAGCTCCTGAGGTGAACGAGGTGAGAGTTGCTGCCAGGAGAGACGTCCGTGTCAAGGTGCGGAGGATCGCGGAGCCGAGCGTGGACGAGGACGCCCGAGGAACTAGGGCTCCTGCTGGTCGTGCTCAAGACGGTGGCTCACCCGAAGGCCGCCGGGCACTGAGCTGCCGCACCTGAGCTGTGCCGAGCAGCGTTCCAGACTGGCAAAGATGTTGGTGCTAGACGCGATCTTCATGCGCGACAGCCACATGTGGATAGCGAGCGGCGTGCGATGTGGGCAGCGAGGCATCCTCTGGCTGCTGCCCTGCGGCTCCAGAGTGTGTCGAGCCCGAGAACCGTGCTGAACGGGGCCTGAGCGTGTCGTCGTCGCAGCCAGCTCGAGCACGGGTGAACCCACGGTGCCGTGACGACCGAACCGTGCGCCTCACAACACGGGACTGTTTCAACCCGTTTATTCCCTTGTGCTCTATGTGTGTAGACGCACTGACTACTTTACGCAGGTTATGAACTCTCTGCACATATACATATATTTTACCCGCCGTGGTTGCTCAGTGGCTGTGGTGTTGGGCTGATGAGCATGAGTTCGCGGGATCGAATCCAGGCCACGCCGGCCGCATTCCGATGGGGGCGAAATGCGAAGACACCCGTGACAGGCCGCCATTGTAAGCTGAACCTGGGAACGTTTAACGCTAGAACGTTATCTAGTGAGGCAAGTCTAGCTGTGCTATTGGAGGAATTAGAGGGCAGTAAATGGTATATAATAGCGCTCAGTGAAGTTAGGAGGACAAAAGAAGCATATACAGTGCTGAAAAGCGCGGACGTCCTGTGCTACCGGGGATTAGCGGAGAGACGAGAACTAGGAGTCGGATTCCTGGTTAATAAGAATATAGCTGGTAACATACAGCAATTCTATAGCATTAACGAGAAGGTGGCAGGTCTTGTTGCGAAACTTAATAAGAGGTACAAATTGAAGGTCGTACAGGTCTACGCCCCTACATCCAGTCATGATGACGAGGAAGTCGAAAGCTTCTATGAAGATGTGGAATCGGCGATCAGTAAAGTCAGAACAAAATACACTATACTGATGGGCGACTTCAATGCCAAGGTAGGCAAGAAGCAGGCTGGAGACAAGTCAGTGGGGGAATATGGCATTGACACTAGGAATAGCAGGGGAGAGCTATTAGTACACTTTGCAGAACAGAATAATATGCGGATAATTATAACTTCTTCCTCAAGCGGAATAGCTGAAAGTGGACGTGGAGGAGCCCGAATGGCGAGACTATAACTAAAATAGACTTTATACTCTGCGCTAACCCTGGCATCATACAAGATGTGGACGTGCTCGGCAAGGTGCGCTGCAGTGACCATAGCATGGTAAGAACTCGAATTAGCCTAGACTTGAGGAGGGAACGGAAGAAACTGGTACATAGGAAGCCGATGAATGAGTTAGCGGTAAGAGGGAAAATAGAGAAATTCCAGATCAAGCTACAGAACAGGTATTCGGCTTTAACTTAGGAAGAGGACCTTAGTGTTGAAGCA
The DNA here is from genome assembly GCF_050947875.1 of Dermacentor variabilis. Taxonomy (NCBI): domain Eukaryota; kingdom Metazoa; phylum Arthropoda; class Arachnida; order Ixodida; family Ixodidae; genus Dermacentor; species Dermacentor variabilis. Next base: position 119,072,285 of record NC_134578.1, on the reverse strand, counting down.
ATGAACTAGTTTTATGGGCATCATTACGGAGTGCTCAATAGAAGTCGTTGGTAATTGCATTAGGCAGGATACTAGTAAGCTATCGCAGCAAACGAAAGATGTGATCAAGAAACGCCAATGTATGACAGCCTCTAACCCTGTAGCAAGAATAGACCTGGCAGAACTTTCCAAGTTAATCAACAAGCGTCAGACAGCTGACATAAGGAAGTATAATATGGATAGAATTGAAGAAGCTCTCATAATCCCAATCCATAAGAAAGGGGACGCCAAAGACTTCAAAAATTATAGAACGATCAGCTTACTGTCCATTGCCAACAAACTATTTAATAAGGTAATCGCAAATAGAATCAGGAACGCCTTAGACTTCTGTCAACCAAAGGACCAGGCAGGATTTCGTAAGGGATAGTCAACAACAGACCATATTCATACTATCAATCAGGTGATAGAGAAATGTGCGGAATATGACCAACCCTTATATATAGCTTTCATTGATTACCAGAAAGCGTTTGATTCAGCCGAAACCTCAGCAGTCATGGAGGTATTGCGGAATCAGGGTGTAGACGAGGCGTATGTAAAAATACTGAAAGACATCAATAGCGGCTCCACAGCCACCGTAGTCCTCCATAAAGACAGCAACAAAATCCCAATAAAGGAAGGCGTGAGGCAGGGAGATACGATCTTTCCAATGCTATTCACAGCGTGTTTACAGGAGGTATTCAGAAACCTGAAATTCAAAGAATTGGGGATAAGAGTTAATGGAGAATAGCTTAGTAAGTTACGATTCGCTGATGATATTGCCTTGCTTAGTAACTCACCGGACCAGTTGCAATGCATGCTCACTGACCTGGAGAGGCAAAGCAAAATAGTGGGTCTAAAAATTAATCTGCAGAAAACTAAAGTAATGTGTAACAGTCTCGGAAGAGAACAGCAGTTTAGTGTAGGTAGCGAGGCACTGGAACTGGTCATTGGTAATTGAGGACGACGCAACGAGCTATGGAAAGAAGAATGATGGGTATAACGTTAAGGGATAAGAAAAGATCAGATTGGGTGAGGGAGCAAACGCGAGTTAATGGCATGTTAGTTGAAATCAAGAAAAACAAATAGGCATGGGCAGGACATGTAATGAGGAGCGAAGATAACCGATGGTCATTGAGGGTTACGGACTGGATTCCAAGGGAAGGGAGCGTAGCAGGTGGCGGCAGAATGTTAGGTGGGCGGATGAGATTATGAAGTTTGCAGGGACGAGATGGCTACAATTAGTACATGACCGGGGTAGTTGGAGAAGTATGGGAGAGGCCTTTGTACTGCAGTGGGCGTAACCAGGCTGATGATGATGATGATGATGATGATTTAGAATTAGGTGCACGTTAAAGAACCCCAGGTGGTCGAAATTTCCGGAGTCTTCCACTACGGCGTGCCTTATAATCAGAAAGTGGATTTGGCATGTAAAACCCCATATACAATACATATACATATATTTTAAAGGTTGTTTTGATTTTTACACAAAGACACCTACATGACTCTGTCTTTCTTTCGCATCACTGTGCACTAGCAAAAGTGCCGAATAGTCCTAAATACTACACTGATCCTAGTGCGAACAAAAGGTTTGGTTGAATAACAAATATTGATAAACAAAAGCCACAGACCAGCGCGGCACACGCAGCACAGCCACAGCGTAGGCTAGTAGCGCCTCCACGAGAGCTGGATTTTCGGCAGCACAAATTACAGGGTCTTCACAGCAAATTCTCTTCGCATCGCTTTCACGAGAACGATTTGAACTGGCAGCCCAGCGTCAACTGCGAGCTGCGGCTTGTGCTAGGGCTTGTCTTGCTATCTGCACAGCAGTCTGCTTAGCCCAATATTGCGTGGTTGCAAGCCCGCGCGTACCTCTACCTTTAAGAATATATGATATGAGTTTCACATGAAAGTCTTATGAGTTTTGACATCACAGCCATTAGACATTCTGACGACTTTCTTCAGAATTTTCTTATGTATTCCTAATGTCATTCTAAAGCACATTGGCCACCGTCTTTCTGTTGAATTCTTGATGAGTGTTTTTCTTGTGAGCATGAAATGTCTTCCAAATGTGCACTTCAAAGCAGTTTTCTGGTGACTTTCTCATGTCTTCCTAATGAATCTCTAATGAGCTTATACATGAGATTGCTGGTGCTCATTACACTGCAATAACGAAATTGGCCGCCACGTGTGGTAATATTTTGTGATGTGTCCCAATATCAGTCAGACCTTATTTAAAGATGTTTCCTGTGCGTGACTGTCTTGTGTGCTTGATAGATGCAGCCTGTATGCATGTATGTCTGTCCAGCGAAGATGCAGCACTTTTGACATGTACGTGGGCCCGTACATATGCTGCATCTTAGACATTACTCATCAAAAGAAATTTAACAAAAACATTTATTGGGCATATCAATGCTTCCTTACATGCAGAAGGAGGTTAAATGAAAGGAAAACACATTGTCAGGCTGGTTACGGATGTGATATTTTCCTTTCATTTAATCTCGCTAATATCATTGAGGAGAGGCTGTTCTTGAGGTGGAGGGTCGTCGTCTTGAAGTGAGTGCACGTGTACCCTGCATGGTAGAAAGGACAGAAAATAACAAAACTTTGCAATCAACCACAGAAATACACGCTGTATCACTTGTTGCAGAACGATCTGGAGATGTTATAGCTAGTTCTGCGAAAAATTTATGTCATGTCGATTCACACAAAGTTGTTGAGGAACCAATGTGTGGCCTATGGGCGCAGCAGTAACTACAGTAAGCAGAAATCGCTTTGGCTGCACCAACGTGCAATGTGGATCAGCTGTGGCAAGAAATTCTTGGTGCTCGGCGAGTCCAACACACTAGGCGAACTTAGTGAGGCCCAGAGAGTAGCGCAGTATGAAAGGCTTCCACAGAGTTTGACGGGGCGAGACATGCTAGACACCGTCGGAATAACCTACGAAGCGCAGCACGGACTGCCGAGAGATATCCCAAGGAAAGTAAGGGAGCATCTCTGAGTACCACTAATCCCCAGAAACATGCAATCGGAGTTTCACCAAGACCGAAGAATCACAACAGAGAGAGCCCTCCACAAAGTATTCCGTAGTGTCAGGGACGTGGTCTATGCGGACGCGGCCGAGTACGCAAATACGCAGAGTATGTCGATAGTTGGTACGAGTCTAGAGGGTGACTGCAGATTTAGTGACACGGTAAAACAGGGAAGGTGGAGGTGGCCGAGGAGGCTGCCTTAGCACTGGCAATAGCCTCCACGGAGGCTAACATCGTAGTCAGCAACTCCAAGACAGCTGTCAAGAACCATGCCACAGGAAGAATCTCGCCGGAAGCGCTGAGAATTCTAGCCAACTTTAGCAAAGATCAAGGCGTTCACATTATATGGGCACCCGCAAATTCCTCCTTTCCCGGGAACAATATAGCGCACAAACTGGCTTGAGAACTGATGGGCCGAGCAGATGAGATGCAAATACTGGCAACAGATAGAGACTGGACGACCAGCTTTAACGAGATCGCCAAACACTACAAAGTCGGAAGCGCCTCTCTGAGTAGAGGCAAGCGACGGCATGGCGCTTCTTACCAAAAGATACATATCTGAACCCCGTGGTTACAACCCAAGCACACGGACCTTTACACGGATATATGTAGATTCTGTCAAGAATGGGTGGACCTACAATATATGGTTTGGGCTTATCCTCGGACACCCACACAGAATAAAACAAAAAAAGACCAGCGAGCAGTAGCAGACCGCGTAGCTCAGCTGTGAACCGGAAGAGCAACTCAACGCAATCCAGCAGGCCAATTATGCCGCCAGGGCCCAAGGGCTCGAGGCCATCATATATGTAGAGAAGCCTAGGTCTGAAATCTTCGGTGCACAAATAAAGTTTATTCCTCCTCCTCCGCTACAGTAGTCCCGGATGGTAGAGATGCTGTTTTCGCGTAACGTGTTAGATGGTCTACTGTCGTTACAACTACAGCCATGTGAGGTCGTGGGAAAAGGACCGTACAAGTCCATTCCAACTACTTCGAAAGGGGAAGCGAGACAAGGCAGAGGTTGTAACGAGCCAGAAGGAGCTGTTGTCAGCTGTAATTTTTCCTTAATTACTTCTCTCCACCTGACGGGTTTCCGCAGAACGATTACATCAAAACGTCTGCCTTTGATTTAAGTTTTTGACAAATTCGACTTCGTCCTGCCATCTGCTAGCCGCCTGGTTAGCTCAGAAGGGAGAGCGGCTGCCCCGGAAAGGCGGAGGTCCCGCGTTCCAGTTCCGGACCAGGACGGATTTTTCGTCAACTACGAGGCTTTTCTTTCGTGAGAGCCCTATGGGTTTCCTTTGTAGGAATTACTAAGAATGGGTTGATGTCTGAGTTTTTCTTATTTAATTACTTCTGTCCACCTTGCGGGTTTTCGCACAACAGTTACGTCAAAGACGTATGATATTTCGTCTAAGCATGTCTGATACATTTTCCTCGATGATCTTGCGCTCTGTAAGAGACTCGCGATAATGGCGACGTAGAACAATGCGGGAGCCTTCAGTCTGTATTAGGTGAGTAGCGGCGGTAGTCATACCATCATCATCATCAGGCTGGTTAGGCCCACTGCAAGGCAAAGGCCCCTCCCATACTTCTCCAACTACCCCGGTCATGTACTAACTGTAGCCACGTTGTCCCTGCAAACTTCCTAATCTAATCCGCCTACCTAACTTTCTGCCGTCCCCTGCTACGCTTCCCTTCCCTTGCAATCTAGTTCGTAACCATTAAAGACCATCGGTTACCTTCCCTCCTCATTATGTGTCCTGCCCATGCTCATTTCTTTTTCTTGATTTCAACTCAGATGTCATAAACTCGAGTTTGTTCCCATACCCAATCTGCTCTTTTCTTATCCCTTAACCTTACACCTATCATTCCTTTTTCCATAGCTCGGTGCGTCGTTCTCAATTTAAGTAGAACCCTTTTCGTAAGCCTCCGGGTGTCTGCCCCGTACGTGAGTACTGGTAAGACACAGCTGTTATGCACTTTTCTCTTGAGGCATAATGGCAACCTGCTATCATGATCTGAGATAGCCGGCCAAACGCACCCCAGCCCATTCTTATCGTTCTGATTATTTCAATCTCATAATCCGGATCTGCGGTCACTACCTGTCTGAAGTAGATGTTTCCCTTACCACATCCAGTGCTTCGCTACCTTTCGTAAACTGCTGTTCTCTTTCGAGACGGTTAAACATTACTTCAGATTTCTGCAGATTAATTTTTAGACCCAACCTTCTGCATTGCCTCTCCAGATCAGTGAGCATGCATTGCAAGGGGTCGCCTGAGTTACTAAGCAAAGCAATATCATCAGCGAATCGCAAGTTACTAAGGTACTCTCCATTAACTTTTATCGCCAATTCTTCCCAATCCAGGTCTCTGAATACCTCCTGTAAACACGCGGTGAATAGCACTGGAGAGATCGTATCTGCCTGCCTGACGCCTTTCTTTATTAGTATTTTGTTGCTTTCTTTATGGAGAACTACGGTGGCTTTGGAGCCGCTATAGATAATTTTCAGTATCTTTAAGTATGGCTCATCTACACCCTGATTCCGCAATGCCTCCATGACTGCTGAGGTTTCGGCTGAATCAAACGCTTTCTCCTAATCAATGAAAGCTATATATCAGAGTTGGTTATATTCCGCACGTTTCTCTATCACCTGATTGATAATGTGAATATGGTCTATCGTTGAGTAGCCTTTACGGAATCCTGCCTGGTCCTTTGGTTGACAGAAGTCTAAGGTGTTGCTGATTCTATTTGCGATTAGCTTAGTAAATACATTGTAGGCAACGGACAGTAAGCTGACAGGTCTATAATTTTTCAAGTCTTTGGTGTCCCCTTTCTGATGAATGAGGATTATGTTAGCATTCTTGAAAGATTCCCGCACGCTCATAGTCATGAGGCATATCGTATAGAGGGTGGCCAGTTTATCTAGAACAATGTGCCCATAATCCTTCTACAAATCTGCTGTTACCTGACCCTCCCCAGCTGTCTTCGCCCTTTGCATAGCTTCCAAGGCTTTCTTTACTTGTTCCGGCTTTACTTGTGGGATTTCAAATTCCTCTAGGCTATTCTATCTTTCATTATTGTCGCGGGTGTCACTGGAACTGTACAAATATCTATTGAACTCCTCAGCCACTTGAACTATCTCATCCATGTTACTAATGTAATTGCCGGCTTTGTCTCTTCAAGCATACATCAGATTCTTGCCTATTAGTTTTTTCTTCACTGTTTTTAGGCTTCCTCCGTTCCTGAGATTATGTTCAGTTCTACCCATACTATACTTCCTTATGTCAGCTGTCTTATGCTTGTTGATTAACTTGGAACGTTCTGCCAGTTCTATTCTTGCTGTAGGGTTAGATGCTTTCATACATTGGCGTTTCTTGATCAGATCTTTCGTCTCCTGCGATAGTTTGCTGGTATCCTGCCTAGCGGAGTTACCACCGACTTCCATTGCACACTCCTTAATGATGCCCACAAGATTGTCGTTCATTGCTTCAACACTAAGGTCCTCTTCCTGAGTTAAAGCTGAATACCTGTTCTGTAGCTTGATCTGGAATTCCTCTATTTTCCCTCTTACCGCTAACTCATTGATCGGCTTCTGATGTACCAGTTTCTTCCGTTCCGTTCTCAAGTCTAGGCTTATTCCAGTTCTTACCATCCTATGGTAACTGCAGCGTACTTTGCCGAGCACGTCCACATCTTGTATGATGCCAGGGTTAGCGCAGAGTATAAAGTCTATTTCATTTCGAGTATCGCTATTCGGGCTCCTCCGCGTCCACTTCCGGCTATCCCGCTTGCGGAAGAAGGTAAATCATACCGAGGACGGGCAAATTGACGTAGAACAAAGAACGGTGTTTGTTCAATGGTGCTAGGAGATCTCGACTATGGGCAGGCGTTAGGTCAGGGCTCGTGGTTGCCAACAGTGTTGTGGAAGGCGCATAACTTGGCGCCGATCTTGACAATTGCAGCGTGATGGTTGTCAACAGCACAAGTGACAGTGTATCCACGAGGCAACAGTTGGGGTTAAGGAGCTTAGTTTAAAGCGGTAAGTGATGCAGACCCCTGAGAGAAGTGAATGAGACCAGGGGTAATCATAATTCCTCGAGATATGGTATGGTAGATATTAGTGACAAATACGGGCGCCAGCAGAAGACGAAGACGGTGATTGTTGTTGGTGCTCGCGCTCGCTCCGCTCGGCCGTTGTCTCACTGTGTGCATTTATATGAAAGGCTGGGCGTGTCTAAATGCCTACTATCAATCGGTGAAGCGTGCTGGTTCTATTTTTCATCATGGAACTCCGTACCCGGGCTCTACCCCCAACCTCGGCAATCCCTACCGACGTTTCACAGCAAGGTGTTACCGGAACACCGTTGCTCGCCTGCTCAGGCGTGGTAAGACAGCGATATCCAGTCATCTTTCACGGCACCAACAAGCACGATGTCGATTACTGGCTCACTTCGTATGAGCGGGTAAGCCTCCACAATAAGTGGGATGACGGGGACAAATGGAGCAACGTAAACATTTACCTGGCGGGTGTGGCTCCGCTGTTGTTCCACATTGGCGAAGCTGATATTGTCAACTAGTTGTCCTTTACCACGAGCTTCAGGGAAGTCTTCGACGGACCCGTGGTTCGCAAGCTCCGCGCAGAACAGCGCTTACTTGGTCGAGCCCAGCAATCCGGCGCGAACTTCACCTCTACATTGAGGATATTGTCCACCTCTGCGTCGCTTCAGTCTTGCTCTTTCGGACGCTGGCAAAATCATACACATCAAGAAGGGGATTGAGGACGCCGCCATCCAGATGCTTATTGCCAAAAATCCCTTAGCAATCACGGGCATCGTTCAGTACTGCCCGAACTACAAGTTGCGGAAACAGCGCATATCTACATGTCTCCCAGTCAGTCTCAATCTCAGTCAGTTAGCGCTCGTCCTGTGTTCTGCTTGTGCCTGTGTCTTTTTTTGCGCTATGTATCCCAGTATGAATGCCTCCCGAGATCTGCCACGGCCAACATGTCATCATTAATTGTGGGCGCCGTTTCTACTGACACCACAATGTTAATGCAGCAAATCCAGCAGCTTGTTCGAGACGCAGTGGCCCGACAATCGTCCCTTGTTCCCTGTCTTCTGGACTCCGCGCAGGCGCTTGCTCCGACGCTACGGCAAGCCATAGAGGAACAAATTTCTGAGGCGATACCAACCATCTACCAGCATTCCTCTGTTTCCGCTCCTCTGACCTATGCTGTAGTCGCACGCAGGCACTCAGCGGCAATGCCACTCTGCACAGATCGTGGTCGACCAGTATATGACTTCTACGCTGCGCGTGCGCCTGTCCGCCTAAACCCGCCACCTTTTCGCCGTCCCGCACCGCTGTCCTCTAATCCTTGGAGCATCCTGGAAAATAGGCCTATCTGTTACTTCTGTCGTCTACCTGGCCATGCCGCACGTTTCTGTCGTCGTCGTGACTTCCGTCTTAGTGCGGGTGCAGAAAAGCAAGGCTATTTACGTCCCAGGCCACCGCACCCGATCTCCTCCCACTGAACGATGAACACCTGCTCGCCGACACGACGTGGTTACGACACGTCGGTCGCTCTCACCACGTCGCCGTTGACTTTCCCCTATAGTTCGTCGCCTCCCCCCCCCCCCCCCCACACCCACCGTTCAAGAAGAAAACTAGCCATCGCACTTCCGGAGGCAAGAACTGTGCTTGTGTCGACGACTTCATGGCCTAAATTTCTACCTGCGAACAAAATAACTGTGGATATTGAAGGTGTTTTCTGTGCAACTACTCGTAGATACTGGAGCCGCTCTGTCCTTTGTGGAGAACTATGGCGCAAATTAAAGAAGATCACAATTCCGCTTTACGACGTCTCCCTGCGTACCGCAACCGCACATCACATTCAACCTTCTGTGGCATGCATGCACAGCTAGCCTTGTCATTTACGCCATTTTGTACGTAGTCGAATTTGTCGTTTTTTCACAATGTTCGCAGGATGTTATTTTGGGCTTGGACTTTGTTGCTACTAACCATGTCGTTGCTAACTGTGCGCATGCCGAGCTTCAGTTATCGCCGATGTGTGACGCCTCATCTGACAAGCCCCCTTCTTCTCGAGTGGTCGTTACCGCGGACACCGACATACCTTTCTTGTCTTCTGTTCTTGTGCCACTTTCATGCGGCTATGCCCCCTAATCCACAGCACTGTTTGCGCCCTCCGAAGCTTTCAGCTGCCGCAAAAACGTCCTCCTCCCTTTTGCAGTTCTCGCAGTCGAAAACTTGTGCAGCGCCATTTATATCACGAATGATTTCTTCCCCAGCCATCTGATTTCGTGGTAAATGTATAGATCAGCTTCATCACGATATTGATTCTGTGTGCTCTACTTAACTGCCTGATGGCTTTAAATCTTCTCGTCGACAGCATTACTCCTGTTACCACCGCCGATTCATCCTCCTTAGAGGACTTCCTTCCGTCTATTGATCCCAAACTCTCGCCTGCCTAGCGTACTCAACTTTTGGAGCTCCTCGACCGCTTTCGCATGTCGTTCGATATTAAGCAATATTCCTTAGGCAACACATCCGCCATCGTTCACAACATCGACGCCGGCAACCTTGCACCCCTACGACAGCGCCCATACCGAGTTTCTCACGCTTAACGCTCTGTCATTGACGAAAAACTCAACGACATGCTTCATCGTGGCGTTATTTATCCCTCACACAGCCCTTGGGCCTCCCCAAGTGTGCTGGTGAATAAAAAGGATGGTAGCGCAAGATTGTCCCTTGATTATAGGCGCCTAACAAGACCACGCGAAAAAATGTTTATCTGCTGCCCTGAATCCACGACGATCTCGACTGCTTGGAAGGAGCAGAGTTCCTTTCTTCTTTAGACCTTCGATCTGGGTACTGGGTACCTATGAATAAAACTGACCATCCCAAGACTGTGCTTCAACCACAGATGGTCTATATGAGTTTAACGGGATGCCGTTCGGCCTTTGTAATGCACCTGCTACCTTCGAACGTCTTATGGACAGCATTCTTAGAGGCATCAAATGATACACGTGTCTTTGTTCTGGACGACGTCACAGTCTTTTCGAAGGACTTTGGCTCCCTTCTGACCCACCTAGCAAGCGTACTCACTTGCCTTTCAGACACTGGACTGCAGCTTAACTTGAAAAAGGGCCACTTTGCCGCCCGCCGGCTTACCATCGTAGGCCATTTTGTCTCAAGAACGGTGTCCTTCCCGCCCCTGCAAAGCTTCAGGCCATCTACGCTGAAAGAACTCAGTGGCTTTAGAGGCCTGTGTTCAGGGCCGGATTAAGAAAAATGGGGGCCCTGGGCTAATGCGCATGCAGGCCCTATTGCCATATACTGACCCAGCCCCCCCCCCTACCCCCTGTCGCCTGCTACGCTACTGGAAATATGTCATGTTTCATTTCAATTCCACCAAATTAAAAAGAACGAAGTGCGACCAACGGGATTATTATTATTGTTGTTATTATTATAAGGAACACAACAAAACTTGCTTGAAACGCGTGCTGTTGTAAACACCAACACATATGTTCACTTCGTGATTAATCCGCATTCTGTTTTCAGCAAAAGCTAGGCGCCTGTTAGCTAGGCAAAAGCTAGGCACCAAAGGAAAAGTTTAGTGCACTCAAGACGAACAAGAACGTAGAAAAGACAACACAGCTCAGATGTCGATCCTTCTGAAGTTAGGCTTTGTTTGCATCCCTAAGTTTAATTCCGTGAGGAGACGCATGGTTGTATCCAAAACATTCTTTAGTAAAATTCAAGCATCAGACTGCAGTAATCGTTATACACGTTACTCTATAAATATGCAATAGATATATGCAATACTTAAGGCAATACAAATACCATAAAATGCACTAAAACACAGGTGAAAATTACCAACTGTAATTACAAAGCCTTGTTTGAAAATATTTTCGTTAAAGGTACGACAAGCCAGGACGACACCAAATACACGTCGCACTATCAAAAACAACAAAAATACAGTTCTTTAAGAGCACGCTAAATATCACAAGAAGAACAAACAACCTTTGTACTCCGAGCACAATAATCAGTGTCGCTCGTACGCCTCCCGATTTACAGCCTCTCGCACGAAAAGATGAGGTGACATATAGCGTTTCTGAGTTTTGTATTGCCTTTCGGAAGACGGAAAATTTTCTGCGCGATTGTGAAAATACAATGGCCCTTTATCAAGGCATACACTCCGAAAGCTGTCAGTAATAACGTCCGGCCACTTAACAGGGTCACTTCGGAGAATCTCTCAACGCACCTCTTGCTGTGGGAGTGTCTGTACTTCTCTGTTGCCGCAACGAGAAGCCGTCTCATTCGTCCTCTCCAGACACACTTTGTGGGTGGGAACATGATTATTTGAAGCCAAACTAATAGGAAACGAGTGAATCGGTTCTTTGAGTGTTGTTTCCTGGCACTCGTCAGTAGAAGGAGGCTCATCGGGGAGGTTTGGCAAATGTTGATAAGCACTAGTAGAAATCGGGCGTGGCGGACAGGACACCTGGAGCTCTGTGGCAGGGGACCGACGGAAAAGCATAGACGTTGCTGACTGAGGAACAGGACAGGGCTCGGTTAGTTTCGGTTGCTCAGAAATATGGACGACCGAGGTTGGCACCGTTTTCACAGGATCGAGACAACCAAGATGAGTGAAACCTTGCTTTTTGCCAGGAAACCGTGGTGATGGAGTCGGCAAGTCCTCCACAGAATTACAGTCGGTACTACTGGGAGTTTGACACAGACCTCATACTGCTCCGCGGGAGCTTCATTCAGTAGGTAATTTGTCATCTTTGGTAGCTTCTTTTAACGCTCTTCTCTTTCTAACTTCGCCTTTCGTTTAGACGCACCACTTTCATGATTCCGACCGAATATTTTCGCATGAATGACTGCCAATTGTTCACCGGGCACTTCGTCAGTCTGAAGCGACCGCAGGTGTTCAATGGTGGCCGTCCCGATGACTGGCGCACGCTGCCTGGATGGTCCGTGGGTGGCCGAGAGTGGTGCGTCTCCCGGGAGCTCCTCAGTGGGCGGGCTTATGCAAGCTTAACCGGCGTCTCGGGGCTGAATCGTAGCCCGCGATACACTTCCTTCTATAGGCGTCTGTCTGTTAGTAGCGCCAAAGCAGTCGTTCACATACGCATAGAGTTCCTTGTACAAATACCCTCCTTCTCCGTACAAACTCACTCCTTCTCCCGTTCTGGTCCCGTCTTCCTATTGGCTAGGAGCAATCGTTTGTTCTGGGAAGCTCTCGGTTTTTCTTTAGCCCCGTCGACACCGAGCGCGAGAACAAAGGGGAGAGGGCGACTGCTAACGCGGGCGAAGTTACGCGGCCTCCGTAGCCTCTGAGTCGTCTTTTTCTACTTCTTTCTGGAAAGTTCGGCGGCCAGTCTGACCTACTTTTCACGTCGAGCGCGCTCGAGAGTGCACAGCCACTAGGCACAAATGGGCCCTGGAGACAGGCCTTTGTGTCCAGCCCTCCACCTTTCCCCTTAACTCTTCCACAATCCTAGCCGAAACACTGAACAGTCCATGGCCCACGGCACGCCGACAAAAGCAGGTGCGACGTCTTCTTTCCTTTCCTGCCTAGACTCTGCCATCAGACTCATCGTCATCTACTATCGGACTCATCGTCTCCCGCCCAAATAACCATCACGGTAAAGAAAAGTCGAATGGGAGGCACTGTTGTGTACTGCAGCACATCCTTTCTATGAGAAGGACAGCGGCAGAACTATTTGAGAGGTGGAGGGTGGCGTGGTGGTAACGAGGGGCAAGGGAGATTTAGGTGCTTATACCACATTACATGTTTTAGGTCTTTCCCTCTTGCCCCCTCCTCTCCAGAAAGCACTGGACAGACGGACTGACCAGAAACCGCGAGAACTCTTCAGAGCAAACGCACCTTGCTTCGTAAGAAAGAGGACCCGGCCGGGGTGGTGGGGGATTCCTGTTTTTGCAGCTCGTCAAGCTCTCCCCAAATGATCAGGCTAAATGCATGCTTTACATTAGGCGGGGGGCCCCGTCTGCTCGTTCTTGATTTCTGACTTCTTACATGTCGCTTGATGTTCTGTTGCCCATGGTACCATATACTAAGCAGGTTAGAATAAATGGGCCTGCTTCTCCTACTGTCCGAGGTGAGGCCCTGGGCTGCAGCCCCCTTACTCCCCCCCCCCCTTAATGCAGCCCTGCCTGTGTTCCTACTTTCGCGGATTCGTGCGCAATTTTGTGTCCATAATAGCCCCCTTAATGCAGCTGCAGGCCAACAGCCAAGGCATCTCGGCAAGGTACACAACTTGCGAAGACGCGTTTGCGGCACTACGCCACCTTCTGATATCCCCACCTATTCTACGCCACTTTGACCACGACGCTCCTAGAGAAATCCACACGGACGCTTGTGGAGTAGGTCGGGCGTAAGTCTGGCTTCACGAGTACGTCGTTTCTCAGGCCAGCCGCACTCTCACCAAAGCAGCAATGAACTATTCGGTCCCTTAAAAAGAATGTCTTGCAATGGTTTGTCAATCACGAAATTTCGACCTTACTTGTATGAGCATCCATTCGACGTCGTGACTGATCACCAGGCCCTGTGCTGGTTGCCGTAAAAAAAAAGCCATCTGGTTGCCTTGCTCGTTGGCGCTTCAATACAGGACTATGCCATCTGTGTTGTCTACCGGTCAGGCCGTAATCATTCGGACGCCAACGCACTTTCAAGCTCACCATTCCCCGCTGAGGGTGGTGCTCCGTCTGTCTACAGCCACGATTCTTCATCTCTTACATTCGCCGACATGCCAGCAGTCCGACGCCGCGATCGTTGGATAGCCTCTCTTCTATAGTATATATGTCAACCGTCACCGCGCACCACCGAACGCTCGCTTGGGCGCACTGCTTGCCACTTTGCTATAAGCGAAGGGCTCCTGTACCGCCGCAACTACCTACCTGATGGCCGTAAATGGTTGCTAGTATTCCTCGCCATCTACGTTCCGGCATCTGTGCTTCTTTTCATGCGGATCTGCAATGTGCCCATGGCGGTGTACTAAAACGTGTGCACGCCTGCAGCTTTGGTAGTACTGGCGAGGAATCTACCGCTTCGTTCGGCAGTACGTTCACTCGTGCTCCAAGTGCCAACGCCACAAGAGCCCACCTCTCAAGATAACAGGGCCGCTCGAACCATTATCTTGTCCCTCCCGGCCATTCGACCATATTGGCATTGATTTTTACGGCCCTCTAGCGTACACCCCAGGTGGCAACCGCTGTGTCCTCGTTGCCGGGGACCACCTCACGAGCTACGCCTAAACCTCAGCGCTCCCGGCGGCCACAGCACGTGAGGTTGACTTGTTCATCCTTCGTAAGCTTATTCTTTGGCACGGCGTGCCTCGGGGGCTACTGAGCGACTGTGGTCGTTAATCCCTCTTCCAAGCCTTAGAAGCCCTTCTTCGCGAATGCAGCATTGTCCACAGAACTACAAGCGCCTATCATCCACAGACCAATGTTATGGCTGAACGCTGTAATCGTACTCTCGGCGACGTGTACGTTTCCGCTGACCACACTAACTGGGACAGCATTCTTCCCTTTATGAGGGAATGTGGTCAGCTAATAATCCGCTTATCTTCATCCTACAGTTGTATTGGGACTGCTGCTCAATGCCGGTCTAAGTTTCGGCCACCAGGAAAGGCCAGAACAGCATGCAGCGTCAATGTCACCATTATCAACGCACGAAGAGATTCTGTGCGGAACGCATCACTCGTCGTCTACCTGCGTGGACACTGGGAGCGCAGACTGTGCGCATGGCCTGTGCTCAGCGCCACCACTCGACCGAGCTATAGAAGACCATCTCAAGCGAGGCCGGGCCATGGGGCACGGTGACACTCACGGAATGCCGTCAGCTATTAATCTGCTTATCTTCATCCTACAGGTGAGGAGGCGATATGGAAACTGTATCCGCTCGACCAGTTCGTTCTTATTTGTGCTGCCCTGCCCACGGCTATGTGTTCTTCTGATTGAGTATGCGATGCATATACATGAACTCTTACTGCTTGGCCGAGACATTGAGGCAAATCCAGGGCCAGAGATCAGACAATTAAAATAAATAGCCGCGGCTATAAAATACATTAAGGAAAGTCGCCTGGCTAAAATAGACAATAAATTAGATTTGCTAATACAATTATAAGAAGGGTTGACTCTTGTCAAGAACGAATAGCAAATATGAATATTCTTATCAAAGCCATGCAAGAAAAAAATCGACGATGTAGGGACTCGTAGCAGGCGAAGTAACCTGATAATATATGACTTACCGGAGGCCGAGGGAAAGACACCCTCGACACTTGAAAGTGCAGTGAACAAAAACATAAGTGTATACAACATAGAATTAAAACCAGTAGCAATCGAGCGTATACACCACATTGGCAGAGGAGCGGCGAACAAAGTTAGGCCTATAATTCTTAAGCAACTTGACTGAACAGACGAAGCTTCAGTACTGAAGCTGGGACACAAACTTAAAGATGCAGGCCTATCTCTTGGAGAAGACTTTTCGCAACGCATACGCGATATTAGAAGGAAACTTTGGAACAGTGAGAAAGCAAACCGACAAAGAAATGAGAATGTTTTGATAAGGTACAGATAAATATTCGAGCTTATGTTTGGAGCAAGGAGAAGAAATACAAGGAATCACTTGATGAAAAACACGTAGAAGTAGCTACTGCGAGTGCAGCAAAGGCGGTGGTCGCACCCAGCGACGAAAGGAAAAAGAGATCTACTACTCGTCTCACTGCAAAGTCAGTGAACTAACACTCCTTATGGTGAATTCAAGAAGCGTCATGAACCAAACTGGACCACTTGAAGATCTGATCATTGATCATGACCCTGGGCTAGCAGCCATAACAGAAACACACACCGCCCGCACCGCCCAACCACTCTTTGGTCCGAAAGGACTGTCCCACACGTGGCGGTGGAATGGCGTTATTTATAAAGTAAAGGTATTTCTTTGCGGCTCTTCCAGAGGTACAAAGCGCAGAAGCCATTTTTTGCAAGCTACTTTGTGACGGTTCATAGGTTGCGTTTATCGGAGCCCAAACTCTGGTGCTGCTTCTATCAGTGTCATTCTTGATTACATGGAACGTCACGTGTTTTATTCTCGCGTTGTCTTCATGGGTGACTTTAATCTGCCAGACATTAACTGGAATAGTATGTGCTACTCGTCAACAGCTTCGGATGCATTGTTTGACTTCATGCTAACCTCGAATCTTCATCAGATCCTTTCACGCCCCACCCACTCACAGGGAAATGCTGAGAACATATTTGACCTAATCTTTTTCAGTAATCACTTTGACATAAACCGTATAAATATGGTATAATCTTGGGTATATCAGACCACGCCGTACTACTATGCATCGCACCTCTTGGTTTTACCATAACCACTAATTCTTCTGTATCTGTTGTAACAAACTTCGAAAACGCTGATCACAATAGCATACTAAAGCTCATCGCTTATGAATTCCAGCATTTTTCAGAAAATGGTTCCGATGCTTCATTAGATGTAAATTCTCTTTGGTTTCAATTCAGATCGGTTGTACTTTACTGCATCGCTCACTACGTACCTACAAGAAGAAAGCGCCCTTCAAAATATAATCCATGGATCACGCGAGAAGTTATTCAAGCAAGACGACGTTTGAAAAGGTTGCGCAAGCTAACAAAAATAAAAGGCGGGGAGGAGCCCAGAATTCAGAAATTACCAGACGCTATCGCGGAATTCTAGCTTAAAGCTAAACGTGCTAAACAGCGCTCTTTGATGTTGCACTGCCTAATTATCTTGTTAATCACCCCAGAGGTTCTGTAATTACTTTCGTACCAATAAAAAAGGTACAGCACATCCTCTTCCCGAAGAAAACCTGCTAAGGCTAACGCATATAACCATTTTTTTTCGGTCAGAGTTTCGTATACATGATAATATTACTCCCGCAATTGCAACGCAACATCACACGAAAACCGATGAACTAGACTTTACGGATGCCGGTATTTTCAATATACTGCTTAAACTTGACCCCAAGAAAATAGTGGCCCCGACGACGTACCTAATACTTTCCTCAAAAAATATGCACAGTGGTGCAGCAAATATCTTGGCCTTGTTTTCCGGAAATCATTTACGACTTCACAACTACCTCATGATTGGGAAATCGCAAAGGTAATCCCGATCCCCAAGGGAGGTGACACAACATAACCTTCAAATTTCAGACCCTTTTCGCTGACTAGCAGATCATGTAAACTTCTCGAACACACAACGTTAAAGCGCATGATAGTATTCCTAGACGGCATTAATTTTTTTCTCTCCCAACACGGTTTTCGCAGTGGTCTATCGACAGTAACTCAACTAAAAGAACTAGTCCACAATCTTGCTGTTACAGTTAATAACCGCGGTGAAGCTGACTTTATTCTACTCTATTTATCTAAGGCTTTCGATAGTGTGTGTCATAGCAAATAACTAGCTATACCTGAAAATGGCTTTGGTATAGGAGAACTTTCTTCTTGGATAAAATATTTCTTAAGTACGCGCCCACAATTTGAGGTTTACGAAAAGAACGCTTTCTAACACAGTTGCAGTAACATCCGGGGTCACTGAAAGGTCTGTTCTCGGGCTATTGCTTTTCTTACTCTACATTAACGATATTATTATGATATTATCGGGAGATACTCAAGAGACGAACCTCCGCGAGAACGACGACGAGGTGGGTCTGTGCCCATGGCGCTAGCGAATGTCGGCCTGGCGCTCTGGTTGCAGTCCAGTGTAAATAGCCTGTAAATAGCCTGAGCGTTTGAACCACAGCCTTAGACATGCTATCCAAATACGTTTCAGAAGACCACCGTGATACTGGGACCTGGCTCTACCTTATATTAGCTTTGCGTACAACTCTTCCCGTCTCGAAACTGCTGGCTTTTCCCCGTTTTACCTCTTGTATGGCCGAGAATCGACGCTGCTACTAGACACTGTGCTTCCGTCCACCACAGCTTCAACTAGCGCTTATTCCCATGATTCGATCGCCCGTGCTGATGACCATATTCGTAAACTTGCACGCGTTCGTCTACAAGTGTCTCAAGGCAAACAGAATAAACGCTACGACCTGCGTCACGGTGATGTCCATTTTGTGGCTGGCACCCTCGTGTTGCTTTGGTCACCATCACATAAAGTTGGCCTTTGTGAGAAATTTCTTTCCTGTTATACAGCCCCAATATCGCGTGCTCCGCCAAGTGACCCATGTCACCTATGAAATTGATCTAGCCACGCCCACTGCGTCCTCCACTGTGACAACCAGTGACATTGTCCACGTCGCCCGACTCAAGCCCTACAACTCTCCACGTGCCTTGGATATTTAACAGCACTGTGACGGCGCTTTCGTCGCGGGGGGGGGAGGGGGGTAGTATTGCGACATTATCGGTAGATACTGAAGAGACGAGCCGCCGCGAGAACGACGACGAGGTGGGTCTGTGCCCTTGGCGCGAGCGAATCTCCGCCTGGCGCTCTGGCTCCAGTCCAGTGTAAATAGCCTGTAAATAGCCTTTTCCGTCTGTCTTTCTACACGTAACAATATCACAGCTGACATCGATCGCTATATAAAGCTTCGCGGACGACTGCGTCATATAAAGAGAAATTGATCATTACAGTGATCATATTAAATTAAATGATTCTGTAGCTGACATAGCTAATTGGTGTTTTTAAATGGCAGATGCAAAAACACAAACAAAAGTCCGCGATCATGACTGTCCCCAGAAAAATGGTATCATCAATCTTTATGTACGCAATTACTGGCACTCCAAAAAACAAAGTTGAAGAACACAAATATCTAGACGTTACATTGACGTCGGAGCTCAGGTGGGACAAATATATCAGTAATATAATCTCAAAGGCACTGCGCAAGCTATATTTCTTAAAAAGAAGCCTGACGCCCAAGTCAATGAAGCTGCTAGTCTAAACATCATTTGTAAGGTCTGTTCTCGAATACGCTAACACAGTCCGGTTTTCCCATACACTAACATAACCAAACTACGGCACCACGTGTCCGAGCACACGAGGGTTGGACCCTCCCGCGTATAGCCATGCGCGGCTTAGCCGTGTCTGGCGAAAGAGGGATCCTGAGGGTTCAGCCGATGCTGGTTGTTTGAACCATCACGGCCCCCCAGCGGAGCCAACACACTTCTTAGGCCTCGGTTTAACATAGACGGCACGTCCAGACTGACTCACCTGTCTTTTCCTGTTTTCCTCTCCAAACTTCGCCTTTCCTCTATCCTTTTCATCTTTCCTGTCTTCTTTTCACTTCTCACTTCCCAATTTCCTGGCGGCCAGGCTTAACCGTGTGTAATGTATCCAATCTTTGGTATATGCATTAGGGTATAGTAGCTGTCTACTGCTGGTGCTGGCAGGCTGCATTCATGCAGAATCCTGTCATGTCTCCCTGTTGGGCTCCATGGTGGGTGGCTGGCACAGCTGCCGAAATTTAAACAATTCTATGGCTTTGAGCTCATTCCCAAAGCTACCTGATCGCCCTCTTTTGAAAAGATGGCGCACCGATAAACCCTTCAACTTTTTCGCCAAGAGCAAGGAAAGCTCCCCACATTTCTACGTAATCCATACGTAAACGAACCAAAGTACTGTAAGAACACTTTCTACATTTGTTGTTTCGAAGTGCCTCACTGACACTCTGGGCCCTGGATACGAAATTACGAAAATGGCCAGTGGCGACCATCTCCTTGAAGTTCCTGACAAAACGCAACGCGCCAAACTGACAAATTTTGCTTCATTTGGTTAAGCCACAATTTCAATAACCCATCACCGTTCACTCAACATCACAAGAGTTGTAGTTTCAGAACAGGACCTTCTAGAATTTACTGAGACAGAGCTCCTGCATTGCTGGAAGGAGCAGGATGCCACGAATGTGCAACGAATCAAGATCCGCTGAGACGACAAGGAAACACCTGATCTTTACCTTTTGTACCAGCACACTCCCCGAAAGCATCGAAACAGGCTATATGAAAATTAATGTCAGGCCCTACATAATAAATCCACGGCAATGTTTCAAGTGCCAGTGATTGGAGATGGGAGGGAGAGGCCTTCGCCCTTCAGTGCACATAAAGCATACTGACGATGATGATGACTGTTGGTTGTGTAATGGAGTGTTTGAACAGTTCAGTTGGCAGCGTCTGTTCGTAATCCAGAAGGAAGGTCACGCAGAGCAGGAACAGCTGGCTGCCCGAACGGCTCAAGCTCTTGCTAAGCACCAGCGATCCGGCTGGCCCATTGGTTCCACTGCAGGCACGGAACAGACGATCTGGCTGGCCTTGTCCTTGTGCTCTTCTTCTTCATTACAATTACCCTCGGTGCAAAAGCGGAGCCATCCTGGCGGCTTACGACGTGGAGACGAGCGAGTCATAGAATTGTTTCAGGCGGTGAACGTGAACAACACCCCGTCCACGGCGGCGCTTGTCGGTGTAAGCTGCTCTATGACATAGTTGACAGGAGAGGTGCGTTCGACGATGCGTTATGGTCTATCATACTGCGAGAGAAGTTTTGTTGAATGTTCAGGCGTGGTAGCAGGCACGGACAACAAGACGAGTGTGCCGGGAGCGAAGTTCGGATTCGTAGCGTTGCCATCACGATTGGCTTTTTGTCGTTGTTGGTCAGCGGAGGTGAACTTTCGGGCTAATTGACGGCATTCCTCGGCGTATCGGGCGACGGCTGAAACGGGAGCACACTCTGACGCGTCTGGTGTATAAGGCAAAACCGTAACGATGGTATGGGAAGGATCGCGACCGTAGAGAAGAAAGTATGGAGAAAATCTTGTAGTACTTTGTCTAGCCGTATTATATGCGTACGTGACAAATGGGAGGATGATGTACCGGTTTGTATGCTCCGATGAAACGTACATGGCGAGCATATCACCTAGGGTGCGATTGAAGCGCTCCGTAAGCCCGTTAGTTTGAGGATGGTGCGATGTGGTGGTTCGGTGAGCTATGCGGCATTGTGCAAGCAGTGGTTCAACCACGTGCGACAAAAACAAACGGCCTCTATCACTCAGCAGCTCCCGAGGTGGGCCATGACGAAGAATGAAACGATGGAGCAGACAGGATGCAACGTCACTGGCGGTCGCTGCAGGTAGAGCAGCGGTTTCAGCATAGCGTGTAAGTTGATCAACTGCGACAATAATCCATCGTCTGCCAGCGGGTCTTAGCGGTAGCGGCCCGTACAGGTCAATTCCCACACGGTCGAAGGCATGAGCAGGGCACGGAAGCGGCTGTAATAAACCGTGGGCTGGATGAGGCGGAGATTTGCGGCGTTGGCATTGCGGGCACGAGCGGACAAACTTTTGGACAAAAGTAAACATGCCTCGCCAGTAGTAACGTTGCCGCAGGCGGTCATACGTCTTCCAAACGCCTGCGTGTGCACATTGCGGGTCAGTATGGAAAGACGCGCACATGTTGGAACGCAAAGTCTTAGGGATAACCAGGAGCCAGTTGCGACCATCGGGCTGGTAGTTGCGTCGATACAAGAGGTCATCCCGGACAGCAAAGTGGGCAGCCTTGCGACGCAGGGAGCGGGAGATAGGAGATGCAGGCGAGCCAGAAAGGAGATCCAGAAGAGAGGCCACCCAAGGATCTTTGCGCTGTTCTGATGCGCAGGTGCAATGTCAACCGAGGATACCGCCTCAATGGTGGAGAGGGAGGCCGTGTCGGCTGGCAGCGGAGAGCGGGACAGAGCGTCGGCGTCAGCGTTCTTGCGACCTGAGCGGTAGATGACGTATGTGTCGTATTCTTGAATGCGCAGTGCCCAGCGGGCAAGGCGTCCAGACGGGTCTTTTAAAGAGGATACCCAACAAAGGGCGTGATGGTCAGTAACGACATGGAAAGGCCTGCCATATAAATAAGGGCGAAACTTCCCGAGTGCCCAAACGATGGCCAAGCATTCTTTTTCTGTGACGCTGTAATTGCGTTCCGCTTTGGTCAGCGCACGGCTGGCGTAAGCAACGACGTAGTCGGAGTAGCCAGGCTTGCGCTGCGCAAGGACAGCGCCAAGGCCAATACCACTGGCATCGGTATGCACTTCAGTTGAGGCGGTGGGGCTGTAGTATCGCAGTATAGGCGGAGACGTCAGGAGACGGCGTAAGGTCACGAACGCGGTGTCGTAAGCAGGAGATCCGGAGGCTAGGTCGTCGGCGCCACTTAAGAGTTGTGTCAAAGGTGATATAATTGAGGCAAAATTGCGAACAAAGCGTCTGAAGTAAGAACAGAGGCCGATGAAGGCACGGAGTTCTTTGAGTTTCTTAGGTTTCGGAAACTCTGTCACAGCGCGGAGTTTTGATGGGTCGGGGCAAATGCCGTCTTGTGATACGACGTGACCTCGAATCATGAGCTTGCGCAGGGTGAACTGGCACTTTTTCAGGTTCAGTTGCAGGCCTGCGTTGGTCGAGCACGTCAACACTTGCCTAAGGCGAAGAAAGTGCTTGCTGAAATCAGGGGCGAACACAACGATGTCGTCGAGGTAGCACAAACACGTGCTCCATTTTAGACCCCGCAAGATATTGTCCATCATTCGTTCAAACGTAGCAGGCGCACTGCATCGGCGAAATGGCATCACATTAAATTCGTATAAACCATCCGGAGTAATGAATGCAGTTTTAGGGCGATCAACTGCTGACATCGGGACCTGCCAGTAGCCGGAACGTAAATCCAACAAAAAAAAAATTCAGCACCTTTCAAGCTCTCCAGAGCGTCGTCAATGCGTGGTAAAGGGTAAACGTCTTTTCGCGTTATCTTATTAAGACGGCGATAATCGGCGCAGAACCGGATAGAACCATCGTTTTTGTGACGAGAACCACTGGTGATGCCCACGGGCTATCGGAAGGTCGAATGACGCCGCGCTGAAGCATGTCGTCCACGTGCTCACTGATCACCTGACGTTCCTTGACGGATACGCGGTACGGGCGCTGCCGCAATGGCGCGTTGGAGCCAGTGTCGATGTGGTGGCTTACGGTTGACGTGCGACCCAGAATAGGCTGAGCGACATCAAAAGAAGAACGGAACTGGGCAAGCAGGTGAAGAAGCTGGGAGCGCTGCTCGGAAGTAAGGTCATCGGCAATGAAATGTGTGAATAAGTCAGGTGATGGCGGAGCAGAAGTGGAAAGTGCACAGAAGTCAGTGAGCTCTGTATACGAAGCATCCGGTACGTCGGTTATAGACATGTCATCAAGAGGCTGAACTTGGCCAAGTGCTTCACCGCAAAGAGCCGTCAGGGCTGTAGGAAGAGGATTGCAGACAACGATGGCGCTGAGACCGGCTGAAATGTGAAGCGTGGGGAAAGGGAAGGGAACATGTTTGCGGGTTATGAAGAGTTCCGAAGGAGTGAAGAGGACAGTGCCTTCAGAGACAGCGCCACACAAGACGGGAACAACGGCAGACGAGTACGGCGGTATGGCGATGTCTTCCCGAAGGACTAGCTTAGCGGGAAGAGAAGTGGCGCCGACGAGGGGTACGTCACACACAGAGGCGATAATTCGACTTCAGCACGTGCACAATTGATGACGGCGTTGTTTCGCGAAAGAAAGTCCCAGCCAAGTGTCACGTCGTGAAAGCAGGACTGAAGAACCACAAACTCCACAATATAGAGGACGCCCTGAATAGCAACTCTAGCTGTTCATGCTGCTGAAGGCTGCACTGGCTGGGCGCTTGCTGTGCGAAGAGAAAACCCAGAAAGTGGCGTCGTAACTTTTCGTAAGGCGCGAGAGAGGCATTCGTTTAGGACAGTCACGGTTGCTCCAGTGTCAATTAGCGCAACGGTAGGGCGCAACAGCTCGCTGCCCGAACGGCTCACGCTCTTGCTAAGCACTGGCGATCCGGCTGGCCCATTCGTTCCACTGCAGGCACGGAACAGACGATCTGGCTGCCCTTGCCCTTGTGCTCTTCTTCTTCATTACAGTTGATATGTTGCACTGCTAGGTTTTGTGCAGCAACCCTTTTTTGATTATTCGTGTTACTCTCCATAACCTATTGAAACGGTAACTTGGCGTTACTTTTTTTCTGTTATGAGGCAAGTGTGATCGCGAAAAATTATTTGCTAGCGTATTTTCAGGTATTTTCACGTAGCGTATTTTAAACCACATTGAGCTGCTTTTTGGTGGGGTGTCTATGAACAAAATTGTTAGAAGTAAAACCTTTGATATATTTATTGAGAAATGTATGGATTGATTGATCCATCTATTGATTGATCGAACGAAATTTTTAGGTTACAAACGCCAAGAACGTAGTTTGCCCACTTGTCCATCACTGAATCAGACATACGTTTTTTGTTGTTTTATTCGATTGTGCGAGATTGACAACACGAATGAACCGAATTGAATTCTGAAGTTTTACGTGCCAAAACCATAATTTCATTACGGCGCACGCCGTAATGGCGAACAGAGGATATAGTTTGACCACCTGAGGACATTTAACACTTTGTCAATGCGCGGGACACGGGTGCTGTCGCAGATCGCCCCCATCGATATGCGGCCATAGCAGCCGGGATTTGATGCGGCGTCCTCGTAACTAGCAGCGCAAGACCATAGGCGCTAACCATCTGGCGCGGTGCCTTAGTGGCTATGGTATTCCGCTGCTAAACACAAAATCGCTGGATGGAATTCCGGCCGCGATGGCCGCATTTCCTAGGGGGAGAAACGCAAAAAAATACCCGTATGCCATGTATTGGCAGCACGTAAAGAACCTGTGGGGGTAAGCATTTGGAGTTTCCCACTACGGCGTGTCTTATCGTGAAATCGTAATTTGGGCACGTAAAACCCCACAATACAATTCAATTCACTGGCGTGCTAAGCCACTAAGGCGGCTAAATATTGGTAACACAGAACCAGGTTTTAAAAGAAAAAATGAAGAAAACGTATTCTCGTTAGCAAAAGAGGAGAACAAACATTGCAGCGTAACGTCTGCTTTGTCGGGCATGTAAACAGTGTCTCTCCTCCTTCTCTCTCACACACATGCACAGGCTCGGTCAGTCCTCTACTGTCGTCGGAACTCCATCCCGCCTCCAAAAAGCAAACACCACAGAAGGAAGGGATGCTCTCTTCGCTACTGTCAGAGCGCAGATGGCTTTGATTGAGGTGGTGTCTTCTCCAGTCTTCATTACGGCCAGACGATGGATGCACTTCGCTTTATATGGGAATTACGTCTGCAGTGCGCAGTAGTGGTAAAAAGAAATACACGGGTACAAAATACAGCACGCTCTTTTCAAAGACAGTGAGCTCAGTTCTCTCCTTCGTTGGCGAGTTCAGCAGGATATAAAAGTTGCACAGATAGGCGAAAGATTTTATCGTCTGGCAGTCGCACTGTACAGGCTCGGACTTGTCTGTCTCGACTGGCGAGCACCTGACAAATAACGGCTCTTTTCCCGAGGACCGAGGTAGTTATCATTAACGAGATCGTAGTATTAAAAAGATCGGCTTGCTTGAGCGACTTCTCTCTACTGGCGGAGTCGTGCGTCGATATTACCTGCAGTAAATGTTCTTGTCTCCACAGATGCCAGAAATAGTCGAATGTTTTTTGGCAATGTTTCCACCTACACATTGTTTGTTTGGCTGACGTTGTAGAAAGAATGCTCAGATGGTTGTAGGAAAGGGCTAGCAATTTTTTCGGTGCCAAGGCACTCTCTTCGGCTGGTGATGAGGTCAGAAAATTGTGGGGGCGTGAGTTAACGGCTCCTTCAAATTCACTGCGCATGTTCAAGAACTTACAGACGGGCGTATCTTAGCACAAACCCAAGACATTCTTTCACGCGTCTCACTAAACGCTCCCGAAAGCCTTCGCACCGCACTATTTTCTCAACAGTGTATTTCCATTGTGTGTGGTGCGGCGCACAACAACTAGTCAACTCTCCTCTCCTAAATGAGTTTATTTATTTATTCATTTACGTACTCTCAAGACCCGATGACATTACAAAGAAGGGTGGTGAGCGCATATGTAGTCGTTGGCAATCTTCTTGAACTTAGTGGCGTCACAGATGGCAACGATAGAGGTGTGGAGGCGGTTTCAGTCGTCGGCTGAGCGTTGTATAAATGATTGAACGTAAGAGTAACCATAATAACTGCAAAGATCCAGGCCGTTTTCTTAAATAAAAGAGCATGGTTCGCGTAGACAACTGATGGAACCAGGATGCGCTCTACAACGTCAGAAGGCCAGCTGAAATTTCTATGAGGAGAGATTCAATACGAGCCCGAAAGGAATGGCACGAATGATGTGCCAGGAGAATAACGTTATGTATACTTTTTCTTCATTGCGTTTTTCCTTTGTGAAAGACCTCACTTTTTCCTCACTTTTCTTCTATGAAAGAAAATCAATCCCAACAACTTCAAAACAACTACCTGGCTTGCTTGTGACAGCAGTAAGCGGTGTATTAGGTGCACTGTAGGCTCGTATTCTTTATCGTATACAACCACTGCATGTTCAAATGTCTTCTATGGACATGTTGCGCTATCTTTAAACACAAAAGTTATCTTTCTTCAGTTCATATTATCTCATCATGATTCACTGTTGGTAGGTGTCATTCTCTAGTATAACGGCGATTGCAGCTCTTTTTGCCTCTTTAGTATACTGTAATAGTCCATCAACATGTAATAGTAATAACAATGATTATATTTACCAACAATACAGGGGTTGATGGAAGTTGTGGGACTAAAACCGAGAAAAGCTCGACAAATATATCATACTTTTAACAGCAGGGAACATTATACATTTACATTCATAATAACTGATAACATCTCAATAGAAACAAGTACTGAAATACATTTCGAGGCATTTCATTTTGCCTCGTACATATTATTCAAACCTTTTAAATATATATATATATAAATTGAATTAGCAAGCCTTCAGCAATAGGCAAAATAAATATAATGAAAAATTATCACACATGACGGTGGAACAATACCTCTGCAAGTATACTGGGAATTGTAGCATGTCTGTTTATGTAACCTCATTGCCATCGAACTACATGCCTGCAGCAAGACCATCCTCACCTTTATGGTGCCTGCACAGACCTGACATACGCCTCACCATCACAGGAATCATGAAGAAAGCCAACACGCCGTCGTTTGCCCTTAAGCAGGCCACATTAGAACTTTTACATGAGGTGCACAGTGGCCGCGTACACGTTTACATCGATGGTTCAGTCACATCTGCAAGCGCAGCTGCCGCTGTGGTGATACCAAGAAGATCCATCAAAATACAGCTAAAGAGGTCACATGTATCATCAACGACAGCTGCTGAACTGGTAGCCTGCGTGCGGCTCTTCATTTCATTAAGGAGGAACCAACCCACGCATGGTCAGTCTTCTTTGACTCCAAGGCAGCCCTACAGAGTACTCTCAGCACTGCACCATGGATCACATGAGCAGCTCATCGCAGAGATCAGAGAAGTCCACCATCGACTATTTGACGAAGGACACGATATAATATATCAGTGGTTGCCTAGTCACTGTGGCATACCTGGCAACGATCGAGCAGACGCAGCTGCCCGATCTGCCCATGACGGCGTCAGCTGCATTGCCATTCCTCTTTCGAGAGCCGACGCAGCGCAAAAACTTTCCGCACTTGCGCGTGACCTGACATTAGCCCAATGGAATTCATCCGACTTCACAAGTGCACGCCTCCATACCCTGGACCCTAATTTGCAGCTCCATATTCCGCTCACGCTTCCACGACGTGACTGCACCCTTCTTGTCCGTCTATGGCTTGGAGTAGCATTTTCAAATGCCTATTCTTTCCTTATCGGATTGGCCAACAGCCCACTGTGTGACTTCTGCGGGTGCAACGAAACGATCGAGCATCTTCTTTGTCAGTGCTCTCGTTTTAACCCACAAAGAGCAGTCCTCTCAGCCACCTTAGACAAACTGGACAAGCGCCCAATGACAGAAAACAAACTCCTTGGAACCTGGCCTACGCGAACATCAGCGCGATCCGCTATGAAGGCGCTGCTGCGATACTTGAAAGATACGGGACTTTCTGACAAATTGTGACTGCACACTGTGTGACGTAGGACTGTACGATGACACTGCGTAAGACTAGGAACGCCTTTGCGGGCTGCGTGACAGTGCCCACAGAAATAGTTCGTGTGTACGTGCGTGTGCGTGTTTAGGTTTTTTTTTCCTTTTTTATCCTTCTTTCTCTCTCACCTATTGTATCCCCTTGCCCCTTCCCCAGTACAGGGTACCCAAACGGAGATAATCTCTGGTTAACCTCCCTGTCTTTCCTTTGCCTTTCTCTCTCTCTCTCTCTCTCTCTCTCTGTTTATGTAGAGAGACATTCTCGATGAGCGACGTTAAGAAGCGCTTCCTTTTACTCGACGACCAATAATGTAACCGTGTAGATGCATCTTCGAAATTTCCTTATGAGAAATGTTCGAGTTATTCAGTTCATTTAAAAGCGCGGGTAACTTGAATCTGATCATCTCGCAGCCGTAATTTGTCCGTACAGTAGTTAACGCCCAGGCTGTCATCTGTCGGAGTGGCTACGGAGGTTTGAAAGAATGTAAAGACGCCAACTTTGATATTGTAGCTGTACAACGCGGACAGTAGACAGGGAAACGTTCAAGAACCGCAGGACAACTTGTTCAAATACAAAACAGGCCAGAGACACGTCTTCTTCGTCCTCGCCGCATCCCACACACCCACTGGACGAAGTCCGCTAATGTCCCTATCTTCGTTGTCGTCTGCATAGAAGAATAGACGCGTCATTTGTCCCTCCCTAAGATAGCATCGTCCCGATGCTGGACCAGAAGTGCCACTTGTGGAAGTGAGGGTCTCTCGCATAGTTATTCGCTCACATAAGGCTTCATGCGGACAACGTGCACATGTGCAGGACGGTGCGTGCGGCGCCGCGTATAATTGGGGCTATCGGGGACGACCTCGTACGTGACGTCACTGAGTCGGCGCAATACTCGATATGATCCGAAGTATCGCCTTAACAACTTGTCGGAGAGGGCTCGTTTCCGTCGTCATCATCATCATCACCATCAGCCTGGTTACGCCCACTGCAGGGCAAATGCCTCTCCCATACTTCTCCAACAACCCCGGTCATGTACTAATTGTGGCCACGCCATGCCTGCAAACTTCTTAATCTCATCCGCCCACCTAACTTTCTGCCGCCCTCTGCTACGCTTCCCTTCTCTTGGGATCCAGTCCGTAACCCTTAATGACCATCGGTTATCTTCCCTCCTCATTACATGTCCTGCCCATGCCCATTTCTTTTTCTTGATTTCAACTAAGATGTCATTAACTCGCGTTTGTTCCCTAACCCAATCTGCTCTTTTCTTATCCCTTAACGTTACACCTATCATTCTTCTTTCCGTATGGGTGTCCAAATCCACACTCTGTTGCCGACGTCATAGATTACTATTCGACGGTGAAGATCGTAGCGCCCTGCGTCGTAGTCTTGCTGCAGGCAGATCCGCAAGCGCACGAGTTGCCGAGCCTCTTCTGCGTGTTGCGTGAGCACAGCGGCTTCCGTATCAGTGTCGTAAAAGTCATGTGGAAGCGTCGCATCCAACATCGTTTGTACATCCCACCCATGAACAAGGGTGAACGCAGTCATGCGCGTCGTCTCTTGTTTCGCCGTGTTATATGACAAGGTGATATACGGTAGGATGTCGTCCCAACTTTTATGTTCAACATCCACGTACATGGGGAGCATGTCTTCAATTGTTTTGTTTAGGCGTTCTGTTAATCCGTTGGTTTGTGGATGGTAGGCGGTTGATTTCCGATGCGCCGTTCCACTTAGCAGCAAGACGTGATCTAAAAGCGCAGCCGTGAATGCGGTTCCCCGGTCTGTTATTAGGAAGGTTGGTGCGCCGTGTCGCAACACAATGTTTATTTTTTTTATTTATTTATTTATTTCCACAAGCAAGGAGGTACATGGTTGTGGCGGAAAAACAAGGGGAAAAAAGCTGCGGAGAAGCAGCTTGACTGGCCCCAGGTTCCGTTTACAATGGCAGCAGCAGGGCAGGTGGGAAACGGTAAGGGGAAAAAAAAGAGAAGAAAAGCAGGAAAGAAAAGAGAGAAGAGCAAAAGCACTAAGGGCAAAAGATCACTAAGTACAACGGTACACAGTCAAGATTGGAGGAACATATCACGCAGATTTTTCGCGGAACAAGTCAACACATCGATATTGCATCTGGTAAGATCATTGAGTAGACTGGGCAGCCAGTAGCATAACATTTGCTGGCCATAATTAGTCCGAAGTTGAGGAACACACCAAGTCTCAGGAGCTCGAGTTGTGTAGGGGGTTTCTCGTTTTGTGAGATTAGCGAGAGAGCTGAGGGCACCAATATTTTTCTCATATCTTCTGTAGGTTGTCAACAAGCGCAGGTTTATTAGGGCAGGCAATTTAAGGGTTTTAAGCGCGCTGAAAAGAGGAGCGGAATGAAAATCACGAGGCTTATTACAAATGACACGAAGAAATTTCTTCTGGATAACAAACAGCTTTTGAATATTTGTGGCTGAAGTTGTCCTCCATACGAGGCAGCCGTAATTTAGATGAGTGAAAAAAAGTGAGTTGTAAATCAGCAATTTAACGGATTGCGGGAGGTATCTAAAGGAATAGACAACACCCAAAACCTGTGACAGTTTGCCTATGAGAAAATCTACATGAGAGCGCCATGTCATATCATGATCAAAGTGAACACCCAGACATTTGATTGATTGCACAACTTCAATAGTATTGGAGTTAAGGACAATATCTCCAGGTAGCACGACATTCATATTTCTTGGATGAAAGAGCAAGGCTTTGGTTTTTGCGAAGTTGATTGTGAGACCATTTTCAAGGGACCACTGGTGTACTTTCGAGAGCACGCTATTAGCACGTAAGACCAGGTCATCCAGACATTTGGATGAAAAAAGAAGTGTGGTGTCATCGGCATACATAATGTACGTTGTGGCGGAATCAATGTTAATAAAGTCATTTACGAAAATATTGAACAAGAGAGGGCCTAAGATGCTTCCTTGTGGGACACCCACATGAACAGGAAGGACACTGGATGATAATCCATTTACATGCACAAATTGCTTTCTGTGATTCAAGTAAGATTCAAGTAAGCTGAGAGCAATGCCACGGATGCCATAATAAGTTAGTTTATGAACCAGAAGTTTATGATCAATAGAATCGAAGGCTTTAGATAGGTCGACAAAAACGCCTAACGTTAATAAACGTGCCTCAAAATTTCCAAGGATTAGTTCTTTCTGCTTAAGGAGTGCTAGTTCAGTCGACATGAACCTGCGGAAAGCGTGTTGATGTGGGGTTAATAAGTTATGTTTGTCAAGAAAACAGGATAACCTACAAAATATTATCTTCTCTAGTCCTTTGGAAAAAAACGGAAGTATGGAGATGGGTCTGTAGTTCGAAATAAGTGTTTTATCACCTTTTTTTAAAAATCGGAAGCACCTTTGCCACCTGCATTCTTTTTGGGAATTGGCCTTGTGAGAGACAGATATTGTAGATATGAGCAAGAACAGGTGAAATAATATCAAGCACGTAGCTGACAGGCCTGATTTGCAGGCCATCAGCATCACAGGCACTACTATTACTCAGGTTACGGAAAAGCAGTGTTATTTCATGTTCATTAGTAGGGTTCAAAAATATTGATTCCGTGCAATGAGTATCTATAAATTGACAGGCACTCAGGCTGGCAGTTTGGTGACATGTACTGGTGAAATGATCATTAAAACAACCAGGAAGCGCATCACTACAGATTTCCTCACCGTTAATGACAATGTGCATCTCGGGTGTATGATACGGTTCTCTGTTTGTTAATATGTTTAACTTATGCCAGATCTTACGGCCATCATTTTGGCATCTTAAAAAGTTATGTTCAAAATATGAGGTACGAGCAGTACGTAGCTGTTTTGTAAGCCGGTTACGGAAGGACCTAAATGTTTTCAAATCACCAGGATCTTTGGAAATAATAAACTTGTTAAAGAGCCTATTTTTCTCTAATTTTTATAAATAGGTCATTCGTGACCCACGGTTTGCGAATTCGGGAAGCGCGAGGCTTTCGTGGACGGAACGGAAAATGTTTCTGATAGCACATGCTAAAGGTGTCAATGAACAGCTCATACGCGGTGTCAGCACATTGAGAATAATAAACACAACTCCAGTCAACTTTACACAGTTCTTCTCGAAAACGGTCAAGGTTATCGCTGGTGATGGTTTGAAATATAGGAATACATTTATTTTTATTTTTTGATTTACGTTTCCAGCTAAGAAAAATTGGCATGTGGTCGCTGATGTGATATGAAAGAACACCAGATTTGATATCAGCCTGACCGCAATTCGTGATGAACAAATCAAGGCATGTTGAAGTATCAGAAGCGACTCTAGTAGGGGAACGTATGACATTACGGTAGGCAAAAGAGTGCAACAATAGCTCAAAGTCACGCCTCAAGACAGTGTTAACACAAAGATCAATATTAAAGTCACCACCAATGATGATATTATACTGGAAATCGGAAGTGTGTTCAAGAAGCCTTTGAAGGAATAGCAAAAAACAATCGGAATTACCATTCGGTGGACGATAAAATACAGAGTAAATTGTACACGCGTGAAGGATTGACAGCACTTCATAATCATTAGTGACGCAAGAAAATTCCTCAACACACTTCACGTTGAGGCTGTTTCGCACTAGCATGCAGACACCACCGCCACGTGAAGCAGTTCTGGATCGATTAAAACAATCATAGTTCGGGAGCTGCCAGGGAAACGAGCTATGGTGGTACCACGTCTCTGACAGCATAATAAAATCAAACTTCAGATCCAGGCTGCTAAACATGGCGTCAAGTTCAGCTGTTTTGTTTTTCGCCGACTGACAGTTTACATGAATACAACGAACAGATACTTTGTGCCCAGGTCCTATGAACGCCTTTAATTCAGAAGGAAAAACATAAGGTTCACATAAGGATGCCATTATGATATGAAAGAAGGAAAAAGTGTGTTGCTTGGACCTAAAAGACCAGCCTATCAAGGTCTGCCGCGCACTTTATTAGGCAAGCATTCTGACCCTCTTCTTTCCTCACGAGGACTTTGCCATTACGGTACCATGCGAAGCGGAATTTATTGACATGCGCCCATTCCTTCGCCGTCTTCAGAAGCATTCGGTCCTGTGTCGTCAGATTTTCCAGCATGAATGCATCAGGCGCGATACCTGGAAGCTGTTTCTTTTTGGCAAGCCATTTGTCTTTAGTTGACTGGCGAGTAAAGCGAATGATTATGCCCGGGGTCGTGTTTCTTGATTTTAGTCTATGGATGGCGGAGACAGTTTCCTCAGTTAGCGGAGCTAGTTCCAGTTTAGACGCTATGACGTTTAGCTTGTCCATGAGCGATTCGTCTTTCTCTTGCTTGATGCCATGAATTTCGAGGTTAAGCTTACGACTATGATATTCCAGGTCGTTAACCACGGCGCGGAAGGCCTGCACTTCAATGCTTGCGCACGATGCCTCAATTTTAGTCACTTTGGAAGCGAGCGTCTTTATTTCGCCATCATGCTTGGCAAGGTTCACAAGGACATCATCGTACTTTTCCGATAGCAGCTTTACTGATGCCTCGATTACACTTACAGTTTGCTTGAGTGGGAGCAGCTCATCAAGTTTTTTGTTAATTTCCAGGAGCATGGTGGCGATCGAGGCATCCTGCCCCTTACAAACGGCGGAGCTGGCCTTACTATTGCGGCACGAAGGGCAGCGCCAGGACTTCCTAAATTCAACATCATTGGACCGAAATTTTTTCTTGGTTATTCCTGAACAATTATGACTGATGTGAAAATGTCCCGAGCATTCGCAGCAAAGCAGATACTCATCATTTGCCTTAATGGCCACGTCACATTCATCACAAACAGAATTAGACATTCTGACGAGCGTACTCGAGGGAGGTTGGTTCAAGTGATGCGGTAACAAGTGAACAATATAGACAGAAAAACTAAAACAACGGGCAGCAGCAGTGGCAGACTATCCTTAGTTGGCTAACTAAAACAGGGACGGCAATCACCAACCTGTAACGACAGTAGAAAATCCTCGATTAGACGAGTGTCCGTTCGCCGCCACTGCTGCTGCCAAATGAGGAGGTCATTGCAGTGACGCCCGTATTTGTAGACGACGGTGGCGCCTTTCCCTTCCGTTGTCGTGACGTGGCTATCTCCGGTGAGCAGATACCGGCAGCAGGATCAGTAGGTGGGGCGGGCCTTGTTGTGCTCGAAATCCAATCTGCACACGTGCAGTGTGCGGTGTAGTGGAGATCCGGGCAGCTGATAACTTCAACACGATGTGACGACTGCGCACTGTAACGACAGTAGAAAATCCTCGATTAGACGAGTGTCCGTTCGCCGCCACTGCTGCTGCCAAATGAGGAGGTCATTGCAGTGACGCCCGTATTTGAAGACGACGGTGGCGCCTTTCCCTTCCGTTGTCGTGACGTGGCTATCTCCGGTGAGCAGATACCGGCAGCAGGATCAGTAGGTGGGGCGGGCCTTGTTGTGCTCGAAATCCAATCTGCACACGTGCAGTGTGCGGTGTAGTGGAGATCCGGGCAGCTGATAACTTCAACACGATGTGACGACTGCGCACTGTAACGACAGTAGAAAATCCTCGATTAGACGAGTGTCCGTTCGCCGCCACTGCTGCTGCTCAATGAAAAAGCGCGCCACCTCTGCCGCTGTGCTTCTCTGGGTTGCCTTTGTTTCTGCGTAACGTGTGAGAGAGTCGGTTGCTGCGATAACAAAGCGATTTCTGCAGTAGAAGTAGGAAGCGGACCCAATATATCCATTCCGATTTGGTCAAATGGTCTTCGAGGAACCTGGACGGGTTGCAGGAGGCCGGCTGGTTTCGACGGATGCGACTTGTGCCTCTGGCAGTCGAGGCAAGTGTGGACGTGATGTTTCATGGTGGTGTTAAGTCTCGGCCAGTAGTATCTCTGCTGCACTGTGGCCAACGTTCTCGTGTAGCCTAAGTGACCAGAAGTCACCTCGTTGTGACAGGCTTGAAGTACTTCCGTGCGAAGAGCTGCAAGAATGACGAGCAGATAGGGGGACCCGGTCGAAGAAAAGTTTCTTTTGTAGAGGACTTTGGCCCGCAAACAAAACGACAACAGGCCTCTCGCGAAAACTCTAGGCAGTTTCGCAGATCTGCCCTCTAAGTAATTGATGAGTTCAAGCAACTCAGGGTCGTCCCGTTGTTGTGGAGCGGTGGTGGATGTGTCCAGAACACAAAGAAATCCCGAGTCTTCGTGGGGTGGAGCAGACGACTCTATCGGCGATCGATACAGGCAGTCAGCATCTGTATGTAGTCATGTCAAACTCTTGTAGCCGTAGGCTCCAACGCGCCAGTCGTCCCGAAGGGTCTGTAAGGTTTGTCAACCAACACAGTGAATGGTGGTCGCTCATAAGTGTGAAGCGGCGGCCATACAAATATGGCGAAATTTCATAACAGCCCATACTACGGCGACGCATTCCTTCTCAGTTGTGGAGTAATTAGCCTCTGTGCATGAGAGTGTTCTGCTTGCATAGGCAAGTACTCTTTCTGTGCCCTCCTGCCACTGCACAACAGCTGCCCAAGCCAACATTGCTGGCATCAGTGTGGAGCAATGTGGGAGCGGTCTCATCAAAGTGAGAAAGAACTGGAAGTGTCTGGAGACGTCCCCACAAGTCATTGAATGCACCTTGCTCTTCGTCGCCCCATACAAAAGCAACGTCGTCGCTCGTCAGGCGAGTTAACGGCGACGCAATGCGAGCAAAGTCCGCAATAAACTGCCGGTAATATGCACAGAGGCCCAGGAAGCGTTTCACAGCCTTTTTATCGGATGGTACGGAAAACTGTGCTACGGCAGAAATTTTCTCAGGATCTGGGCGAACACCTGCGTGGCTGACGACGTGACCGAGAAACTGTAGTTCCCCGAAGCCAAAGTGGCAGTTATCCGGCTTCAGGGTGAGGCGGGCGGACCGTATGGACTGCAGAACCGCTTCAAGCCGTTCGAGGTGTTCTTCAAAAGTTGCGGAGAACACGATGACGTCGTCCAGTTACACTAAGCAGGTTTTCCACTTTAGACCCGAAAGCACAGTATCCATGAGGGGTTAGAATGTAGCAGGGGCAGAGCACAAGCCGTAATGCAAGACTTTAAATTTGTATACGCCGTCAGGCGTCACAAAAGCAGTTTTTTCAGGGTCTCTCGGATGTACCTCGATTTGCCAATATCCGCTTTTTAGGTCGTTTGAAGAGAAGTAACGCGTGTGACGAAGCCTGTCGAGTGAATCATTTGTACGATGAAGCGGGTACACGTTTTTTTTTCGCTTGATTTAGTTTTCGGTAGTCCACGCAGAAACGAAAGCTGCAGTCTTTTTTCTTAACTAGAACTACAGGAGATGCCCAGCGACTCGTTGATGGTTGAATCACGTCGTCTTCCAGCATTTTTCTCACTTGTTGCTGTATGACCTTCGTCCTCTGAGGTCAGCAAAAGTACGTCCAGTAGGGGAAGGCATCTGACGTGGAGGGGTTAGAGAACGCGACCGACGGCCGAAATCGGACTGAACATGCGGCTGAGATTCGTCATTCGGGTGCGCTATTGGAGGTCCCTGAAAAGCAGTTTCGTCGCAGCGTAGCATGGAATCGTCATTTGCACGTCGACCATAGGACCACGGACGAAAAGGTCGAAATGATGTGTCGCGATGCCAGCAATGACGCGAAATGTGGCTGGCGCGTCCGCAGGTAAAACAGAGTGGGCGCCTATCGACGGTGCGCCATGCGTCGGTTCTCCGAAATTGCGGCCGTCCCGTAGTGCCGTTTGGCGGCGTTGACCAAGGCGCTGTGAACGGCGGCTGGTGGTATGACTGTAGCTGCGTAACGGGTGCGCGCCTCGAAGCCCCCTCTTGCGGCGGCGACCAAGGAGCGACTGTCGGAGGGTGGTGGTACGGCGGTGTGGTTGTAACGGGTGGTGGACATCGGACAGCGGCTTCGTAGGTCACATGACGCTGGTGATCTTGAAGATCGGCTGCCGGTAACGCCTGCCTGATTTCCTCACGCACCACTCCGGCGATTGACGCTACGGGTCCATCCACTGTCGGTGTCAGAATTTTTTATTTTCTTCTCTGATAAGTTCTCTGATCAATTCCCGCAAGGGGTTCTGATATTAGCCAGTCACTGCGGCGGTATTGATTGTGGTGCTGGTGGACAGTCGATCGTACTGTCTCCCTCTCTGATGAAGGGCTCGCTCAATAGCCGTAGCCTCTTTGATAAAGTCAGCGATGGTGACTAGTGGATTCCGCACAAGTCCCGCGAACAACTGCTTTTTTACACCTAGCATGAGGTAGCGCAACCTTCTTTCTTCAGTCATGTTCGGATCGGCTCTACGAAAGAGACGGGCCATGTCCTCGGCGAACATTGTGACCGACTCATTAGGTTGTTGTACCCGCAGCTCCATCATCTGCTGGGCACGGTCGCGTCGGTCGGCACTCGCAAAAGTATCAGTGATTTTCTGACGAAAGTAATTCCATGTCATTAGGCTAGCTTCGCGGTTTTCGTACCAAGTACGGCCGCTGTCGTCAAGGGCGAAATAGACGTGGGAGAGCTTTTGCTGCTCAGTCCACTGATTAATCTGTGCGACGCGTTCATATTTGTCAAGCCAGTCTTCAATGTCTTCGAAGACTGCTCCGCGATAGCGATCGGGAACCAGAGGATGCAGAACGGTTACTTGCTGTGGACTGGGAAACCGGCTGCTTTGGGGTGCTTGCGTTGGGCTGGTTTCGGCCATCGCGAGATTTGTGGAGCTCCTGGAGAGAGGTGGTTGAAGAGAGGAGAACTCCGGGGCAAGGCCTAGCAGTCAACGACTAAAGCGATGCACGGGTGTCGTAACTGGTGATAACGCGTCCGGGCTAGAGGAACGACTCCCAGATGGACTCCCGAGCATCAGGCGCGGTCAGTACCCAGCACCTCCACCAGTGTCGCAGTACAACGCGGGCAGTAGACATGGAGACGTTCAAGAACCACAGGACAACTTGTTCAAATACAAAACAGGCCAGAGACACGTCTTCTTCGTCCTCGCCGAATCCCACAGACCCACTAGACGAAGTCCGTTATGGTATGGTATGGTATTACTTATGCGATGGCGCACACCCAGTATGAGGGATTGGCCAAGGTTTGGGTGAAATTAGGCAATCTTTATTAAATACTAAAATTGGTAAACCTAACTGGAGGAAATGAACAAAGATAAGATGTTTAAGAATTCAAGACAATCTCTTTGTAGCAATTATAAATTCCTCCACGGTTGACCAAATATCCCTGTGACACTTTCCAAGAGAGGAGGCTCCTAAAGAAAGGATATTTATAATAGAAAAGCTTAAACCAAGCTGTGTAAATCTTGTTTCTAGAATATTTTTTCTTAAAGAAGTAAAACGGCGGCAGAATATGAAAAAAAAGTGATCTATTGTTTCATCTTCTCCACAGACTGAGCACAGAGGTGAGGGCACCAGACCAGCCCTGTGACGATAGCAGTTTAATTTTGGTATTCGACAACGTAAACGGGTAAAGATGGTGTGAAAGGAATTTTTGGGCCAAGGAAATAG
Source organism: Dermacentor variabilis (assembly GCF_050947875.1). NCBI lineage: Eukaryota > Metazoa > Arthropoda > Arachnida > Ixodida > Ixodidae > Dermacentor > Dermacentor variabilis. The sequence continues at coordinate 119,033,622 of NC_134578.1, read as the reverse complement.
CAGGTGTCAATATTCTGAAAAATTACTATAGGTGGGTTCAATAAGTCTTGAATAATTGTATATCTTCTGAATCTAGTAGTCGTTAGGTGAGCTATTGTTGGAAGTAATGGTAATACAGGACCACTGAGGGCCGCTCTCGCGAGACTGTCAGCCATTTCGTTCATGACTAATCCTTTATGTCCAGGTACCCAAAGCAATCTAATTAAATTTATGTGGGCTGGCACTAGAGAATGAAATGTACGTAAAACATTTGCTGTGAGCGAGGAACATAAGCCTAAAGAATCTGTTATTATTACTATCGCCGATACTGACAAATTTAGTTTGCGTAAGGCCAGAACTACAGCTAGAAATTCAGCCAAAGATACGGAAAAGAAGTCCGGAATCCTGATTGCAAATGACCAGTCTAGAGCGGGAGAGAAAATGCCAAATGCCAATTCCAGATTTTTCTTCACACTGTGAGGCGTCTGTCGCAATGACCGTACTTGTAGATAAATCCAATAAATGGTCCTGTAATAGGCCGTTTAAATTATTATGAGAGAGAAGTTTATATATTATATTATATATTATATATTAAGAGAGAAGTTATTTGAGTAGATGTCATCAAATATAATTTGTAGGTTCTCTCGCACCTCACAAATAGTCGGTACCTCCCAGAGACGTACATTTAAGGGATTGATCAATGTTTGTACGAAGACCACCTGTGGTGTATGAATACGATGCCAGTGTACTCCGAAGAATAGTGCAGACTGAGAAATGAATATGTATTCCAATCTTGTAATAGGAGATTCATACAATTTTAAGACTGTTTTCACCGTCACTAAACGAAATCTACACAATATTGAGGGCAACCTGACTTCTTGGTGTAGTATGTTATTGGCAACACATTTCGGTAATCCGCCACACAGTCGTAGGGCTTCCCACTCAAGTAGAACAAGGGGACGTAATTTATAAGCTGGATCACCAGAAAATAAAACACATCCAAATTCTAAAATTGGCCGCACATACGTTTTGTATATCATTAAAAGTGGATCTCTCCGCATTCCGGACCGACTGTCCTACGTAGCTACCACAGCTTACGTAGCATACCAACTGCTCGCACTCCTTTTCTAACTATATGGTCAATATGGGGGGGCCGAGCCAGCTGAGGGAACCGTCATATACTACACCTAAATATTTCACCGACTCCACTTGAGGTATAGTCTCGAGGCGATAGAATATTGATATGTTAACGGGATTGCTAAGAGGGAAAACCAATATCGAGCATTTTCTAACGTTAAGTGAAAGGTGAATTTTGTTTAACCAGGTTTCTATGGCGTTGACGTAGTTCTGTAGTCGATAATATAGAGAGTGAATATCACTGTCTGACGCGAAGAAAGCAATGTCATCCGCGTATACGTATGTTTGTACATCTTAATGAAGAGGAATGGAACACATCACAATATTAAATAGTAATGGTGAAGTGACAGCTCCTTGAGGAACACCTTGTGATTGATTATATATACTCGAGGAAACGCCTCTTAGACAGCAGTAAAATGTTCTTCCATTTAAAAATTCACCAATCCAGTTTGAAAAATACTTTGGAATCTGTAGATTTCGCATTATATCTAATAAAATTAAGTGTTCTACACTGTCGTAGGCTTTGGAAATGTCTAATGTCACAAGAGCACCTATTTGCCTCTGTCGCCGTGCTAATTTTATTCTACTTTCTAAGTCCACGTGAGCATGCCAAATTGAAGATGCTGGTCGGAATACAATTTAGTATGGGCTAAGCAAGTCTTTGTTCTGTATAAATTTAATCATACGGGCATATAGAATTATTTCAATTAATTTAACCAAATTTTAAGTTAGCGCAATTTGCCTAACGCTATGTATCGTATATCCTTCCCTATGATTTTTAAGAATAGGGATGACTTTAGCAATTTTCCACGAAGACAGAATCCATGAAAACCGAATTGAGTAATTTACAATAGCTAAAAGGTCATCAGAAGCTTCCTTAAATAAAATTCTGATCATAGTAGACGTTACCCCATCCACGCCGGGAGCTGAATCTGGAAGTCGCTCCACGATTTCAGCCAATTCTAACATGGAGATTTCTGTAAAATCATATGATGCCCTTCCTAAGCGAGAACAACTTGCCAAGGCAGAAGCAAATCTAATTTCTAATCCCTTCGCGATTTCTTCTAGTGATTGTTTCAGTTCATCGCTACTTAAAGGGACACTAAAGCGAAACAATAAATCAATTTACACTAATGAAGCATTGTTTGAGAACCCTGCAGGCAGTCATTTAAAAAAAATGTTTGATTATTACATGAGAAAATGAAAGTCAAAGTATCAGTATTTGAATTTCACGCCGAAACCCCAGCGCCGTCTTTGGCGTGTCGTCAGGATTCCAAAGTATGTTTTCGCATTTGGGCCGCGTTGGCTGAGTAAAGGTTCCCGAAACTTGCCATGTTTAATATTTGGTCCCGTTAGAACAAAATGTAATCAATCTGTACCGATATTTATAATTAGTAGGCCCTAGAAGATGCCATCAAAATCAATGACGTCACAGCCACCAGGCGCGGGAACTTAAGTAGGCGTTGCGACCGGTATTGCGTTCTTGCGCTTTTTCTGGCTTGGCAAACGTCTCACCGTGGTAAGAGTGGTGTTTTTGGTGTTGTATAAAGGTAACTTACTGATGCAGAAGAAATCATTTTTCACTTTAATGTCCCTTTAAGATTATAGAGTCAATATTAATTTGACGCGGAAGAACTTTTCTACCGCGAAGAAAACGGAACAATGCACGTTTATTTTATTGTTAGACAAGAAATCAAAATGCTGACAGTGGAATTCATCTTTTGCTTTAGAAACTGTATGTTTAAAGACAGCTTGAAAAAATTTATAGTCACTCCCATTTTTGGGACTCTGGTTGTGCAATAAATTTTTCCAAGCAGCTTTTCTCTTAATGTAGTCTCGAGTGCATTCATTTCGCCAAGGAGTGCAAGGATTTCTTTTATTCAATCTAA